>NC_089911.1:5728649-6093572 GCF_040182565.1 Anser cygnoides
GCAGCCTCCTTCAGGCCAGATCCACTTGCTCCACCGTGGGCTCCTCCATTGGATGCTGCGTGAAGATCTACTCCACTGTGGTACACCATGGGCTGCAGTGGGACGACCTGCTCCACCATGGTTCTCTCCAAGGACCACAAGTGAAATTCAGCTCCAGCACCTGGAGCACCTCCTTCCCCTCCTTCTGCACTGTCCTTGGTGTCTGCAGGGTTGTTTTTCTCTGCATTTTCTCACTCCTCTTTCACAGCTGCTGTTTTGCAGCAATTTTATTCCCTTTCTTAGATATGTTCTCAGAAAGGTGAGAGGTGAGATGCTTATTGACTCAGCTTTGGCCAGTGGTGGGTCCCTTTGAAGCCAGATGGAACTGGCTGTTATCTAACATGGGGCATCTTCTAGAGTGTCTCACAGAGGCCAAACCTTTGCCACATAAGCCCAGTACAATATTGTGCAATGGTATCCAGAAACAGTTTTTGTGAAACTGATACCTAGAACCTATTTTTCCATGTTGGCACAAGAAAAGGAAGAGAGAGCTATGATGTTATGTAAAGGTGTAGAGATGGGTGTGTTTAATCTAGAGACTAATTGCTAAAAGAATCATAGTAACTTTTTACTATCATTTTAATACACTGTGATTTAGAAGTTTAAAAGCAGAGTGAGAGGATGGGATAAACAGAATAAGATTTAACAAAACAGAAGAAAATACACCAATTACTTATTATGGACTGAAAAGTTCTCCCCCTAAACTTCTCCTTCCCAAAAAAATCCATGCAAGCTTTTCCTTAGGCTACTGTTACCATAAAAGCTGGTCAAAGAAACTCTCTAAGACTCAATTTTGTAGTTTTAGAAAGCAGGCATTCTTTTTATTGCAGCACTGGATGCACGGGGGATAGTTCTTCCTAGTGTGCATACCTGGCTCAAAAACTCTTAAGCTTATATACACTGCAGACATTACATATGCAAAAGCTTTCCCGCAATGCATATACATATTCATTATTTTACCCCCAAATCATTTACATAGTGTCTGCCCCTTTTGGGCATGCGCTGTTATGGGTTGGTGGTCTTTAGAGGTCTCTGAGACCCTCTGGTGGTTGTTTTCTTGGTGTCCTCTAGTTGAACTCTACCTTAATGCATGCACAGTGTGGGTCATCCCAGATGGTTCATCTCTTTTTCCCATTTATATGGTCCTAAACTGGTCCTAGCGGGTTTTAATCACAAAGCTTAGCAAGGCCCAAGGCTTCTGATCTATTTGTGCATGCTATCAACAAAGCTCAAGGTTTTCTTATCCTTTTCGTACATAACAAATTTTCAAAGTTGCTCAAGTAAGCATAATTGAAGTACTACAGAGATACAGTAGAATCTTTGTTCAAAGCATCAATTCCCCCCTTTTATTGAGACTTTGTACTCACAAATCCAAAGCCTCAATATTTAAACTTTACTTCCATGTACAATTGACTGCAACAACTACAGCATTTAATCATTATACAGGCTAAGATGTGCAGACAAATTATAACTATTATAATAACAATAAGTTTATGCCATAGCTCTTCAAATCCCCAGGACATATTGTCCTTCATAACTTGATGCAAGATTTTTGTTTGCTCCCAAATTTCTGCTAAATCCAGAGAAATTCTGCTGGCTTGGTTGACATATATATAGCAGCTCATATTAATAATCTTTCAAACACCTCCCTGTAAAGCCAATAGTAAGTCAAGAGCCATTTGGTTTTGCATCACTTCCTTGGATAAACTAGATATTTCAATTTGTAGTGCCTGTGTAGCATCAATGGTTCTTTCCACTTTTCAGTTAGCGGCTCTGAATTCCACGACGTGATGTAGACCCAATCTCCAGGTTGAAATGAATGGGCTGATGTATCCAGTTCCAAGGGCCTGCTTGTCATGTACTTTTGCAGTTCCTGTAAAGTCTTTCCCCAAGACATTAAGTAATTATTTAAATCTATTTCCCGTCTCATATGGATTGCCCCTGGTATATGTGGGGTCTGATAGTCTCATATAGCAACTCATAAGGACTTAAATTATTTTTCATAGGGACTTAAATTATTTTTACCATGAGGTTGTATTATAATTCCTAATAGCGCTAAAAGTAGTGCTTGTATCCAAGTCATCGATGCTTCCTGATGTATTTTTGCAATTTGCAATTTAGGCGTATAGCTCATTCTTTCTACTTTTCCACTTGATTGTAGCCTGTAGGGGATATGGAGGTCCTATGCTATGCTTAAGCTTTTGCTCAATTGTTTTATAACTTCAGCAACAAAATGCAGTCCTCTGTCTGAGGACATTCCTAAAGGATCACCAAACCTTGGGATAATTTCTTTTAACAAGATTTTAGTTACTTCTCTAGCTCTGTTGGTTCGACAGGGAAAAGCCTCTGGCCATCCAGTAAAAGCATTACCCAGAACAAGGATGTACCTATATCCCCCCTTTCTAGGTAGTTCTGTAAAATCAAATTTTCCCCAGTCTCCAGGGGAATTTCCTACTTTTGTAACCCCAAAAATTAACTTATTGCTGGCATTTTTTTACATATATTTTACATACATATATTTTACAACATATTTCACATTTTTTCTGTAATGGAGCAGATTATTTCTGTCATTGCCCAGCTTATAACTATTTTTCAAAGATGTTTTTCTAAATTTTCAGTTCCACAATGTACTTTATTATCTTCTCATCTGGTAATTTCTTTCATTAATGAGGGCAGGATTACTATTTGCCCTGTGGGCGTAACAGCCCACCCATCTGTTTGTTGCTGTGCCTGTAAGGCCCTTTATTAATTTGGCTTCTTTATTATCATATTTAGGTGGTGTTTTCGGTAGAACTATTTCTGGTAATAATGCCATGACACCTGTTTCTGCAGCCTCTTTGGCAGCTTTATTTGCCAATTGATTACCTATTTCTTGTGGGGCCTTTCCTGTTTGATGGGCTTTGCAGTGCATTATTGCAACTGCCGTCGGTTTTTGAATGCTCTCTAATAGTTCTTGTATTTGTGTAGCATGCTTGATTTCACTTCCTTGTGCTGATAGTAGTCCTCTCTCTTTCCAGATGGCTCCATGGGCATGTACAACTCCAAAAGCATACTTAGAATCTGTCCAGATATTAACCTTTTTCCCTTCACTTAGTTCCAATGCTTGAGTTGAAGCTATTAGCTCTGCCTTTTGGGCTGATGTTTTGGGAGATAAGGCTCATGCCTCTATTATGCCATCTAAGGTCGTCACAGCATATCCTGACAATCTCTTCCTGTCATGAACAAAACTGCTGTCGTCAGTATACAATTCCCAGTCTAGGTTTTCCAACGGAACATCTTTAAGATCTGGGCAGCTAGCGTAAGTTTCTTCCACTGTCTTTAAGCAATCATGTTCTGGTGGACTCTCCACTCGATCAGTGGAGAGAAACACTGCAGGACTGACAACTGAAGTAGTCTTAAGATTAATGTCATCTTGTTTCAGTAGTATTACTTGGCATTTCAGCATACTGCTGGGGGACAACTAATCCCCTCCTTTTTGTTCTAAAACTGTGGATACCATATGTGGTATGTACACAGTTATCTTTTGTCCTAAAGTGAGTTTGCATGCCTCTTGAATTAATAATACTGTGGCTGCTACTGCTTTGAGGCAGCTGGGCCATCCCTGGCTTGCATTGTCCAATTGTTTGGAAAAATATGCTATGGCTCTCCATTGCCCTCCTAGAAACTGGGCTAGGACCCCTAGTGCCACTCCTCATCACTCATAAGTGAAAAGTTCAAAAAATGTTTGGTAATCCCAGGGCATGGACTTTCATCAGAGTTTCTTTCAGTTGTTTAAACACAGCTCTGCTGCCATTTGTCCATTCACGAGTCCCATTTTGTGAATCTTTTGGTAATTTGCATAGAGGTTTTACCAACAGGCCATAATTTGCAATCCACAGGTGATACCATTCTGTCATTCCTAGAAACGCTCACAGTTTTCTTGGTGTATGCGGCTTGGGGAGGTTTCAAATAGCTTCTTTCTGTTCAATTCTTGTTCAATTCTTGTTCAATTTTCAATGTTTTCATAAACAATTTGGATGTAGGACTAGAAGGTGTTTTGAGTAAATTTGCTGATGATACTAAACTGGGAGGAGATGTTGACTCTGTTGAGGGTAGAAAGGCCTTGCAGAGAGATCTGGACAAACTGGAGAGCTGGGCGATCACCAACCGCATGAAGTTTAACAAAAGCAAGTGCCGGGTCCTGCACCTGGGACAGGGCAACCCTGGCTATACGTACAGACTGGGCAATGAGACGCTGGAGAGCAGCCCCGCAGAGAGGGATCTGAGGGTTGTGGTTGATAGCAAGCTGAATATGAGCCAGCAGTGTGCCCTGGCAGCCAGGAGGGCCAACCGTATCCTGGGATGCATCAAGCACGGCATTGCTAGTCAGTCGAGGGGAGTGATTGTCCCGCTCTACTCTGCGCTGGTGCGGCCTCACCTTGAATACTGTGTGCAGTTCTGGGCACCACAGTACAAAAAGGATGTGAAACTATTGGAGAGTGTCCAGAGAAGGGCTACAAAGATGGTGAAGGGCCTAGAGGGGAAGACGTATGAGGAGCGGCTGAGGTCACTGGGCTTGTTCAGCCTGGAAAAGAGGAGGCTGAGGGGAAACCTCATCGCAGTCTACAGCTTCCTCATGAGTGGGAATGGAGGGGCAGGCGCTGATCTGTTCTCTTTAGCGACCAGCAGTAGGACCCGAGGGAATGGAGTCAAGCTGCGACAGGGGAGGTTCAGGCTGGTCATCAGGAGAAAGGTCTTCACCGAGAGTGTGGTCACGCACTGGAACAGGCTCCCCAGTGAAGTAGTCACTGCACCAAGCCTGTCGGAGTTTAAGAAGCGCTTGGACTATGATCTTAGTCATATCATCTGAATTTTTGGGTAGACCTGTGTGGAGCCAGGAGTTGGACTTGATGATCCTTGTGGGTCCCTTCCAACTCGGGATAGTCTATGATTTTTTGAATTCCTAATTGCCTTTGCCCTTTTGGAATTTTGAAGCTCAGGTTAGTTGACTATATCCCAGACAATTTGTGCCTTTTCCTTTGATACTTGGTATCTGCTAAGTCCCCAAAAGTTCAAGAGGTTTTTGGTCAAGGAAAAACACTGTTTCAAAGTTGCTTTAGCAAGCATAATTTAAGCACTACAGAGATACAGGGGAGAGTTCAAGGCATCACTGCTTACAGTCATCTTATTAACCTATTCCACAAGACTATAGTGATCAGAAAAAGTTGTTCTGCTTTTTGTGAGAATTATTCATGTTTTGAAATGGCTTTGACTCTATATCAGACTGAAGTACTGAACACAATTCAGAACATGAATTTTTTATTTTTTTCCAGTAAATCTAAATAAGCAGATTCTCCTGAAAAATTTCATTGTAAATGTAAATTTTAAAAAATGTATACAGATACTAAAATAAAATGTGGCAGATATTAAATTTAGGTCACATTTTCTACAGTGAATTTTTTGAATTAGCACATTTTTGAAATTGGTTCTTGTGGTGATCAAGCTCTCGATCCACTCATCATCTACCCCAAGGCAGACCTCCATGCATTCCAGGTGTTGTCTCACATAAAGGGCAACTCCACCACCTCACCTATCTGGCCTATTTTACCTAAAAAGCATGTATCCTGTGGTGATTTTACCCTGCTGGGCAGCTGAGCTCCACCACAACCGCTCTCTCACTCCCCCTCCTCAAAAGGAAAAGGGGGAGAAAAAAATGCGATGAAAAGGACTCAAGGGCTGAGATAAGGACATGGAGATCACTCAACAGTTATCATCACAGGCAAAACAGTCTCAGCATAGGGAGATTAATGACATTTATTACCTATTACTAACTTGCCATAGCAGCGAGAAACTAAAAACAAACTAAAAGCATCTTCCCCCCCATCTACCCTCTTCTACAACCTCCCCCAGAGCAGCACAGGGGAATGGGGAATGGGGGTTGCATTCAGTACACAACGCTTCTTCACGGTCACTCTCTTCCCCTGCTCCAATGTGGGGTCCCTCCCATGGGATACAGTCCTTCCCAACCTGACCCTACGTGGGCTTCCTACAGGCAGCAACTCTTCAAGACCCAAATATTGGTCCATACTACGGGGTCCATCTATCAGGAGCAATCTGCTCCAACATGGGTCCCCCACGGGCGGCAGCTCCTGACAGATTACCTGTTCCTGCTTGGGCTCCTCTCCACGAACTACAGGTCTGGTCCAGAGTCTGCTCTGGTGGGGGGGCTCTCTATAGGCCACAGCCTCCTTCAGGTCAGATCCACCTGCTGCACTGTGGGCTCCTTAACAGGCTGCAGCATGTAAATCTGCTCCACCACGGTCCTCTCCATAGGCTGCAAGGGAACTTCTGCTCCAGTGCCTAGATGACCAGATGACCTCCTTCTTCACTGACCTTCGTGTCTGCAAGGCTGTTTCTCACTCCTCACTCTCCCAGCTGCTGTTGTGCAACAGTTTTTTTTTTTTTTTTTTTCCTCTTTTTCTTAAATCTGCTCTCACAGAGGTGTAAACAACATTGCTTATTGGCTCGGCTCTGGCCAGCAGCAGGTCCCTTTTCCAGCTGGCTGAAACTGGCTCTTTTCTAACATGGGGCAGCTTCTGGACTCTTTTCACAGAGGCCACTCCTGCAGCTCCCCACTACCAAAACCTTGCCACATAAACCCAATACAGTTCTGAAGTGAAGCAAAACCTACATAGAAGCCAAGAAAATCCTCTGCTGGAGGCCCTGGGGAGGTGGAGGCGATTGTTATGTTTTTGTAGGTCAGGTTCCTGCAGAGTGACACCTCCTTGGGTATGAGGGAGCCCAACATCCAGAGGACTCCTAGAGTGTTTCAGGTCTCATGAAGTATTAGACAGCGAGAGGCTGGAAGGAGCATGAAGTCCAGCTCCTACGCAATACTGTTTCTCTCTGCATTTTTTCTATTTTTACTTCCTAATAGGAATTTCTGGGGGAATTCTTCCCCTTCACAAATCTTTTCCACAAACAACTCAAATACTCAAGAACTGTACTGACAGAAGGGTTGTTTTACAGGGATTCATTGGGAAAAACAAAGAAACAATGCTTCACACAAGATCAGTAAGTCATGTCTTAAAACAAGTAAATCCCAGATAAAACATTGAAATATAGGGAGCATACATATTTTGGGAAGGGGATAGATTGTCTGACAGACTAAATAAAAATAATCAACAACAAAATGATTAATAGGTGACTCCTGAAATTTCTCTAGGCAGATTCTATGCACTGAATGTGAAATGATTGGAAAAGTGATGTGCACTTCCTGAATTAAAAAAAAAAGAAACTGAAATACCAACAGTGAATAGAATAGAATAGAATAGAATAGAATAGAATAGAATAGAATAGAATAGAATAGAATAGAATAGAATAGAATAGAATAGAATAGAATAGAATAGAATAGAATAGTTCAGTTGGAAGGAACCTACAAAGATCTTGAAGTCCAACTGCCTAACCTCTTCAGGGCTTACCAAAAATTAGAGCGTATTATTCAGGACATTATCCAAATGCATCTTCAACATTGACAGGCATGAGGCATCAATCACCTCTCTAGGAAGCCTGTTCCAGTGTTTAACTACCCACACAGTGAAGAAATTTTTCCTAATATCTAGGCTGAACCTCCCCTGGCACAGTTTTGTGCCATTCCCTTGCATTCTATCATTTGTTACCAGGGAGAAGAGAGGGGGCTCATCTGGGATATCATATTAAGATACCTAGAATGTTTTCCTTTTAATAATAACTATTTAGCACTTTCCTTTTAATGATAAATATTGAGATAAATATTGCCATGGAATTAATCCCTGTAACAATCTTAGATTTATTGCATTGCATTGTTTATTCAGAAACATTACAAAGCATTTATAGCTCCTGTACAGCTGTATAAAATACATGCAGCCCTGACTGAAATGTTGTCAGTCCAGGACAAAATATTGTAACCACTTGTAGGTGAATGTCTGGCACAATGCCTTCCCTTAGTGGGCATGCTTCTGCCAGTGCAACAGGCAGCTGTTATTCAGCTCCCCTCAGCTATAGCCAAATACTGGTAACTCCATCTTCCCCTGGTCTGCCCTGCTGTCAGGACAGCCCCACCACTGCTTGCCTTTTCAGGCACTCCCTGCAATTACATACAGCCTTGGCCCTGCATACTAATTGACACATTTAAAGACTTCTTGCCCCCTCATGTCCCCTCCTGAACTACAGGTTCCAAGCAGAGAAGCCTGGTTGCCATGGAAATCGAGACTCCAAAATGCCCTGAACCCACCATATCAACATTTGGAGCAGATTCCAGCAGTGAAGTTTAAAAGGGTATGTTTGGAGGGTGTAAAGGCAGAGGCTTGGGAAGGAGTAATGCTGACCGTGGTGGGAGCTGGGCTAGGCTATTCTGTCTGTTCAAAGCACTGTACAAAACTCAGTATATAATGGGCATAAAAAACAGACATTTAGTGGACAAATAGATTCAAACTGTCATATATGCTTTTGCTGGTGTTGGCTGGAATAGCCAGTTTTCTTCATAGTAGCTTGTATGGTGCTATGTTTTGGATTTGTGATGAAAATAGTGTTGATAACACACCAATACTTCAGTTTCTGCTGAGCAGTGTTTACATAGAATCAGGGTCTTTTCTGCTTCTCATACTGCCCTGCCAGTAAGTATGCTGGAGGTTCCCCAGAAGTAGGGAGGGGACATAGCCAGGACAGCTGACTCAAACTGATGAAAGGGACATTTCATACCATATGATGTTATGCTCAGTAATAATAAAAAATAGGGTGGAAGTTGCTCTGGGACTGTCTGGATATTGGTTGGCTGGTGGTGAGCAATTGTGTTTTGCATCACTTGTGTTTCTTGTTTTTGTTTTTATGTTGTTTCCTTTTTATTTTTAAACTTATTAAACTGTCTTTATCTCAACCCATGATTTTCCTAACTTTTCATAGAATCATAGAATGTCTCGGGTTGGAAGGGACCTTAAAGATCATCTAGTTCCAATCCCCTTGCCATAGGCAGGGATGCCACCCCCTAGATCAGGTTGCCCAGGGCCTCATCCAACCTGGTCATGAACACCTCCAGGGATGGGGCATCCACAACTTCTCTGGGCAACCTGTTCCAATGCCTCACCACCCTCTGAGTGAAGAATTTCCTCCTAACCTATAATCTAAATCTCCCCTCTTTTAGTTTGACTTTTGCCTGTCCAATTTCTCTTTCCCTATCCCACTGGGGGTGGGTGGGAGGAGTAAGATAGCAGCTCTGTGTTGGTGAGATGCCTACCTGGATTAAACCAAAACAGTCCTTTTTAGTGCCCAACGTGGGGCACGAAGGGTTTGAGAGAATGACACAGTTGACCAGAGAGTATTAGAAGGAGTTTGTCATTATTATATCTGTTTAGCAGTTGTTGGTCATGATGTTGACTTATTTGTTTCTTGACATTGTTTTATTTGATTCATGCCTTTTTTGGCTTTTTCAGTTTGCTTTGCTGTGTAGCACTTGGTTGTGTTTTGCCTGGGAAACTGATGATAAAAGAACTGGCCTTGAGCCAAATCTGGTATTTGGGCCCTGCATTGCTGTTCTCCCTGTACTTTGGGAATAATCTCTTGGAGACAATTAACAATTACACTTTTCCCCTTTTCTCCCCTGATAGCCAATTGGTGGAGAAAACAAAGAGTGGCAACTTCCCCTTCTCCTGCAGGGTAGATATTTCTTGCCTTGTTACATTAACTATTCAGTATCTTAAGCATCCTTGGTTAACTTAAAATGCTCCTACTGCTATGTCTCCAGAATGTTTCCGACTTTTCCTAAAGTTAATTATTTAAGAATCCCTCAGAGATACCACAGAATCAGAGAATCATAGGTTATCTTGAGTTTGAAGAGACCCATGAGGATCACAGTCCTACTCCTGACTCCACACAGGGGAACCTAAGCGTTAAACCATTTATCTATGAGAGTTGTCCAGACACTTCTTGAACTCTAGCAGGCTTGGTGCTGTGACCACTTCCCTGTGGAGCCTTTTCCAGTGCCTGACCACCCTCTCAGTGAAGAATATTTTTCCTAATATCAAATCTGAACTTCCCATGAAGCCGCTCCTCATCCCCTCTAGTCCCTTCACCATCTTTTCCCAGAGGCAGTGTGGTTATGGGTGGCACAGTGCGTGGGAGAACATGGGCAGGTACCTAGAATGGTGAGTACCTCTGATTGTATGGGACTTCTCCCCCAAACAAGTGTGGAATCCTGATGAACATCTGAAAAAAAGAATGCCCTGACCATTGTAATCTCAGAGAGACATAACTTCTTGCACTGTGCTAGGGCATGGCCTATGTCTACTGATCCCTATTCAACACCATTCAGCACACTCAAGGGGAAGAAAGGGTCTCTGCATCTGAAGACAAAACACACACTGTGGCTAAACCAGGGAGCCAAACCTCAACTGTATCACTTGCCTTTGTAGTCAAGAAGAAACAATGGAAGTGGAAGTCAACTCATTCAGTACTGGAAGAAGATGCTTATACTTACCCTATGAGGGATCAGGAAGAAGAATTGGAAGAGGCAGCCTGTTCTGCAGCAGGGTCATCAGGATGGGGAAGAGACAGAAATAATAAACGAGTCAGAAACCACATCATCCCTATCCCTGAGTGAGCTGCAGATATGCGAAAAGATTTCAGCCGTCACCCTGGCAAGCACATTGTCACCTGGCTGCTCCAATGATGAGATAAAAGGGCCAATAGTCAGGAATTAGAGAGCAAAGAAGCCCAGCATCTGGGATCCCTTGCTAGGGATAAGGCCATTGACAAAGGGATTGGAAAAGGGGCAAAAGTCCTCAGCCTATTGAGGCAGTTCCTTTTGAGTGTGAAGAAAAGGTATCCCTTCAAGGAATATCTTGTAAGTTACTGAGGCAAGTGGACCACCATGGAGAGAGGTGAATTAATTGTTGTGGAGGTGATCTACAGCAGCCTGGACAACAACCAGGCATCCAAAGATCAGGATGAAGTCCAATGCATGTGGTCCATGTTGCAGAAGTTTGTACAGAGCGCACCGATGTTACTTATATCACATGTATTTAAGGTTTCGTATTTGTTGTTCTGAAGTGAAAGATTCCAGCAATTACAGCTTCACTGGCAATCTGAATATGCATTATGGAAAACATTTTTAATTACATGATTTAATAATATTTTTCTGCAGCACTTCTGTTTAATTCTGCATATGTGCAGGCTGTGCTCAGGAAATAAGGTAACTGTTTAATATTTCTTCTTAATCTAATCACTCAAGTGTATGGCCACCTGCCTACCTCTTGCACATCTATCTTTATGCAAACATTAGAGTTTCTCCCCTAACATGACTGCAATAGGAATTGACACTGGAAGGTTCAGAACTGCAGTGGAGACAGATGAGTCCTTGGCTATCAGACTATGTTATCTCCAAATTGTTTTCCTGTAGTATTAAACTGAAGAAAACAAGGATACCTTGAAGAAAACGGGGAGACTGGTAGCCTTGAGCTAGCAGAAGCAAGGGAGATAAGGGATGAAAGGTAAAAAACAAGAAGGGGGAAAACAGCTGAAGGAAGATTCCAGACCGACCTATGGCAACCTTTTGCTCATTAAGAGTCGCTAGCTGTCCTTGTTTCAGCTAGGATAGAGTTAACTTTCCTCCTAGTAGCTGGTAGGGTGCTATGTCTTGGATTAGGATGAGAAGAGCGCTGATAACATGCTGATGTTTTAATTGTTGCAGAGCAGTGCTCACACCAGGCCAAGGACTTTTCAGCTTCTCGCTCTGTCCTGCCAGCGAGCAGGCTGGGGGTGCAGCAGGAGCTGGGAGGGGACAGACCCAGGACAGCTGACCCAAACTGGCCAAAGGGGTATTCCATACCATCTGATGTCATGCTAAACAATATATAGGGGTGGCTGGCCGGGGTGGGGGGGCCGGCTGCTCGGGGATAGGCTGGGCATCGGTCAGCAGGTGGTGAGCAATTGCATTGTGCATCACTTGTTTCGTACACATTATTATTAGTAATATTATTATTATTATTGTTATTATTATTTTCCTGTCTTAATAAACTGTCTTTATCTCAACTCACAGGCTTCTCTTTTCCATTTCTCTCCCCCATCCCAGAGAGGGAGGGGGGAGGGTGAGCTGTGTGGTGTTTAGCTGCTGGCCGGGTTAAACCACAACACTAGCATATCAAAAAACATACCCATCAAAATGCAAATGTATGGAAATGTGGGATTTGGTGTGTCCCGTCCTGTCCCCCACCCCCGCTGGTCCTCTGTAATGCACAGGCTCGACAGAGATAAGTTAGGTGAGCTAAAACAACCCATCAAAATTAGCCAGAGAGATAGTTTCACAAGTTTTCTGTGTATAAATAATGGTGACTCAAGCCAGAGGTGTGCTTGCTTTGTGAAAGATTGCCAAGCACCTGATTCTGCAGAATAATATAATTAATTATTTAATTAAAATACCTTTGTGTGGATTCCGAGTCTGTGTGCTTGTTGTTGAGGCGCACTGGGCACAAACCTAAAGATAACAGTTTTGGTGACCCAGATGGGACCCCTAAATTAGCCTTGCCCAGTCCAACTTGTCGGCGTCAGAGGTGAGGATGCCAGAGACCAAGCACACACCAGTGATTTTATCAGGGTCTGACCTTGACCCTACGAAAGTCTGGCGCCAGTGAGCGGTACAACAATGCAACACTTTAAGGAATCCACCAAACATCAGGGGATAAAGAAGAAGTCACTGGTGAGTATGATATATATCTTTCTATGGGTATTTGGAGAGCAGATTGTCAGCCTCACACATAGGCGCTGTGGTTTGGCAAGAACAGGATATGGCCCTGTGAGCTACCTGACCCCACTGATGCATTAAAGTCAAAGACCGGTGTGAGCAACTGTCGAAGGGAGAATGAGAAGCGGTCAGTCCAGAATCGCCCCTTCCTCTCCCAAGCCTTAAAAACTGATCTAAATTTGGTGGTGAATATATGACAAAGGGTAAAATGAGGCAATATTGTAATCAAGAGTGGCCTCAGTACAAACTAGATGATGGGGAACAATGGCCAGTGAACAGATAGTTCAATTATGATACCATATTGCAATTATTTTGCCAGTGAGAAGGAAAATGAGATGAGTTGATGTTTGTTATTCCTTTTATGTCATTGTATCAGGACCTGAGAAGGCTGAGTGTGTATTGTGGGAAGATCATATTACGCATAGCACCAAAAAGGAAGGGAAGAAAGGGAGTGATTATACCCCCTAAAATTTATCCAGATCTAGAACAAAAAGAGGTGCAGTTATTGGCATCCTCAGCACCACCGCCATATAACCCAGAGGTTTCCCTTATTTCTGAGGCTTCTGTGGGGACATCAGAGGCCTCTCCCAGGGGTCGGATTTCTGAGGTTTCTGCTGGAGCATAGGAAGCCTCTCCTGAGGCTTGAGCTGCAGAGTTTTCTCCAAAGGTTTCTGTGAGGATGGAGACCTCTCCTGAGGCTCAGGCTTCAGAGGCTTCTGCAGGGGCATTGGATGCCTCTCCTAAGGCCCAGGATGATTCTAATTTTATCCCAATAGCACTTCGCACCTGACAGAAGATGAAGGGCGAGTTATCCAGGCTCTGCTAAGACAGGCGGTGGGACCAGAGGGAGAACCCATTTTTGCTTGTGTTCTGTTTACAACATTGGACTTGTTAAATTCGAAACAATCTGTGGAATCTTATAGGGATAATCCAGCAGCAGTGCATCAGCTGTTAGAAACTATTGTGATTTCTCATAACCCTAACTGGGGAAATATGCAAGCTATATTAAACACCTTTTTGACTGCAGAGGAAAGGAGAGTGGTTTTAGAAAAAGCTCAGGCAGAAACAAGGAAGAGGCACCCACGAGAGGAAGTAGAGGAATTATTACCTGTTAAGAAAGATCCTAAGTGGAACCCAAATACTAGCAGTTAATAGAATAATATCATCAGTTAATCCTTTATGGGATTCAACATGGGGTACCAAAATGAAAAAACCTCTCCAAATTATATGAGATCCACCAGGGCCCGGATGAGAACCCTTCTGCTTTTTTTGAATGCCTCTGTCAAACAGGCAGAAAATGGATAGATTTAGACCCAGAGGAGGAGGAAAATAGAAAAATGTTTGCCATGCTGTTTATAAGGCAGTCAGCCCCAGACGTTAGGAAAAATCTGCAAAAGATAGAGGGGGGATGGAGGAATGACGATCTCACAGCTGATTGACAGATCCTATAAGGTTTACAATAACTGAGAAGTAAAGAGAAAGAAAATGAGAGTACAGGCATCACTTATGAAAGACAGAGGTAGGAGTAAAGGTGAAGGAGGAATTTTTAGGGAGGCAAGGGCGAGAGAAGTCAGGGGAAGACTGCTCAATTGAGCCCCAATCAGTGTGCTATCTGCAAGAAGGAGGGGCACTGGAAGAAAGAATGTCTGCTGAGAAAGAAAAAGAAAGCAAGCAGTGAGGAAAGAGAGCGTGCTTTGATTATGCTGGAGGACTCAAGACTGACAGGAGCTGGGGGATGAACTTCCAGTTTCCCCAGCAGATGCCCTGGTTCCAGTGAAGCTGGGGGGAGAATTTCCTTTTAGATAGCAGAGCAACTCATTCAGTAGTAACAAATTGCAAAGGACCTTTAAGTAAAGCAAAAATCCTGATTGTTAGAGCAACTGGGAAACAGACTTTAAGACACTTTTTACAACCCATGGATTGTGAGATTGGAGGGAAGGTTTTGATGTACTGATTTTTATATATGCCTGAATGTCCTCTCTCTTTGTTGTGAAGAGATTTGCTGTGCAAATTATGTGCACAGGTAATCTTCTTTACAACCAGAATAAAATTTGAAATTCCATCTGAAAATGCATGGAAGACACAAATTTGTTTATTGACAGAGCCAAAGACAGGAGAAAGACAGCAGATCCCTGAAGAGGTGTTGAACGCAGTGGCTCCTTTCATATGGGCAGGTGTTGGGAGGAATGGGTTAAAAGCGGAAGATTGGCAAGGAGGATGGGATCAGAATGGAAGACTAGTGAGGAGGATTGTAAGTATGCTCAAGTGACCTTGCAGCTGGGAATGCGTAAAGTCTGGGGAGCAGCAATGGAGAAAAACATAAATTATGTCTTCTGCTGTTTGTGCTCTATGTGTTTGACAAGTAGCACATCTGTGCATAGATAACATAGGTGTTTGATGGACATGGAGGTGCCCTATCGGATGTGCTTGAGCTCCCGGCCTTGGTACAAAGAAGATCAAAGAAGCACAGTGAGAATCACAGCATGGTGGTTAAAAACTGTGCCTGCACGAACTATTGATAAAAACAGGTGAAACCAGCAGGCTGGCGGTCTCCTAGCACAGACCCTGTTTAGTGGTTCCTGCATTCCCGCTTGCATGCCTGTGCTCGTGTACCTCTGCTCGGGTGCTGCTTTGGGGATCCCCCGGTTGGCTAAGTAACAAGAATAAATCTACTCTTTGCATTTTAGCTGCGAGTCTGTGGTTGTTCCTGTTGCTTGCCTGTGCTGACTCACAGAAGGAATACAGCCTGTGAGAGCAAAAAATTCGCTTCCAGTTCTGGTTGAGCTAAAACTAGGAGCTATACCTGTACAGGTGCCACAATATCCAATTAGCCTTACAGCAAGGAAGGGGCTGGAACCTCTAATAGACAACTTCCTATCTTATGGGCTAATCCGTGAATGTCAATCTAGTTTTAACACGCCAACACTCCCAGTAAAGAAACCGAATAGCAGTGAATATAGGTTTGTGCAAGATTTGTGAGCCATAAACAAAATAACTTAAGACATCCACACAGCAGAGCTGAATCCGTACACCCTTCAAACAGCACAATCTTAAAGAGACTCTTACTTTACAGTGTTGGATCTTAAAAACGCCTTCTTTTGTATACCCCTGGAGCCTGATAGTCCGACTGTATTTGCTTTTGAGTGGTAAAACCCCACGACAGGGAAAAAGACCAAATGTGCTGGACAGTACTACCATAAGAATTCAAGAACAGCCCCATGTTATTTGGGATTGCTGTGGGGGCAGATTTAAATAACTGGCAAAGCAAGAATGAAGGGTCATTATTGCACTATGTCAATGATTTGTTGCTAGGAGCCCCAACCAAATAAAAATGTGTACAATTGACTATCAGCTTGTTAAATTACCTGGGAACAGCCAGATACCAAGTATCCCAGAAAAAGGCCCAGATAGCCCAGCAGAAAGTGCAGTAGCTGGGGTTTGATATTTTTCAAGGACAGTGAGCATTAGGTCCAGAGCGAAAAGAAGCTATATGGCTAATTGCTGTCCCCCAAACCAAAAAGCAATTGTGAGGATTCCTAGGGATGGCAGGTTTTTGTCGAATCTGTATCCCCAAATTTGGACTAATAACAAAGCCTCTGTATGAAGCAACAAAGGGATCAGAAAATATGTTGGAGTGGACTGCTGAGTGCTGTAAAGGATTTGATGATATAAAGAGGGCCCTAATGTCATTCCCATCCCTAGTGTTGTCTTTCTTTCCTTATTTTCTCAGCTAAAAGACTACACAAGCTATAGAAAGACTACACAAGTTACAGGCCTCCCTGTTTTCTTCAAGGTTTCCTTGTTTTTTCCCAGCTTTGGGACTACACTAGGGCTGCCAAACCTGGAAAAACTCTTTCAATTGTTTGTTCATGAAACAAGCAAGGTGGCAGCCAGTGTGATGACCCAGATGTTGGGAAGCTGGAAAACACCAGTGGCCTACTTTTCCAAACAGCTAGACAAAATGAGTAGTCAAGGTCGGCCGCCTCGGAGCTGGCGCAGCCGCAGCCACAGCACCTGATCGCGAGTTACAGGGGGATTTTGGGCCCTTGCTTCGCCAGGGGTGGCCCGGGACAGCAGCATGACCAGGCAGCACCCACCAGCTCTAGGAAGAGAGGCTGACAGGGAGTGGACGTTACCAGGGCAATGGCAACTGTGCCCATGCCCTCTGCCTAGAAAAAGCCTCCAGGAGAGCAATGACTAGTTGCTGCCCACCACGAGCAGGGAGGAGTCAGCAGCACGTGCACACTGGTGTGCAGCTGGCGCGGCAGGGCGCGGGAGCTCTGCACCAACTCTTGGCAGTCTGCGAGATCGCACACCTATCATGGTGTTCACTAGGCAGAGAACTCACTCCAAAAAGACTGTGGTGACCCAGACGGAGGGTCTGGGCCTGACCAGCAACAGGGCTGTTCAGGCCTCTGGCTGCAGGGAGCGCCTGAGCCTGCCGCTGCCAGGGGAGGGCAGCAGGGAAACTACCTGTTCTCAGGTGGAAGGTCTGCTCACCATGGTGGCTGAGCTCAAGGAAGAGGTGGAGAGACTATGGAGCAGCAGGGTGTGTGAGCAGAAGATTGACTGGTGGAGTAAGTCCTTGGTGTGCCAGAGAGAAGGGTGCCGGGGATGCCCTCCAGAGGGTGGTGGAGCCCCTGCCCTGTCGCTGTCAGGCAGAGAGAGGGGACCAAAAATATGAGGAGGGTTGGAAGCGAGTCCCGGTTCGGCCCCGCAGGCAACCCCCCTACCTACCTACCTCGCTTCCCCAGGTGCCCCTCCATAATAGGTTTGAGGCCCTGGATCTTGAAGGAGAGCTAGGTGAGGATGTGGTGGAAGTCCTGCCTATGAGGTCACATTAGAAGAGGCAGTTGACACCATGCCTCAAGACTGCCTCCGAAAAGAAAGAAAGAAGGGTAATTGTAGTAGGAGATTCCCTTCTGAGAGGAACAGAGGGCCCAGTATGCAGAGCTGACCCTCATCGAAGGGAAGTCTGTAGTCTACCTGGAGCCCAGATCAGGGATATCACCAGGATACTCCCCAACTTGGTGCGCTCCACAGGCTACTACCCACTACTGATCTTCCAGATAGGTGGGGAGGAAGCTGCATCCTGTAGTCTGAGGGGAATGAAGAAAGATTTCAAGGCCTTGGGACGGTGGTTGGTGAAAGAGTCTGGTGCACAAGTCATTTTCTCTTCCCTCCTTCCATTCTGGGGTGATGATGTGGGACAGAATAGAAGGATCCGGTCCATGAATGATTGGCTATGTGACTGGTGCTACAGGCAGGGCTTTGGGTTTTTGATAATGGCTAGTTTTATAAGACACCAGTCCTGACAGTAATACACGGGAAAGGTTTATCTCACAGGGGCAGAAGGATTCTGGGACAGGAATTAGCAGGGCTCATTTGGAAAGCTTTAAACTAGATCCGAAGGGGAATGGGGAAGAAGCTGGGCTTGCAAAGGTGGGGCAGCACTCTAACAGTGAGGAAGACTGGGAGGCCTCCCACCCCCCTAGGGTGAAATCGGTGTGCTCAGCTCCCTGAAGTGCCTGTACATCAATGCATGTAGCATGGGGAATAAGCAAGAAGAGTATTGTGGTTTAACACCACACAGCCATTCGCTCACCCTCCCCCCTCCCTCTCTGGGGTGGGGGAGAGAAACGGGAAAGTGAAGCCTGTGAGTTGAGATAAAGACAGTTTATTAAGACAGGAAAATAATAATAATAATGATAATAGTACTACTAATAGTAATGTGTACGAAACAAGTGATGCACAATGCAATTGCTCGCCACCCGTTGACCGATGCCCAGCCTATCCCCGAGCAGCCGGCCCCCCCACCCCGGCCAGCCACCCCTATATATTGTTTAGCATGACGTCAGATGGTATGGAATACCCCTTTGGCCAGTTTGGGTCAGCTGTCCTGGGTCTGTCCCCTCCCAGCTCCTGCTGCACCCCTAGCCTGCTCGCTGGCAGGACAGAGCGAGAAGCTGAAAAGTCCTTGGCTTGGTGTAAGCACTGCTCTGCAACAATTAAAACATCAGCATGTTATCAGCGCTCTTCTCATCCTAACCCAAAACATAGCACCCTACCAGCTACTAGGAGGAAAATTAACTCTATCCTAGCTAAAACCAGGACAAGGAGTTAGAAATCCATGTTTGGTCAGGAGATTATGATCTCGTGACAATTACAGAGACATGGTGGGACAGCTCACATGACTGGAATGTGGTCATGGATGGGTATGTCCTTCTCAGAACAGACAGGCCAGCAAGGCGAGGTGGCGGAGTTTCTCTTTATGTGAGAGAGCATCTATATTGTATTGAGTACTGTTCAGGGGTGGATGAGGAGCGAGTTGAGAGTCTGTGGGTGAGAATTAAGGGGTAGGCTGGCATGGGGGATACTGTTGTGGGTGTCTATTACAAGCCACCAGATCACAATGAGGAAGTTGACGAGGCCTTCTACAGGCAGCTGATAGCAGCCTCGAGAACACAGGCCCTGGTTATTGTGGGGGATTTCAACTACCCTGACATTTTCTGGAAGGCCTACTCAGCCAGCCATCCGCAGTCCAAGATGTTCCTTCAGTGTATTGATGATAACTTCCTGATGCAAATGGTGGATGTGCCAACTAGGAGAGGAGCGCTGCTGGATCTTGTCCTCACTAACAAGGAGGGGCTGGTTGAAGCGGTGAAGGCTGAAGGCAGACTTGGTTGCAGCGACCATGAGATGGTGGAGTTTAGGATCTCATGTGGCAGGAACAGAATACCGAGCAGAATCGCAACCCTGGACTTCAGTACAGTCGGCTTTGGCCTTTTCAAGCATTTGCTAGGGGAAACCCCATGGGACAAGATATTTGAAAGAAAAAGAGCCCAAGATAGCTGGTTAGCTTTCAATGACTGCTTCTTCCGAGCTCAAGAACAGAGCATCCCAACAGTCAGGAAAAAGAGCCAGGAGACCTGCATGGTTAAACAGGGAACTGCTGGGCAAACTCAAGTGGAAGAGGAGAGTCTACAGATCATGGAAGAAGGGGCTGGCCACTTGGGAGGAATATAAGGCTGTTGTCAGAGGATGTAGGGAGGCAACTAGGAATGCTAATGCCTCCTTACCTTGTGAGAGGGGTGAAGGACAACAGAAAGGGATTCTTCAAATACATTGTGGATAAAACTAACACTAGAGGCAATGTAGGCCCACTGATGAATGAGGTGTGTGCCCTGGTGACAGAAGATAAAGAGAAAGCGGAGTTACTGAATACCTTCTTTGTCTCTGTCTATAATGCCAGAGGCTGTCCTGAGGAGCCCCGTACCCCTGAGTCCCGAGAGGAACTCGGGATAAAGGAGGAGTTTGCCTCGGTTGATGAGGACTGGGTTAAGGACCGATTAAGCAAGCTGGACATCCATAAGTCCACGAGTCCTGATGGGATGCACCCATGGGTGCTGAGGGAGCTGGCAGAAGTCATTGTTAGGCCATTCTCCATCATCTTTGGTAAGTCGTGGGCATCGGGAGAGGTGCCTGAGGACTGGAGGAAAGCAAATGTCACTCTGGTTTTCAAAAAGGGCAAGGAGGACCCAGGTAACTATAGACCGGTCAGCCTCACCTCCATCCCTGGTAAGGTGATGGAACAACTTATCCTTGGCATCGTCTCTTGACATATCAAGGATAAAAGTGTCATTAGGGGCAGTCAACATGGCTTCACCAAGGGGAAGTCGTGCTTGACCAACTTGATAGCCTTTTATGAGGATATAACCAGGAGGATAGATTATAGCAAAGCAGTGCACGTGGTCTATCTTGATTTCAGTAAAGCCTTTGACACCATCTCCCACAGCATCCTCGCAGCTAAACTGAGGAAGTGTGGTCTGGATGATCAGGTAGTGAGGTGGACTGTAAACTGGCTGAAGGGAAGAAGCCAGAGGGTTGTGGTCAATGGGACGGAGTCGAGTTGGAGTCTTATATCTAGTGGAGTCCCTCAAGGGTCGGTACTGGGACCAGCATTGTTCAATATATTCATCAGTGACTTGGATGAGGGAATAGAGTGTGCCATCAGCAAGTTTGCTGATGACACTAAACTGGGAGGAGTGGCTGACATGCCAGAAGGCTGTGCTGCCATCCAGTGGGACCTCGACAGGTTGGAGAGTTGGGCGGGGAGAAACTTAATGAAATATAATGAGGGCAAGTGTATAGTCCTGCATCTGGGCAAGAACAACCCCAGACATCAGTATAAGTTAGGGACTGCCCTGCTGGAGAGTAGTGAAGGGGAAAGGAACCTGGGGGTCCTTGTGGACAGCGGAATGACCATGAGCCAACAGTGTGCCCTCGTGGCCAAGAAGGCCAATGGCATCCTGGGGTGTATCAGGAGGGGTGTGGTTAGTAGGTCGAGAGAGGTTCTTCCCCTCTACTCTGCCCTGGTGAGACCGCATCTGGAATATTGCGTCCAGTTCTGGGCCCCTCAGTTCAAGAAGGACAGGGAACTGCTTGAGAGCATCCATCTCAGAGCCACAAGGATGATTAAGGGAGTGGAGCATCTCCCTTATGAGGAAAGGCTGAGGGAGATGGGTCTCTTTAGCTTGGAGAAGAGGAGACTGAGGGGTGACCTTATTAATGTTTATAAATATGTAAAGGGTGAGTGTCAGGAGGATGGGGCCAGGCTCTTCTCAGTGACATCCAATGATAGGACCAGGGCCAGTGGGTTTAAGCTGGAACACAGGAGGTTCTGCTTAAATATGAGAC
The DNA here is from genome assembly GCF_040182565.1 of Anser cygnoides. Classification (NCBI taxonomy): domain Eukaryota; kingdom Metazoa; phylum Chordata; class Aves; order Anseriformes; family Anatidae; genus Anser; species Anser cygnoides. The sequence continues at coordinate 5,750,137 of NC_089911.1, forward strand.
AAAACTTTTTTACGTTGAGGGTGACAGAATACTGGAACAGGCTTCCCTGAGGGGTTGTGGAGTCTTCTTCTCTGGAGACATTCAAAACCTGACTGGATGCTTTCCTGTGTGACGTGATTTAGGTGTTCCTGCTCCGTCAGGGGGATTGGAGTAGATGGTCTTTCAAGGGCCCTTCCAATCCCTAACATTCTGTGATGTGTGATTCTGTGGAACTGAAATGCAAACTATCGCAAACCAAGTACAGAATGGCTTGGGTTGGAAGGGACCTTAAAGACCATCTAGTTCCAATCCCCTTGCCATAGGCAGGGATGCCACCCACTAGAACAGGTTGCTCAGGGCCTCATCTAACCTGGTCTTGAACCCCTCCAGGGATAGGGCAACCACAACCCCTCTGGGAGACCTGTTCCAGTGCCTCACCACCCTCTGAGTGAAGAATTTCCTCCTAACCTCTAATCTAAATATCCTCTCTTTTAGTTTAAAACCATTCCCACTTGTCCTGCCATTATCTGACTAAGCAAAGAGTCGCTCTCCATCTTTCTTATAAGTCCCCTTTAAGTATTGAAAGGTTGCAATGAGGTCACCCTGGAGCCTTCTCTTTAGGCTGCACAACCCCAGCTCTCTCAGCCTTTCTTTGTAGGAGAGGTACTCCAGCCCTCTGATCATCTTTGTGGTCCTCCTCTGGACTCGTTCTAACAGGTCCACATCCTTCTTGTGCTGGGGGCCCCAGAGCTGGATAAAGTACTCCAAGTGGGACCTCACAAGGACAGAGTAGAGGGGGAAAATCACCTCCCTCGACCTGCTGGCCACGCCTTTTTTTGATGCAGCCCAGGATGCAGTTGGCCTTCTGGGTTGCAAGCGCATGCTGCTGGCTCATGTTGAGCCTTTTGTCCATGAGAACCCCTAAGTCCTTCTCTGCAGGGCTGCTCTCAATGGGTTCTTCTCCCAGTCTGTACTCATGTCTGGGATTGCCCCAACCCACGTGCAGCACCTTTCACTTGTTGAACCTCATTAGGTTCACGTAGGTCCAGTTCCCGAGATGTTGAGCCTTTTGTCCATGAGAACCCCCAAGTCTCTCTCTGCAGGGCTGCTCTCAATGAGTTCTTCTCCCAATCTGTATTCATGTCTCAGATTGCCCCAGCCCAGGTGCAGCACCTTGCACTTGGACTTGTTGAACCTCATGCAGCTCACATGGGACCACTTCTCCAGTTTGTCTGGGTCCCTTTGGATGGCATCCCTTCCTTCTGTTGTATCAACTGCACTACTCATCTTGGTGTCATCTGCAAACTTGCTGAGGGTGCACTCAGTCCCATTATCTGTCATTGATGAAGATATTGAAAAGCACCTTTCCCAAGACAGACCCCTGAGGGACACCACTCGTCACCGGCCTCCACTTGGACATAGAAACATTGTCCACTACTCTCTAGGTGCAGCCATCAAGCCAATTCCTTATCCACCGGATGGTCCACCCTTCAAATACATATCTTTCCAATTTAGAGATTAGTATGTCATGCAGGACCGTGTCAAAAGCCTTACAGAAGTCCAGGTAAATGACATCACAGAATCACAGAATGGTCAAGGTTGGAAGGGACCTCTGAAGATCATCTAGTCCAACCCCCCTGGCAAACCGTACCCTGTAAATGAATTACTGACAGAAGGGAGTCAAATGCATATAAGAGGGGAAGGTTGAGTCAGGCAATATTTGCTGTCTTTGTCTGCTGTGTTGTCCTCTCTCCATAGATATGCATAGGAGCGACTACTGATTCCATTGGACATTCCGGTATACCCATTCAGACCTGGCCATCAGGTGCTGATCCGAAAGTGGAAAGATGGGCCTCCAAAGGAAAAGTGGAAAGGACCCTATACCATCTTGCTCCACACCTACACTGCAATCAAAGTAGAAGTGATCAAATCGTGGATTCACTATACTTGTATAAAAGCAGCACCAGAAGAAGAGAAGCGAGGCCTACCATCAGGAGAAACACAAGAGATTTCGTGGCAAGTTGAACGTACTGAGGACTTGAAATTGTTGTTTAAAAGGACAAAATGATTTCTATTTTGGTTATATTTTCCTTAAAAGAGCTGACCTATGTTTCGACTTCTTGGACATAGAATTCTATAGTTCAGTTAGCTTTAAACTTAACCCATTTTGCGACTATATCATCTTGTTGGGTGTGTACCCATGTACTTGTCTTGGCACATGACAGAACTCCTATCTATGCTATACCACTCACATTGCACAAGACAGATGTATGGCAATTAGCAAATACGAGCAATGCTAGTATCTTCTCCCAGTCACAGTTTCCCTCTCTCCCTGTGTATCCTATTGAGAGAGAAACTCTGTCATGGGCATGCTCAATAGAAGTAGAGAGAATGCTGCCCAGCGATCGTATGTAGGTTCCTGGAATCTGACTGGACAATGTAAAACTATTATTACAGTTGAAACTACCAATTACGCTATCATAAGAAATTATGGAAATAGAAGTGGACCTATTGGCCACCACTGGTGGATATCTGGCATGGTTAAACAAGGAGCTGCTGGTCAAACTTAGGCATAAGAAGGAAACGCACAGACAGTGGAAACAGGACCATGTGCTCTGGGAAGAGTACAGAAACGCTGTCCGGATGTGCAGGGATGGGATCAGAAAACCCAAGGCATGGATGGAACTGAGCTTGGCAAAGGATGCAAAGAATAACAAGAAGGTGTTCTACAGGTACGTTGGCTGCAAAAGAAAGACTAAGGAAAGTGTATCGCCTCTGACAAAAGAAGATGGAGAACAGGTAACAGCAGATGTGGAGAAAGCAGAGGTACTTAACTTTGCCTCGGTCTTCACTAGTGGTCTAGCTTCCCATGTCTCTCGAGTACCCAAACATCTAGGCGGGGGTGAACAGAGTACCTCCCACTATAAGCAAATAGCAAGTTTGGGACCTCCTGACGCAACTTAACTACACGTCTATGGGGCTTGATGACATGCATCTCAGGGTCCTGAGGGAATGGGATGATGCATTCGCCAAGCCACTCTCCATCATATGTGAAAAATCATGTGTCCTGGTTCCAGTTAGGACAGAGTTAAGTAGCTCATAGTAGCTGGTAGGGTGCTATGTTTTGGATTAGGATGAGAAGAGCGCTGATAACATGTTGATGTTTTAATTGTTGCAGAGCAGTGTTTACACCAGGCCAAGGACTTTTCGGCTTCTTGCTCTGTCCTGCCAGCGAGCAGGCTGGGGGTGCAGCAGGAGCTGGGAGGGGACAGACCCAGGACAGCTGACCCAAACTGGCCAAAGGGGTATTCCATACCATCTGACGTCATGCTAAACAATATATAGGGGTGGCTGGCTGGGGTGGGGGGGCCGGCTGCTCGGGAATAGGCTGGGCATCGGTCAGCGGGTGGTGAGCAATTGCATTGTGCATCACTTGTTTTCTTACACATTATTATTGTTAATACTATTACCATTATCACTATTATTATTATTATTGTTATTATTATTTTCCTGTCTTAATAAACTGTCTTTATCTCAACTCACAGGCTTCACTTTCCCGTTTCTCTCCCCCATCCCAGAGAGGGAGGGGGGAGGGTGAGCGAACGGCTGTGTGGTGTTTAGCTGCCAGCCGGGTTAAACCACAACAGTCCTTTTGGCGCCCAACGTGGGGCCCGAAGGGTTGAGATATCGACAAATCTGACCAGAGTGTGTTAAACTAAAATTGGTATAAGTATTGGACCTGCTTAATAGTTGCTAGTCACGATGTTGATTGCCTTAATCTCCAGTCTGCTGTACCTGTATTCCAAATTGAGTTTTATGGTGCGTTACTTTCTGTATGTGCTCCCTGTTGCACTGTTTATCCTTTCCGGGCCCTGGTTTAAGATTGTTATGGTACTGTGCGGTGTAGCAATGGCTTATGAAATGATGAAATATCTGGTCACGACTTTAACCTGGTATTTGTACTCAGCACTGATGTCGACTCTATACTTTGGAACCCATATCTCGGAAACTATTAGCAATTACACCTATTGCCTGTTTTCGTTAGGGAGCCAATCTGTGAAGGGGACAGGGGAAGACATGTTTCCCTACCTGTTCACTCTCCCTTTCTCCTTCACCACCACCCTCTTATCCCCCGAGCTAGTTACGGTGGTTCTCCGAGATGTTGAATATCCTTAGGGTACTCAGACCAGCCTGCTCTTGTTGTTATGTCTCCTGAATGCGCTTCAGATTTTGTGGAGGGTTAAACAACTACTTAGGAATCTCATCCGGAGATCTGTCTTGAGGCGGGATAGTTGCGAGTGGCAGGGAGTGTGGGAGGATATGGCCAGGTTTCTAGAGCAGTGGGCACCTCCAGTGTTTTGGACATTCACCCCTGAACAACTGCAAAATCCTAAAAAGCTGGCAGAATGCTTGAAAAAAAGGTGTCATGACTCTGGCAGTTCCAAAGTGACACAAATGACTGTAGCGTGCTGGGGTCTGGCTTGTGCCTATCGAGCTGCAATTGATGCTACTAGCAACCTAGCTCCAGCTCCTGCAGCCGCTCCAGCTCCAGCTCCTGCAGCCGCTCCAGCTCCTGCAGCCGCTCCAGCTCCAGCTCCTGCAGCCGCTCCAGCTCCTGCAGCCGTTCCGGCTCCAGCTCCTGCAGCCGCTCCAGCTCCAGCTCCTGCAGCCGTTCCGGCTCCTGCAGCCGCTCCAGCTCCAGCTCCTGCAGCCGCTCCAGCTCCTGCAGCCGTTCCGGCTCCAGCTCCTGCAGCCGCTCCAGCTCCAGCTCCTGCAGCCGTTCCGGCTCCTGCAGCCGCTCCAGCTCCAGCTCCTGCAGCCCCTCCAGCTCCAGCTCCAGCTCCTGCAGCCGTTCCGGCTCCTGCAGCCGCTCCAGCTCCAGCTCCTGCAGCCGCTCCAGCTCCAGCCCCTGCAGCCGCTCCAGCTCCTGCAGCTGCCCCAGCTCGTGCAGCTGCTCCCACTCCTGTGGCTGGGTCAGAGAAACGAGCTGTAGCAGTGCAAGTTGACCCCGCAGAGGGTATTCCAACCCCTGTGGCAGACCCTGTGTCTGGGTCAGAGAAACGAGCTGTAGCAGTGCAAGTTGACCCCGCAGAGGGTATTCCAACCCCTGTGGCAGACCCTGTGTCTGGGTCAGAGAAACGAGCTGTAGCAGTGCAAGTTGCCCCTGTAGACAAGGTGAAAAAATGGTATAGAGGCTCAGGTCGTTTAAAACGCAGACAGTCTTCTGCTAAGTCTGGGCGTAGTGAAGACGAGGCTGGGCCATCAAAGGTGCAGGAGACTGAAGATGAGGATGAGGATGGCGAAAAATCAACAGTAACTACCCGGACTCCATACCAGCCATCAAAGGTGCAGGAGACTGAAGATGAGGATGAGGATGTCGGAAAATCAACAGTAACTACCCGGACTCTACACCGGCCATCAAAGGTGCAGAAGACTGAAGATGAGGATGAGGATGTCGAAAAATCAACAGTAATTACCCGGACTCCATACCAGCCATCAAAGGTGCAGGAGACTGAAGATGAGGATGAGGATGTCGGAAAATCAACAGTAACTACCCGGACTCTACACCGGCCATCAAAGGTGCAGAAGACTGAAGATGAGGATGAGGATGTCGAAAAATCAACAGTAATTACCCGGACTCTATACTAGCGTGAGCTACGAGATGTGCGAAAAGATTTTGGTCGCTGTATAGGCGAGCAGCTTGTCACCTGGCTGCTCCGGTGCTGGGACACGGGAGCCAATTATGTGGAATTGGAGGGCAAGGAAGCCAGGCGGCTGGGATCCCTTGCTAGGGACGCATGCATTGACAAAGCAATTGGAGATGGAGCACGATCTCGCAGCCTCTGGAGGCGTCTCCTGTCAGCTGTGAAGGAAAGGTATCCCTTCAAGGAAGAACTTGTATGTTTACCAAGCAAATGGACCACCATGGAGAAGGGAATTCAGTACCTGAGGGAATTGGCCGTACGGGAAGTAATTTATAAGGACCTAGACGACGCACAAACATCCGCAGCTCCAGATGCAGTCCGGTGTACACTACCCATGTGGCGGAAGTTTGTACAGAGTGCCCCATCATCATATGCCAACTCATTGGCAATACTAGCCTGGAAAACTGAGGAGAATCCCACAGTGAATGAAGTGACTAAAATACTCCGGCAGTACGAAGGAAATCTCTCCTCTTCCCTAAAGGCCTGTGTCTCAGCTGTGGAGAAACTCTCTGAAGAGGTCCACCAACTTAAAGAGAATTTATCTTCCCCTCCACCTGAACGAACCAGTGTCCACCAGCTAAAAGAGAATGCTTTAGAGAAACTTTCTGAAAAGATCCACCAACTTGAAGAAAGATTATCTTCCCCTTCACCTGAACGAACCAGTGTCCACCAGCTAAAAGAGAATGCTTTGGAGAAACTTTCTGAAAAGATCCACCAACTTGAAGAAAGATTATCTTCCCCTTCACCTGAACGAACCAGTGTCCACCAGCTAAAAGAGAATACCTTGGAGAAACTTTCTGAAAAGATCCACCAACTTGAAGAGAGATTATTTTCCTCCCCACCTGTACAAACCAGTGTCTCAGCTATTAGGGGTAAACGTTCATCTATGCAAGGAAGACAATATGGTGGGCACACACACCGCGCCACCCTGTGGTTTTACCTACGTGACCATGGAGAGGACATGAGAAAATGGGATGGAAAATCTACTGCGACCCTAGAGGCACGGGTACGTGAATTGCAAAGGAAAACAATTGGGAAAAAGGAGTTCTCTGAAAGGTTTGCTGCTCCAACTTCCAGCAGGCAGTCCTTTAAACACAGAAATGAAGATTCTGACCAGGACTAGAGGGGCCCTGCCTCCAGCCAGGGGGAGGAAAGGGACAATCGAGTTTATTGGACTGTGTGGATTCGATGGCCTGGCACGTCAGACGCACAGAAGTATAAGGCTTTAGTAGACACCGGTGCACAATGTACTCTAATGCCATCAAGCTATAAAGGGCCAGAGCCCATCTGTATTTATGGTGTGACGGGGGGATCCCAGCAGTTAACTGTATTGGAGGCTGAAGTGAGTCTAACCGGTAATGAGTGGCAAAAGCACCGTATTGTGACTGGCCCAGATGCTCCGTGCATCCTTGGCATAGACTATCTTAGAAGAGGATATTTCAAGGACCCAAAAGGGTTCCGCTGGGCTTTTGGCATAGCTGCTTTGGAGACAGAGGACATTAAACAGTTGTCTACCTTGCCCGGTCTCTCAGAGGACCCTTCTGTTGTGGGGTTGCTGAGGGTTGAAGAACAGCAAGTGCCGATCGCTACCACAACTGTGCACCGGCGGCAATATCGCACCAACCGAGACTCCCTGAGTCCCATCCATAAGCTAATTCGTCAACTGGAGAGCCAAGGAGTGATCAGCAAGACTCATTCACCTTTTAATAGTCCCATATGGCCAGTGCGAAAGTCTAATGGTGAGTGGAGACTAACAGTGGACTATCGTGGCCTGAACGAAGTCACGCCACCACTGAGTGCTGCAGTGCCGGACATGCTAGAACTCCAGTATGAACTGGAATCAAAGGCAGCCAAGTGGTATGCCACAATTGATATCGCTAATGCATTTTTCTCCATCCCTCTAGCAGCACAGTGCAGGCCACAGTTTGCTTTCACTTGGAGGGGAGTCCAATATACTTGGAATCGGCTGCCCCAGGGGTGGAAACACAGCCCTACCATTTGCCATGGACTGATCCAGTCTGCGCTGGAGCAGGGGGAAGCTCCTGAACACCTGCAGTACATCGATGACATCATTGTGTGGGGTGACACTGCAGAAGAAGTTTTCGAGAAAGGGAAGAAAATAGTCCAAATCCTTCTGAAGGCCGGTTTTGCCATAAAACAGAATAAAGTTAAAGGACCTGCACGAGAGATCCAGTTTTTAGGAATTAAATGGCAAGATGGACGTCGTCAAATCCCAATGGATGTGATCAACAAGATAACAGCTATGTCTCCACCAACTAGCAAAAAAGAAACACAAACTTTCCTAGGTGTCGTGGGGTTTTGGAGAATGCATATTCCAAATTACAGTCTGATTGTAAACCCGCTCTACCAAGTAAACCGTAAGAAGAATGCTTTTGAATGGGGCCCTGAGCAACGACAAGCCTTTGAACAAATTAAGCAGGAAATAGTTCATGCAGTAGCCCTCGGGCCAGTCCGAACAGGACCAGATGTAAAGAATGTGCTCTACACCGCAGCCGGAGAGAATGGTCCCACCTGGAGCCTCTGGCAGAAAGAACCTGGGGAAACTCGAGGTCGACCCCTGGGGTTTTGGAGTCGGGGATACAGAGGATCTGAAGCCCGCTATACTCCAACTGAAAAGGAGATATTGGCAGCATATGAAGGAGTTCGATCTGCTTCGGAAGTGGTCGGTACTGAAGCGCAGCTCCTCCTGGCACCCCGACTGCCGGTACTAGGCTGGATGTTCAAAGGAAGGGTCCCCTCTACGCATCATGCAACTGATGCTACATGGAGCAAGTGGGTTGCACTGATTACTCAGTGGGCTCGAATAGGAAACCCCAGTCGCCCAGGAATCTTGGAGGTGATTATGGACTGGCCAGAAGGCAAATACTTTGGGATATCATCAGAGGAGGAGGTGGTTCGTGCTGAAGAAGCCCCCCTGTACAACAAGCTACCGGAAAATGAGAAGAAATATGCCTTGTTCACTGACGGGTCCTGTCGTATTGTGGGAAAGCATCGGCGATGGAAAGCTGCTGTATGGAGTCCTACACGACGAGTTGCAGAAGCTGCTGAGGGAGAAGGTGAATCGAGTCAGTTTGCAGAAGTAAAAGCCATTCAGCTGGCTTTAGATATTGCTGAACGAGAAAAGTGGCCAATTCTCTATCTCTATACTGATTCATGGATGGTACCAAATGCCCTGTGGGGGTGGTTACAGCAATGGAAGCAGAACAACTGGCAGCGCAGGGGCAAGCCCATCTGGGCTGCGGCATTGTGGCAAGATATTGCTGCCCGGGTAGAGAACCTGGTTGTAAAGGTACGCCATGTAGATGCTCACATGCCCAAGGATTGGGCTACTGAAGAACACCAAAACAACCAGCAGGTGGATCAGGCTGCTAAGATTGAAGTGGCTCAGGTGGACCTGGACTGGCAACATAAAGGTGAATTATTTATAGCCCGATGGGCCCATGACACCTCAGGCCATCAAGGTAGAGATGCAACATACAGATGGGCTCGCGATCGAGGGGTGGACCTGACCATGGACACTATAGCACAGGTTATTCATGACTGTGAAACATGTGCTGCAATCAAGCAAGCCAAACGGTCAAAACCTCTTTGGTATGGAGGACGATGGCTGAAATATAAATATGGAGAGGCCTGGCAGATTGATTACATCACACTCCCTCAAACCCGCAACGGCAAGCGCCACGTACTTACAATGGTGGAAGCAACCACCGGATGGCTGGAAACATATCCTGTGCCCCATGCCACCGCCCAGAACACTACCCTGGGCCTTGAAAAGCAAGTCTTATGGCGACATGGCACCCCAGAGAGAATTGAGTCAGACAACGGGACTCATTTCCGAAACAACCTTATAGACACTTGGGCCAAAGAACATGGTATTGAGTGGGTGTATCACATCCCCTATCATGCACCAGCCTCTGGAAAAGTTGAACGATACAATGGACTGTTGAAGACTACACTGAAAGCAATGGGTGCTGGGACATTCAAAAATTGGGATACACATTTGGCAAAGGCCACCTGGTTAGTCAATACTAGGGGATCTGCCAACCGAGCTGGACCTGCCCAATCAAACCTGTTACGCACTGTAGAAGGGGATAAAGTTCCTGTAGTGCATGTAAGAAACATGCTGGGTAAAACAGTCTGGGCTACTCCTGCCTCAGGAAAAGGCAAACCCATTCGTGGAATTGCTTTTGCTCAGGGACCTGGATGCACTTGGTGGGTAATGCAAAAGAATGGGGAGGTCCGGTGTGTACCTCAAGGGGATTTGATACTGGGTGAGAATAGCCCATGAGTTGAATTGTAGTATGTTAATTATTATATAATAATGTATATCATCACTACCATGATTGCTATATATCATAGATGAAAATGGTGATTAATTAGAATGTATTGGACAGAGTGTAACCTGAGCATGACATAAATGGTATGGAATAAGGGGTGGATATCTGTCCTGGTTCCAGTTAGGACAGAGTTAAGTAGCTCATAGTAGCTGGTAGGGTGCTATGTTTTGGATTAGGATGAGAAGAGCGCTGATAACATGTTGATGTTTTAATTGTTGCAGAGCAGTGTTTACACCAGGCCAAGGACTTTTCGGCTTCTTGCTCTGTCCTGCCAGCGAGCAGGCTGGGGGTGCAGCAGGAGCTGGGAGGGGACAGACCCAGGACAGCTGACCCAAACTGGCCAAAGGGGTATTCCATACCATCTGACGTCATGCTAAACAATATATAGGGGTGGCTGGCCGGGGTGGGGGGGCCGGCTGCTCGGGAATAGGCTGGGCATCGGTCAGCGGGTGGTGAGCAATTGCATTGTGCATCACTTGTTTTCTTACACATTATTATTGTTAATACTATTACCATTATCACTATTATTATTATTATTGTTATTATTATTTTCCTGTCTTAATAAACTGTCTTTATCTCAACTCACAGGCTTCACTTTCCCGTTTCTCTCCCCCATCCCAGAGAGGGAGGGGGGAGGGTGAGCGAACGGCTGTGTGGTGTTTAGCTGCCAGCCGGGTTAAACCACAACAGTCCTTTTGGCGCCCAACGTGGGGCCCGAAGGGTTGAGATATCGACAAATCTGACCAGAGTGTGTTAAACTAAAATTGGTATAAGTATTGGACCTGCTTAATAGTTGCTAGTCACGATGTTGATTGCCTTAATCTCCAGTCTGCTGTACCTGTATTCCAAATTGAGTTTTATGGTGCGTTACTTTCTGTATGTGCTCCCTGTTGCACTGTTTATCCTTTCCGGGCCCTGGTTTAAGATTGTTATGGTACTGTGCGGTGTAGCAATGGCTTATGAAATGATGAAATATCTGGTCACGACTTTAACCTGGTATTTGTACTCAGCACTGATGTCGACTCTATACTTTGGAACCCATATCTCGGAAACTATTAGCAATTACACCTATTGCCTGTTTTCGTTAGGGAGCCAATCTGTGAAGGGGACAGGGGAAGACATGTTTCCCTACCTGTTCACTCTCCCTTTCTCCTTCACCACCACCCTCTTATCCCCCGAGCTAGTTACGGTGGTTCTCCGAGATGTTGAATATCCTTAGGGTACTCAGACCAGCCTGCTCTTGTTGTTATGTCTCCTGAATGCGCTTCAGATTTTGTGGAGGGTTAAACAACTACTTAGGAATCTCATCCGGAGATCTGTCTTGAGGCGGGATAGTTGCGAGTGGCAGGGAGTGTGGGAGGATATGGCCAGGTTTCTAGAGCAGTGGGCACCTCCAGTGTTTTGGACATTCACCCCTGAACAACTGCAAAATCCTAAAAAGCTGGCAGAATGCTTGAAAAAAAGGTGTCATGACTCTGGCAGTTCCAAAGTGACACAAATGACTGTAGCGTGCTGGGGTCTGGCTTGTGCCTATCGAGCTGCAATTGATGCTACTAGCAACCTAGCTCCAGCTCCTGCAGCCGCTCCAGCTCCAGCTCCTGCAGCCGCTCCAGCTCCTGCAGCCGCTCCAGCTCCAGCTCCTGCAGCCGCTCCAGCTCCTGCAGCCGTTCCGGCTCCAGCTCCTGCAGCCGCTCCAGCTCCAGCTCCTGCAGCCGTTCCGGCTCCTGCAGCCGCTCCAGCTCCAGCTCCTGCAGCCGCTCCAGCTCCTGCAGCCGTTCCGGCTCCAGCTCCTGCAGCCGCTCCAGCTCCAGCTCCTGCAGCCGTTCCGGCTCCTGCAGCCGCTCCAGCTCCAGCTCCTGCAGCCCCTCCAGCTCCAGCTCCAGCTCCTGCAGCCGTTCCGGCTCCTGCAGCCGCTCCAGCTCCAGCTCCTGCAGCCGCTCCAGCTCCAGCCCCTGCAGCGGCTCCAGCTCCTGCAGCTGCCCCAGCTCGTGCAGCTGCTCCCACTCCTGTGGCTGGGTCAGAGAAACGAGCTGTAGCAGTGCAAGTTGACCCCGCAGAGGGTATTCCAACCCCTGTGGCAGACCCTGTGTCTGGGTCAGAGAAACGAGCTGTAGCAGTGCAAGTTGACCCCGCAGAGGGTATTCCAACCCCTGTGGCAGACCCTGTGTCTGGGTCAGAGAAACGAGCTGTAGCAGTGCAAGTTGCCCCTGTAGACAAGGTGAAAAAATGGTATAGAGGCTCAGGTCGTTTAAAACGCAGACAGTCTTCTGCTAAGTCTGGGCGTAGTGAAGACGAGGCTGGGCCATCAAAGGTGCAGGAGACTGAAGATGAGGATGAGGATGGCGAAAAATCAACAGTAACTACCCGGACTCCATACCAGCCATCAAAGGTGCAGGAGACTGAAGATGAGGATGAGGATGTCGGAAAATCAACAGTAACTACCCGGACTCTACACCGGCCATCAAAGGTGCAGAAGACTGAAGATGAGGATGAGGATGTCGAAAAATCAACAGTAATTACCCGGACTCTATACTAGCGTGAGCTACGAGATGTGCGAAAAGATTTTGGTCGCTGTATAGGCGAGCAGCTTGTCACCTGGCTGCTCCGGTGCTGGGACACGGGAGCCAATTATGTGGAATTGGAGGGCAAGGAAGCCAGGCGGCTGGGATCCCTTGCTAGGGACGCATGCATTGACAAAGCAATTGGAGATGGAGCACGATCTCGCAGCCTCTGGAGGCGTCTCCTGTCAGCTGTGAAGGAAAGGTATCCCTTCAAGGAAGAACTTGTATGTTTACCAAGCAAATGGACCACCATGGAGAAGGGAATTCAGTACCTGAGGGAATTGGCCGTACGGGAAGTAATTTATAAGGACCTAGACGACGCACAAACATCCGCAGCTCCAGATGCAGTCCGGTGTACACTACCCATGTGGCGGAAGTTTGTACAGAGTGCCCCATCATCATATGCCAACTCATTGGCAATACTAGCCTGGAAAACTGAGGAGAATCCCACAGTGAATGAAGTGACTAAAATACTCCGGCAGTACGAAGGAAATCTCTCCTCTTCCCTAAAGGCCTGTGTCTCAGCTGTGGAGAAACTCTCTGAAGAGGTCCACCAACTTAAAGAGAATTTATCTTCCCCTCCACCTGAACGAACCAGTGTCCACCAGCTAAAAGAGAATGCTTTAGAGAAACTTTCTGAAAAGATCCACCAACTTGAAGAAAGATTATCTTCCCCTTCACCTGAACGAACCAGTGTCCACCAGCTAAAAGAGAATGCTTTGGAGAAACTTTCTGAAAAGATCCACCAACTTGAAGAAAGATTATCTTCCCCTTCACCTGAACGAACCAGTGTCCACCAGCTAAAAGAGAATACCTTGGAGAAACTTTCTGAAAAGATCCACCAACTTGAAGAGAGATTATTTTCCTCCCCACCTGTACAAACCAGTGTCTCAGCTATTAGGGGTAAACGTTCATCTATGCAAGGAAGACAATATGGTGGGCACACACACCGCGCCACCCTGTGGTTTTACCTACGTGACCATGGAGAGGACATGAGAAAATGGGATGGAAAATCTACTGCGACCCTAGAGGCACGGGTACGTGAATTGCAAAGGAAAACAATTGGGAAAAAGGAGTTCTCTGAAAGGTTTGCTGCTCCAACTTCCAGCAGGCAGTCCTTTAAACACAGAAATGAAGATTCTGACCAGGACTAGAGGGGCCCTGCCTCCAGCCAGGGGGAGGAAAGGGACAATCGAGTTTATTGGACTGTGTGGATTCGATGGCCTGGCACGTCAGACGCACAGAAGTATAAGGCTTTAGTAGACACCGGTGCACAATGTACTCTAATGCCATCAAGCTATAAAGGGCCAGAGCCCATCTGTATTTATGGTGTGACGGGGGGATCCCAGCAGTTAACTGTATTGGAGGCTGAAGTGAGTCTAACCGGTAATGAGTGGCAAAAGCACCGTATTGTGACTGGCCCAGATGCTCCGTGCATCCTTGGCATAGACTATCTTAGAAGAGGATATTTCAAGGACCCAAAAGGGTTCCGCTGGGCTTTTGGCATAGCTGCTTTGGAGACAGAGGACATTAAACAGTTGTCTACCTTGCCCGGTCTCTCAGAGGACCCTTCTGTTGTGGGGTTGCTGAGGGTTGAAGAACAGCAAGTGCCGATCGCTACCACAACTGTGCACCGGCGGCAATATCGCACCAACCGAGACTCCCTGAGTCCCATCCATAAGCTAATTCGTCAACTGGAGAGCCAAGGAGTGATCAGCAAGACTCATTCACCTTTTAATAGTCCCATATGGCCAGTGCGAAAGTCTAATGGTGAGTGGAGACTAACAGTGGACTATCGTGGCCTGAACGAAGTCACGCCACCACTGAGTGCTGCAGTGCCGGACATGCTAGAACTCCAGTATGAACTGGAATCAAAGGCAGCCAAGTGGTATGCCACAATTGATATCGCTAATGCATTTTTCTCCATCCCTCTAGCAGCACAGTGCAGGCCACAGTTTGCTTTCACTTGGAGGGGAGTCCAATATACTTGGAATCGGCTGCCCCAGGGGTGGAAACACAGCCCTACCATTTGCCATGGACTGATCCAGTCTGCGCTGGAGCAGGGGGAAGCTCCTGAACACCTGCAGTACATCGATGACATCATTGTGTGGGGTGACACTGCAGAAGAAGTTTTCGAGAAAGGGAAGAAAATAGTCCAAATCCTTCTGAAGGCCGGTTTTGCCATAAAACAGAATAAAGTTAAAGGACCTGCACGAGAGATCCAGTTTTTAGGAATTAAATGGCAAGATGGACGTCGTCAAATCCCAATGGATGTGATCAACAAGATAACAGCTATGTCTCCACCAACTAGCAAAAAAGAAACACAAACTTTCCTAGGTGTCGTGGGGTTTTGGAGAATGCATATTCCAAATTACAGTCTGATTGTAAACCCGCTCTACCAAGTAAACCGTAAGAAGAATGCTTTTGAATGGGGCCCTGAGCAACGACAAGCCTTTGAACAAATTAAGCAGGAAATAGTTCATGCAGTAGCCCTCGGGCCAGTCCGAACAGGACCAGATGTAAAGAATGTGCTCTACACCGCAGCCGGAGAGAATGGTCCCACCTGGAGCCTCTGGCAGAAAGAACCTGGGGAAACTCGAGGTCGACCCCTGGGGTTTTGGAGTCGGGGATACAGAGGATCTGAAGCCCGCTATACTCCAACTGAAAAGGAGATATTGGCAGCATATGAAGGAGTTCGATCTGCTTCGGAAGTGGTCGGTACTGAAGCGCAGCTCCTCCTGGCACCCCGACTGCCGGTACTAGGCTGGATGTTCAAAGGAAGGGTCCCCTCTACGCATCATGCAACTGATGCTACATGGAGCAAGTGGGTTGCACTGATTACTCAGTGGGCTCGAATAGGAAACCCCAGTCGCCCAGGAATCTTGGAGGTGATTATGGACTGGCCAGAAGGCAAATACTTTGGGATATCATCAGAGGAGGAGGTGGTTCGTGCTGAAGAAGCCCCCCTGTACAACAAGCTACCGGAAAATGAGAAGAAATATGCCTTGTTCACTGACGGGTCCTGTCGTATTGTGGGAAAGCATCGGCGATGGAAAGCTGCTGTATGGAGTCCTACACGACGAGTTGCAGAAGCTGCTGAGGGAGAAGGTGAATCGAGTCAGTTTGCAGAAGTAAAAGCCATTCAGCTGGCTTTAGATATTGCTGAACGAGAAAAGTGGCCAATTCTCTATCTCTATACTGATTCATGGATGGTACCAAATGCCCTGTGGGGGTGGTTACAGCAATGGAAGCAGAACAACTGGCAGCGCAGGGGCAAGCCCATCTGGGCTGCGGCATTGTGGCAAGATATTGCTGCCCGGGTAGAGAACCTGGTTGTAAAGGTACGCCATGTAGATGCTCACATGCCCAAGGATTGGGCTACTGAAGAACACCAAAACAACCAGCAGGTGGATCAGGCTGCTAAGATTGAAGTGGCTCAGGTGGACCTGGACTGGCAACATAAAGGTGAATTATTTATAGCCCGATGGGCCCATGACACCTCAGGCCATCAAGGTAGAGATGCAACATACAGATGGGCTCGCGATCGAGGGGTGGACCTGACCATGGACACTATAGCACAGGTTATTCATGACTGTGAAACATGTGCTGCAATCAAGCAAGCCAAACGGTCAAAACCTCTTTGGTATGGAGGACGATGGCTGAAATATAAATATGGAGAGGCCTGGCAGATTGATTACATCACACTCCCTCAAACCCGCAACGGCAAGCGCCACGTACTTACAATGGTGGAAGCAACCACCGGATGGCTGGAAACATATCCTGTGCCCCATGCCACCGCCCAGAACACTACCCTGGGCCTTGAAAAGCAAGTCTTATGGCGACATGGCACCCCAGAGAGAATTGAGTCAGACAACGGGACTCATTTCCGAAACAACCTTATAGACACTTGGGCCAAAGAACATGGTATTGAGTGGGTGTATCACATCCCCTATCATGCACCAGCCTCTGGAAAAGTTGAACGATACAATGGACTGTTGAAGACTACACTGAAAGCAATGGGTGCTGGGACATTCAAAAATTGGGATACACATTTGGCAAAGGCCACCTGGTTAGTCAATACTAGGGGATCTGCCAACCGAGCTGGACCTGCCCAATCAAACCTGTTACGCACTGTAGAAGGGGATAAAGTTCCTGTAGTGCATGTAAGAAACATGCTGGGTAAAACAGTCTGGGCTACTCCTGCCTCAGGAAAAGGCAAACCCATTCGTGGAATTGCTTTTGCTCAGGGACCTGGATGCACTTGGTGGGTAATGCAAAAGAATGGGGAGGTCCGGTGTGTACCTCAAGGGGATTTGATACTGGGTGAGAATAGCCCATGAGTTGAATTGTAGTATGTTAATTATTATATAATAATGTATATCATCACTACCATGATTGCTATATATCATAGATGAAAATGGTGATTAATTAGAATGTATTGGACAGAGTGTAACCTGAGCATGACATAAATGGTATGGAATAAGGGGTGGATATCTGTCCTGGTTCCAGTTAGGACAGAGTTAAGTAGCTCATAGTAGCTGGTAGGGTGCTATGTTTTGGATTAGGATGAGAAGAGCGCTGATAACATGTTGATGTTTTAATTGTTGCAGAGCAGTGTTTACACCAGGCCAAGGACTTTTCGGCTTCTTGCTCTGTCCTGCCAGCGAGCAGGCTGGGGGTGCAGCAGGAGCTGGGAGGGGACAGACCCAGGACAGCTGACCCAAACTGGCCAAAGGGGTATTCCATACCATCTGACGTCATGCTAAACAATATATAGGGGTGGCTGGCCGGGGTGGGGGGGCCGGCTGCTCGGGAATAGGCTGGGCATCGGTCAGCGGGTGGTGAGCAATTGCATTGTGCATCACTTGTTTTCTTACACATTATTATTGTTAATACTATTACCATTATCACTATTATTATTATTATTGTTATTATTATTTTCCTGTCTTAATAAACTGTCTTTATCTCAACTCACAGGCTTCACTTTCCCGTTTCTCTCCCCCATCCCAGAGAGGGAGGGGGGAGGGTGAGCGAACGGCTGTGTGGTGTTTAGCTGCCAGCCGGGTTAAACCACAACATCATGGCAGTCAAGGGAAGTCCCCTGTGACTGGAAAAAGCGAAACATCACTCCCAGTTTTAAAAAGGGCAGAAAGGAGGACCCGGGGAACTACAGACCGGTAAGCCTCACCTCTGTGCCTGACAAGATCATGGAACAGATCCTCCTGGAAGCAGTGTCGAGTCACATGCAAGAGAAAGAGGTGATTCGGGACAGCCAGCATGGTTTCACCAAGGGCAAATCGTGCCTGACCAATCTGGTGGCCTTCTACGATGGAGTGACTGCATCAGCTGACAAGGGAAGACCGACTGATGTGTATAAATATCTCGGGGAGGGTGTCGAGAGGATGGAGCCAGTCTCTTTTCAGTTGTGCTCAGTGACAGGACGAGAGGCAACTGGCACAAACTGATGCACTTCTTTACTGTGAGGGTGACACAGCACTGGAGCAGGTTGCTCAGAGAGGTTGTGGAGTCTCCTTCTCTGGAGATGTTCAAAACCTGCCTGGATGCCATCCTGCATAATCTGCTCTAGATATCCTGCTCAGCAGGGGGGTTGGACTAGATGATCTTCAGAGGTCCCTTCCAACCTTGACCATTCTGTGATTCTGTGATGTCATTTACCTGGACTTCTGTAAGGCTTTTGACACGGTCCTGCATGACATACTAATCTCTAAATTGGAAAGATATGTATTTGAAGGGTGGACCATCCGGTGGATAAGGAATTGGCTTGATGGCTGCACCTAGAGAGTAGTGGACAATGTTTCTATGTCCAAGTGGAGGCCGGTGACGAGTGGTGTCCCTCAGGGGTCTGTCTTGGGAAAGGTGCTTTTCAATATCTTCATCAATGACAGATAATGGGACTGAGTGCACCCTCAGCAAGTTTGCAGATGACACCAAGATGAGTAGTGCAGTTGATACAACAGAAGGAAGGGATGCCATCCAAAGGGACCCAGACAAACTGGAGAAGTGGTCCCATGTGAGCTGCATGAGGTTCAACAAGTCCAAGTGCAAGGTGCTGCACCTGGGCTGGGGCAATCTGAGACATGAATACAGATTGGGAGAAGAACTCATTGAGAGCAGCCCTGCAGAGAGAGACTTGGGGGTTCTCATGGACAAAAGGCTCAACATGAGCCAGCAGCATGCGCTTGCAACCCAGAAGGCCAACTGCATCCTGGGCTGCATCAAAAAAGGCGTGGCCAGCAGGTCGAGGGAGGTGATTTTCCCCCTCTACTCTGCTCTTGTGAGGTCCCACATGGAGTACTGCATCCAGGCCTGGGGCCTCCAATGTATGGATGTGGACCATACAAAAAGGATGTGGACCTGTTAGAGCGAGTCCAGAGGAGGGCTAAGAAGATGATCAGAGAGCTGGAGTACCTCTCCTACAAAGAAAGGCTGAGAGAGCTGGGGATGTTCAGCCTAAAGCAGAAAAGGCTCTGGGGACACCTCATCACGGCCTTTCAATATTTAAAGGGGGTCTTATAAAAAAGATGGAGGACTCTTTACTTGTGTAGATAATGAAAGGACAAGGGGGAATGTTCTTAAACTAAAACAAGATAGATTTAGACTAGACGTTAGGAGGAAATTCTTCACTGTAAGGATAGTGAGACATTGGAACAGGTACCGAGAGAAGTTGTGGATGCCCCATCCCTGGAGGTGTTCAAGGCCAGGCTGGATGGGGCCTTGGCCATCCTGATCTAGTGGGTGGCATCCTTGCCTATGGCAGGGGGGGTTGGAGTTAGATGATCATTAAGGTCCCTTCCAACCCAAGCTGTTCTATGATTCTATGATTCTATGATTCTATGATTCTATGATTCTATGATTCTATGATTCTTTACCTGGGAGGAGTATATTCGTAGTGTGGTCCACAGGCACGTAAAACACTTCCTCCTGGATGGTATGGGACTTGTGTCCTGGGAGCCATAGTCCCAGATGTTAGACTCCATAAACACTCACACATAAGGGGTTGGCTAAGATCACCGGCTATCTTTATGACACCTAGAGAAGAATGAGGAATTTATAATCCCCTTTCAGATAGAAATACCTAGAATCATAGAATCATAGAATATCCCGAGTTGGAAGGGACCCATAAGGATCATCTAGTCCAACTCTTGGCACCGCACAGGTCTGCCCAGAGTTTAGACCATGTGACTAAGTGCACAGTCCAATCGCTTCTTAAATTCAGACAGGCTTGGTGCAGTGACTACTTCACTGGGGAGCCTGTTCCAGTGTGCGACCACCCTCTCGGTGAAGAACCTCTTCCTGATGTCCAGCCTAAACTTCCGCTGCCTCAGCTTGACACTGTTCCCGCGGGTCCTATGACTGGTGATTACGGAGAATAGGTCACCTGCCTCTCCACTCCCCCTCGTGAGAAAGTTGTAGACTGCGATGAGGTCCCCCCTCAGCCTCTTCTTCTCCAGGCTGAACAGGCCCAGTGACCTCAGCCGCTCCTCATACGTCTTCCCCTCTAGGCCCTTCACCATCTTCGTAGCCCTCCTCTGGACACTCTCCAACAGTTTCACATCCTTTTTGTACTGTGGTGCCCAGAACTGCACACAGTACTCGAGGTGAGGCCAGACCAGCGCAGAGTAGAGTGGGACAATCACCTCCCTCGACTGACTAGCAATGCCGTGCTTGATGCATCCCAGGATACGGTTGGCCCTCCTGGCTGGCAGGGCACACTGCTGGCTCATATTCAACTTGCTGTCAACCACAACCCTCAGATCCCTCTCTGCGGGGCTGCTCTCCAGCGTCTCATCGCCCAGTCTGTACGTATAGCCAGGGTTGCCCTGTCCCAGGTGCAGGACCCGGCACTTGCCTTTGTTAAACTTCATGTGGTTGGTGATCGCCCAGCTCTCCGGTCTGTCCAGATCTCTCTGCAAGGCCTTTCCACCCTCATCCGAGTCCACAACTCCTCCAAGTTTGGTGTCGTCGGCAAATTTGCTCAAAACACCTTCTAGTCCTACATCCAAATCATTTATAAAGACATTGAAGAGGACTGGCCCTAAAATGGAGCCTTGAGGGACCCCACTAGTGACCATCCGCCAGCCAGATGTGGCCCCATTTACCACAACCCTTTGAGCCCTGCCTGTCAGCCAATTGCTCACCCATCGTATGATGTTTTTGTTAAGTTGTATGCTGGACATTTTGTCCAGTAGGATCCTATGGGAAACCGTGTCAAAAGCTTTGCTGAAGTCCAAAAAGATCACATCAGCTGGTTTCCCTTGGTCAGCTAGATGGGTGATCTTATCATAAAAGGAAATCAAATTTGTTAGGCAGGACCTTCCCTTCGTGAACCCATGTTGGCTGGGACCAATGACTGCATTGTCCCCCAGGTGCGCCTCAGTAACTTCAAGAATCATCTTCTCCATAATTTTACCTGGCACTGATGTGAGACTGACAGGCCTGTAGTTGCCAGGGTCTTCTTTCTTACCCTTCTTGAAAATTGGGACAACATTTGCCAGCTTCCAGTCTCCTGAGACCTCTCATGCTACCTCATGCTTTGTGTAGATTTTTAATCCCTTCATTGGGAATAACAGAACTTGAAAGGGTGATAGTAAACATTTCTGTGACACTCGAAACTACAAGCAATGCCACTAGTGATGCTCTTGGTTGAATACAATTAGAACAGGTATCTCAAATAGCCTTGGAAAACCGTCTTGCCTTAGATGCACTACTCGCAGTCCAGGAAGGCCTTTGTGCTGTGAAAAACTGCAGCTGCTGTGTCTGTGTAAATGAGAAGAAGCAAATTCAGACAGATATCAACTGAATCTGGAGAGCATCCCATTTGTTTCACCAAGTGTCTCAGGATGCAGCCATTAATAGTGGATCAGATTGTTTCTAGCTCTGGTCATGGTTGCCAGACTTTGGATGGCTGAAACAACTGTTTTTAATTATCATAGTATTTGTAGCTATAATAGGCATATGTAGTTCTGTTTTGTGATGCATGTCTAGTTATCTAAATTCATATAGTGCTTTATTCAGCAAACCTCACCAAATAATGTTAGCAAAACGAGATACGGATAATATAAAGTACTTCTTCAAATTAGCAAAAATGGACAAGAATTATGTGGGGAGAACTATGAAGCCTAAAAGTGAGGTTCATAGTCTCAAAGGGGAGAAACAGTAGTCTTAAGCTGAAGAAAACAAGGACACCTTGAAGAAAACATGGAGACTGGTAGCGTTGAGCTAGCAGAAGCAAGGGAGATAAGGGATGAAAGCTAGAAAACAAGAAGGAGGAAAACAGCTGCAGGAAGATTCCAGACTGATTTACAGTAACCTTTTGCTCATTAAGGGTCATTAGCATACTGAAAAAAAAGCACACACCTGTCAAAATGCTAATGCATGGAAATGTAGGATTTGGATTAACATAAGGCCATTTCCTCTTGTCCTATCACTTGTTACTTGGGAGAAGAGACTGAACCCCCAACGTGCTACAATCTCCTTTGAGGTAGTTGTAGAGAGCAATAAGGTCTCCCCTGAGCCTCCTCTTCTCTAGACTAAACAACCCCAGTTCCCTCAACTGCTCCTCATAAGACTTGTTCTCTAGACCCTTCACCAGCTTCATTGCCCTTCTCCAGTACCTTGCTCCCCTCTTCCTTATATCTAATCCTTATATCCATCCTTTTTTAGTTTAAAGCTATTACTCCCTGTACTATCACTACACTTCCTGACAGAGTCCCTCACCAGATTTCCTGTAGGCCCCCTTTAGGTACTGGAAGGTTGCAATGAGGTCTCCCAAGAGCTTTCTCTTCTCTAGGCTGAACAACCCAAGCTCTCTCAGCCTGTCTTCATAAGAGAGATGCTCCATCTCTCTGATCGTCTTTGTGGCCCTCCTCCAGACTCCGGACTTGTGCTGCTTCAAGAACTGCTCCGAATATGGGTCTGTACCACGGGGTTGTGGTGGTTTTACTCGGGTCGGCAGCCGAGTTCCACCACAACCACTCTCTAACTCCCCCTCCTCAAAGAGGAATGGGGAGAAAATACGATGAAAAGGGCTTAAGGGTTGAGATAAGGATGGGGAGATCACACAGTAATTATCATGATGGGCAAAACAGACTCAGCATAGGGAGATAGTAAGATTTATTGCCTATTACTAACAAGCTAGAGAAGCGAGAAACAAAGGAAAGAAACCAAAAGCACCTTCCCCCCCATCCACCCTCTTCCACCTCCTCCCCCCGAGCGGCGCAGGGGAACGGGGGAATGGGGGTTATGGTCACTCTATAGCGCTGCTTCGCCGCTGCTCCTTCTCGGTCACTCTCGTCCCCTGTGCTGTGGGGTCCCTCCCACGGGATGCAGTCCTTGGTGAACTGATCTGACGTGGGCTGCTCACAGGCAGCAGCTCTTCAAGAACTGCTCCAGATATGGGTCTGTACCACGGGGTCCATCCCTCAGGAGCAAACTGCTCCAACCTGGGTCCCCCACGGGCAGCATCTCCCTCCAGATCACCTGGTCCTACGTGGGCTCCTCTCCACAGAAAGGTTCTGGATTCTTCTCACAGAGGCCACCCCTGCAGCGACACTCCCCACTGGGGCTGCCACTCCATGTCCCCAGGTTCAACCAGTATCAGGGCTGAAGATGCACTACCAGCAGGCATACACACAAAAACACACATATGCACTACAGGTATATATATCAATATGACCAGCCACATGGATCACAGACAGACACTAAGAGCACTCACACAAACATAGACAGCACCAATGACCTCATCCTACTCCCCTTTCTGACTGGACAGGATGGAAGTCCACTAGTGAGAAAGTATCACATGTATCTCCTCAGGAGAGGATATTTCAAGGACCCAAAAGGGTATCAGTGGGCTTTTGGCATAGCTTCCTTAGAGACAGAGGACATTAAACAGTTGTCTACCTTGCCCAGTCTCTCAGAGGACCCTTCTGTTGTGGGGTTGCTGAGGGTTGAAGAACAGCAGGTGCCGATCGCTACCACAACTGTGCACCAGCGGCAATATCTCACCAACCGAGACTCCCTGATTCCCATCCATCAGCTAATTTGTCAACTGGAGAGCCAAGGAGTGATCAGCAAGACTCATTCACCTTTTAATAGTCCCATATGGCCAGTCCGAAAGTCTAATGGCGAGTGGAGGCTAACAGCGGACTATCGTGGACTGAATGAAGTCACGCCACCACTGAGTGCTGCAGTGCCAGATATGCTAGAACTCCAGTACGAACTGGAGTCAAAGGCAGCCAAGTGGTATGCCACAATTGATATTGCTAATGCATTTTTCTCCATCCCTTTGGCAGCAGAGTGCAGGCCACAATTTGCTTTTATTTGGAGGAGTGTCCAATACACCTGGAATCAACTGCCCCAGGTGTGGAAACACAGCCCTACCATTTGCCATGGACTGATCCAGTCTGCCCTGGAACAGGGGGAAGCTCCTGAACACCTGCAGTACATCGATGACATAATTGTGTGGGGTGACACAGCAGAGGAAGTTTTCGAGAAAGGGAAGAAAATAGTCCAAATCCTTCTGAAGGCTGGTTTTGCCATAAAACAAAAAAAAGGTTGTGGTAAATGGGGCCACATCTGGCTGGCGGATGGTCACTAGTGGGGTCCCTCAAGGCTCCATTTTAGGGCCAGTCCTCTTCAATGTCTTTATAAATGATTTGGATGTAGGACTAGAAGGTGTTTTGAGCAAATTTGCAGACGACACCAAAATTGGAGGAGTTGTGGACTCGGATGAGGGTGGAAAGGCCTTGCAGAGAGATCTGGACAGACCGGAGAGCTGGGCGATCACCAACCACATGAAGTTTAACAAAGGCAAGTGCCGGGTCCTGCACCTGGGACAGGGCAACCCTGGCTATACGTACAGACTGGGCGATGAGACGCTGGAGAGCAGCCCCACAGAGAGGGATCTGAGGGTTGTGGTTGACAGCAAGTTGAATATGAGCCAGCAGTGTGCCCTGCCAGCCAGGAGGGCCAACCGTATCCTGGGATGCATCAAGCACGGCATTGCTAGTCAGTCGAGGGAGGTGATTGTCCCACTCTACTCTGCGCTGGTCTGGCCTCACCTCGAGTACTGTGTGCAGTTCTGGGCACCACAGTACAAAAAGGATGTGAAACTGTTGGAGAGTGTCCAGAGGAGGGCGACGAAGATGGTGAAGGGCCTAGAGGGGAAGACATATGAGGAACGGCTGAGGTCACTGGGCCTGTTCAGCCTGGAGAAGAGGAGGCTGAGGGGGGACCTCATCGCAGTCTACAACTTTCTCACGAGGGGGTGTGGAGAGGCAGGTGACCTATTCTCCGTAATCACCTGTCATAGGACCCGCGGGAACACTGTCAAGCTGAGGCAGCGGAAGTTTAGGCTGGACATCAGGAAGAGGTTCTTCACCGAGAGGGTGGTCGCACACTGGAACAGGCTCCCCAGTGAAGTAGTCGCTGCACCAAGCCTGTCTGAATTTAAGAAGCGATTGGACTGTGCACTTAGTCACATGGTCTAAACTCTGGGCAGACCTGTGCGGTGCCAAGAGTTGGACTAGATGATCCTTATGGGTCCCTTCCAACTCGGGATATTCTATGATTCTGTGATTCTAAGTCAAAGGACCTGCACAGGAGACCCAGTGTTTAGGAATAAAATGTCGAGATGGACATCGTCAAATCCCAATGGATGTGATCAACAAAATAACAGCTATGTCTCCACCAACTAGCAAAAAGGAAACACAAACTTTCCTAGGTGTCGTGGGGTTTTAGAGAATGCGCATTCCAAACTACAGTCTGGTTGTAAACCCACTCTATCAAGTAACCCATAAGAAGAATGATTTCAAATGGGGCCCTGAGCAACGACAAGCCTTTGAACAAATTAAGCATGAAATAGTTCATGCAGTAGCCCTTGGGCCAGTCCGAGCAGGACCAGATGTAAAGAATGTGCTCTACACTGCAGCCGGGGAGAATGGTCCCACCTGGAGCCTCTGGCAGAAAGAGCCTGGGGAAACTCGAGGTCGACCCCTAGGGTTTTGGATTCAGGGATACAGGGGATCTGAGGCCCCCTACACTCCAACTGAAAAGGAGATATTGGCAGCATATGAAGGAGTTCGATCTGCTTCGGAAGTGGTCGGTACTGAAGCGCAGCTCCTCCTGGCACCCTTACTCCCGATACTGGGCTGGATGTTCAAAGGAAGGATCCCCTCTACACATCATGCAACTGAGGCTACATGGAGCAAGTGGGTTGCACTGATTACTCAGCGGGCTCGAATAGGAAACCCCAGTCGCCCAGGAATCTTGGAAGTGATTATGGACTGACCAGAAGGCAAATATTTTGGGATATCATCAGAGGTGGAGGTGGTCTGTGCTGAAGAAGCCCCACTGTACAACAAGCTACCAGAAAATGAGAAGAAATATGCACTGTTCACTGATGAGTCCTGTTGTATCGTGGGAAAGCATCGGAGATGGAAAGCTGCTGTATGGAGTCCTACACGACGAGTTGCAGAAGCTGCTGAGGGAGAAGGTGAATCGAGTCAGTTTGCAGAAGTGAAAGCCATCCAGCTGGCTTTAGATATTGCTGAACGAGAAAAGTGGCCAGTTCTCTATCTCTATACTGATTCATGGATGGTAGCAAGTGCCCTGTGGGGGTGGTTACAGCAATGGCAGCAGAACAACTGGGAGCGCAGGGGCAAACCCATCTGGGCTGCTGCATTGTGGCAAGATATTGCTGCCCGGGTAGAGAACCTGGTTGTAAAGGTACGCCATGTAGATGCTCATGTGCCCAAGAATCGGGCTACTGAAGAAAATCAAAACAACCAGCAGGTGGATCAGGCTGCTAAGATTGAAGTGGCTCAGGTGGACCTGGACTGGCAACATAAAGGTGAATTATTTATAGCCCGATGGGCCCATGACACCTCAGGCCATCAAGGCAGGGATGCAACCTACAGATGGGCTCGTGATCGAGGGGTGGACCTGACCATGGACACTATAGCACAGGTTATTCATGATTGTGAAACATGTGCTGCAATCAAGCAAGCCAAACGGTCAAAGCCTCTTTGGTATGGAGGACGATGGCTGAAATATAAATATGGAGAGGCCTGGCAGATTGATTACATCACACTCCCTCAAATCGCAACGGCAAGCGCCACGTACTTACAATGGTGGAAGCAACCACCGGATGGCTGGAAACATATCCTGTGCCCCATGCCACCGCCTGGAACACTATCCTGGGCCTTGTAAAGCAAGTCCTATGGCGACATGGCACCCCAGAGAGAATTGAGTCAGACAATGGGACTCATTTCTGAAACAACCTTATAGACACTTGGGCCAAAGAGCATGGTATTGAGTGGGTATATCACATTGTACTGGGTCGGGCTGGGAGGTTAACTTTCCCTGAAGCAGCCCATACAATGCTGTGCTATGCACTCGTAGCTAAAACAGCAATGGTATCACACCAGTGTTGTGTCTGCTGCTGAGCAGTGCTGGCACAGCATCAGGACTCTCCCTAACCCCCCTAGGGGTGGGGAAAGATGTGAGAAAAGAAACATCACCAGGGCAGCTGACCTAAACCAACCAAAGGGATATTCCATACCATATGATGTCACACTCAGCAATAAAAGGTGGAAAAAGGAGGAAGAGGGGAGGGGTGGGCTCTCGTTGCGAAAACATCTGTCCTCCTCCCGAACACCGGCTACGTGCGTTGAGGCCCTGCTTCAAGGACGTGGTCAAGCATCGCTCATTTGTGGGAAGTAGAGAGTAATTTCTTTCCTCTGCACTTCCACATAGCCTTTACTTGTTTTGTTTAGTTTTCCCTTTCCCCCTCCCTTTTCCCCTTTCCTTTTTTCCCCTTTAGTTAAATTGTTAATCGTTTAGTTAAATTTAGTTAAATTGTTTAATTAATAATAATCTTTCCTTAATAATTATTTTTTTTCCTTTAATTAAATCATCCTTATCTCAACCCGTGAGTTGTTCTTTCCTTTACTTCTTCCCCTCCTCATCTAAGGAGGGGGAGGGAGAGAGCGGTTGTGGTGTTCAGCTGCCTAGCACGGTAAAACCACCACAGTCCTTTTTGGCGCCCAATGTGGGGCTCGAAGGGTTGAGATAACAGTAGAATTGATTAAAACGCTTACAACTAATATACTTAATTGCTAGTCACCATGTTCAGTGTCCTGTTAATATTGGCTTGTTTGATCATGTGTCATGCAATCCCTGTCATGTTCTCCTTTCTCCTCTATATCCGATCCGAGAATGTGCTATAATCTGTGTTCGTTCTTTTAAATTCGCTGTGCTGCCAAGCACTGTCCTTGAGTTTAATCTGGCATTCAGGCTCTGCACTGTTATCATTTGGGTCTCATGGAAACTATCTTTTAGAGTATGTTCAGAATTACACTGCCTTCCTTTCCTCATCTGGAAGTCAGTTTATGAATAATATCAGGAATGGTACCTCCTCCTTCTTTCACAGTGGGCTAATTACAACAGTCTCTGAGTATTTTGAATATCCATGTGTAACCCATATATTACTATTTCTAATTCTGAATAACGGGTTTCCTCTTCTCTCTAAGATTAGTCGATTGTTTAGAAAGCTTACCCGGGAATCTGTCCCGAAACAGTCTTGTGGCAGGTGGCAAGGTGTG
Organism: Anser cygnoides; assembly: GCF_040182565.1. Taxonomy (NCBI): domain Eukaryota; kingdom Metazoa; phylum Chordata; class Aves; order Anseriformes; family Anatidae; genus Anser; species Anser cygnoides. Next base: position 5,778,363 of record NC_089911.1, read on the forward strand.
TGGGAGGATATCGGCAGGTACCTGTCACGGGTGTCTCCTCCAATAGTTTTGAACTTCACCCCTGAACTAGTGCAAAATCCTAAAAACCTGATAGAATGTTTGAGAGTCGTATGCCCTGACCCTGATAATGCCGGAGAACGACAGCTTGCAGCACCCTGCTGGGTCCTGGCTTACTCCTATCAAACACTGTTTAACATCATCCAGCACCTTGAAGAGAGGGAGGAAGTCTCTGAACCTGATGACCAGATAACACATGCTGTGACTGACCCAGAGGATCAACCAACTATGGTATCAGTCGCCCCCATAGTCAAGTCAAAACAATGGAAACAGAAGTCAGCTCGTTTAGTAAGGGAAGAAGCCTCTCCTAAGAAAGAGGGAGAAGAGGAGAAGGCAGGCACCTCTAAAGCGGAGCCATCACAAAAACAGCAGGAAGAAGAGATGGAAATCATAAAGGAATCAGAAACCACTCGATCCCTATCCCTGAGTGAGTTGCGAGAAATACAAAAGGATTTTGGTCGACACCCAGGTGAACACATCCTCACCTGGCTGCTTTGATGCTGGGACACTGGGGCCAATAGCCAACAATTAGAAGGCAATGAAGCCAAGCAGCTGGGATCCCTCTCTAGAGAAAGGGTCATTGACAAAGTAATTGGGAGAGGGGCACAGGTTCTCAGCCTCTGGAGGCGACTCCTGGCAGCTGTGAAAGAAAGGTATCCCCATAAGGAAGATATTGTATATCAAGTAGGCAAGTGGGCCACTATGGATAAAGGTCTCCAGCATCTGTGGGAATTAGCTGTGCTGGAGATGATTTATAGTGATTCGGACAATGCCCAGACACCTCAAGAGCCCGATGAAGTCTAGTGCACAACATCCATGTGGCGTAAATTTGTGCGGAATGCACCATCATCACATGCCAGTACACTGGCAGGAATTCATTGGGATGAGGGGATGGGTCCAACAGTGTATACTATGTCCTGCCAGCTTCAAAAATATGAAGACAACCTCTCTGCTCCGCTACGGGCCTGTGTCTCAGTTGTGGAGAAACTGTTCGAAAGACTTGACCACCTCGTAGAACGAGCATATCCCTCCTCATCCAGACGGAGTGATATTTCAGCCACTAAGAATCAGTATTTTCCTGCTCGAGAGAGAGAGTATCCAAGACGCACACCACATGGCACCTTGTGGTTTTATCTGCGTGACCACGGGGAAGATATGAGGAACTGGGATGGTGTACCTACTTCAACCCTAGCTGCTCGGGTACGTGAACTGAAAGGAAATACAGCAGAAAGAAGAGGGGCTCCTAAGAAAAATGCTGCTCCAGTTTCTGTTGGGCAGTTCCCCAGAGGCAGTAGAAGAGCTGATGTTATTCTTGACCCTGATGAAGGGACCTCTGCTTCTCATTTGCAAGAATTAAGTGGCAGACACTCCAACCAGGACTAGAGGGGCCCTGCCTCTGGCCAGGTAGAGGAGAGGGATAACCGGACTCCCTGATCCCCATCCATGAGTTAGTTCATCGGCTGGAGAGCCAAGGAGTGATCAGCAAGACTCACTCACCCTTTAATAGTCTTATATGGCCAGTGCGAAAGTCTAATGGCGAGTGGAGGCTAACGGTGGACTATCGGGGCCTGAACGAAGTCACGCCACCACTGAGTGCTGCAGTGCCGGACATGTTAGAACTCCAGTACGAACTAGAGTCAAAGGCAACCAAGTGGTACGCCACAATTGATATTGCTAATGCATTTTTCTCCATCCCTTTGGCAGCAGCATGCAGGCCGCAGTTTGCTTTCACCTGGAGGGGCATCCAATACACCTGGAATCGGCTGCCCCAGGGGTGGAAACACAGCCCTACCATTTGCCATGGACTGATGCAGTCTGCGCTGGAACAAGGGGGAGCTCCTGAACACCTGCAGTACATTGATGACATCCTTGTGTGGGGTGACACAGCAGAAGTTGTTGAGAAAGGGAAGAAAGTAATCCAAATTCTCCTGAAAGCTGGTTTTGCCATTAAACAGAGTAAGGTCAAGGGACCTGCACAGGAAATCCAGTTCTTGGGGGTAAAAAGGTAGGATGGACGTCTCCATATTCCGATGGATGTGATCAACAAAATAACGTCAGTGTCTCCGCCAACTAGCAAAAAAGAAACACAAGCTTTCCTAGGCCTTGTGGGATTCTGAAGAATGCATGTTCCAGGCTGTAGTCAGCTTGTGAGCCCTCTACATCGAGTGACTCGAAAGAGAAACTGTTTCAAGTGGGGCCCCGAGCAACAACAGGCCTTTGAACAAATCGAACAAGAAATAGCTCGTGCAGTAGCCCTTGGGCCTGTCCGTACAGGACCAGCTGTGCAAAACATACTTTACACTGTAGCTGGGGAAAATAGCCTCACCTGGAGCCTCTGGCAGAAAACCCCAGAAGAAACTCGAGGTCGACCTCTGGGGTTCTGGAGCCGGGGCTATCGAGGATCAGAAGCCAATTACACCCCAACTGAAAAAGAGATACTCACGGCATATGAGGGTGTTCGAGCTGCTTCAGAAGTTGTGGGTACAGAAGCACAGCTCCTCTTGGCACCACGGCTACCTGTATTACACTGGATGTTCAAAGGGAAAATTCCCACTACACACCATGCAACTGACGCTACGTGGAGTAAGTGGATAGTGTTAATTACACAGCAGGCTCGAATGGGAAAACCTAATCGCACAGGAATCCTGGAAGAGATCATGGACTGGCCGGAAGGCAGAGATTTCGGAGTGCCGACAGAAGAGGTAACCCGTGCTGAAGAGGCACCAGCATATAATGAGTTGCCTGAAGACAGAAAGCAGCATGTGTTGTTCACTGACAGATCCTGTCGTGTGGTAGGGAGCCATCGGAAATGGAAAGCTGCCGTGTGGAGTCCCACACCACGAGTCGTGGAGGCCATGGAAGGGGAAGGCGAGTCAAGTCAATATGCAGAAGTAAAAGCCATACAACTGGCCCTACAAATTGCTGAAAGAGAAAAATGGCCAGTGCTTTATCTCTACACTGAGTCATGGATGGTGGCAAATGCTCTGTGGGGGTGGCTGCAGCAATGGAAACAGAGCAACTGGCAGCGCAGAGGTAAACCTATCTGGGCTGCCACCCTGTGGCAGGATATTGCTGCTCAGGTAGAAAACCTGGATGTAAAAGTACGTCATGTAGATGCCCACATGCCCAAGAGCCGCGCAACGGAAGAACATCAGAACAACGAAGTGGATCGAGCTTGAAAAATTGATGTGGCTCAGGTGGACCTGGACTGGGGATGTAAGGGTGAGCTGTTTGTAGCTCGACGGGCCCATGAAACATCAGGACATCTGGGGAGGGATGCCACATACAGATGGGCTCGTGATCGAGGGGTGGACCTGACCATTGAGGCCATCACACAGGTTCCCCATGAGTGTGAGACCTGTGCTACAATTAAGAGAGCCATGAAGGTAAAATCTCCCTGGAACAGGGGGAGGTGTCTAGGGTTTCAATATGGTGAGGCCTGGCAAATTGACTATATCGGACCGCTCCCACAAACCCGCCAAGGCAAACGGTATATACTCACCATAGTAGAAGCAACTACTGGGTGGCTGGAAACATACCCCGTAAACCATGCCACGGCCCGAAACACAATCTTGGGCTTAGAAAGGCAAGTGCTGTGGCGTCATGGTACACCAGAGAGAATGGAGTCTGACAATGGGAGTCATTTCCGAAGCAATTTGGTCACCTCCTGGGCCAAGAGGCATGGTATTGAGTGGGTGTATCACATCCCTTATCACCCACAAGCCTCTGGGAAGGTTGAGAGGTACAATGGACTGTTAAAGACTGTGTTACGAGCATTGGGTGCTGGGACATGGAAACATTGGGACATAAATCTACCAGAAGCCACTTGGCTAGTTAACAACAGGGGGTCTGACAGCCGTGCTGTTCCTGCCGAAACAAAACCCCTACACATGGTGAAAGGAGCTAAAGTCCCCGTAGTGCATGTAGGAAAGTGGATGGGGAAGGCGGTGTGGGTTGTTCCTGCCTCAGGAAAAGGCAAACCCACTCGTGGGATTGTCTTCGCCCAAGGACCAGGGTATACCTGGTGGGTCATGCAAAAGAATGGGGATATCAAGTGTGTGCCTCAAGGAGATTTAACCTTGAGAGAAAACTAATCTATAATCTAAGTTATATGTTGTAGGAAGACACTGCAGGATCAACAACAGGTCAACTTCAAAAGGAACCGGGCAAGTGCAACAAGGACTTGAGCTAAGCTGGTGCTGGCGTCCAGACATCCAACTCCGCCTGCTGTGAGTGACCATTTTGGCAGATGAAGACCAAATTGTCAACAGTTCTTATGAACATTTTCTGAGAAAGACCTAGAGAATGAAAAGACATACCTACCCATCGATCTGTTAAAGGACAAGGGACAACGGTGATGAGAATACTTATATGCTAAAGTATGGGGGACCTGAGAGTGACACAAATGTTATGGAATAAGGGGTGGAGGTTGTACTGGGTCGGGCTGGGATGTTAACTTTCCCTGAAGCAGCCCATACAGTGCTGTGCTCTGCACTCGTAGCTAAAACAGCAATGGTATCACACCAGTGTTGTGTCTGCTGCTGAGCAGTGCTGGCACAGCATCAGGACTCTCCCTAACACCCCTAGGGGTGGGGAAAGATGTGAGAAAAGAAACATCACCAGGGCAGCTGACCTAAACCAACCAAAGGGATATTCCATACCATATGATGTCACACTCAGCAATAAAAGGCGGAAAAAGGAGGAAGAGGGGAGGGGTGGGCTCTCGTTGTGAAAACGTCTGTCCTCCTCCCGAACACCGGCTACGTGCGTTGAGGCCCTGCTTCAAGGACGTGGTCCAGCATCGCTCATTTGTGGGAAGTAGAGAGTAATTTCTTTCCTCTGCACTTCCACATAGCCTTTACTTGTTTTGTTTTCCCTTTCCCCCTCCCTTTTCCCCTTTCCTTTTTTTTCCCCCTTTAGTTAAATTGTTAATCGTTTAGTTAAATTGTTTAGTTAAATTGTTTAATTAATAATAATCTTTCCTTAATAATTATTTTTTCTTCCCTTTAATTAAATCATCCTTATCTCAACCCATGAGTTGTTCTTTCCTTTACTTCTTCCCCTCCTCATCTAAGGAGGGGGAGGGAGAGAGCGGTTGTGGTGTTCAGCTGCCTAGCACGGTAAAACCACCACACACATCCCCTATCATGCACCAGCCTCTGGGAAAATCAAGCGATACAATGGACTTTTAAAGACTACACTGAAGGCAATGGGTGCTGAGACTTTTAAAAACTGGGATACGCATTTGGCAAAGGCCACCTGATTAGTGAATACTAGGGGATCTGCCAACCGAGCTGGACCTGCCCAATCAAACCTGTTACGTACTGTAGAAGGGGATAAAGTTCCTGTAGTGCACGTAAGAAACATGCTGGGTAAGACAGTCTGGGCTATTCCTGCCTCAGGAAAAGGCAAACTCATCCGTGGGATTGCTTTTGCCCAGGGACCTGGATGCACTTGGTGGGTAATGCAAAAGAATGGGGAGGTCCGGTGTGTACCTCAAGGGAATTTAATACTGGGTGAGAATAGCCCATGAGTTGAATTGTATTATGTCAATTATTATCTAATACTGTATGTCATCAGCATTGTGATTGCTATATGTCAATATCCCATTAATGGTATCACAGTCCCGCAGATAGCAATGAATTTAGGTTAGTAGAATGGGACAAGCACAGCGGTGTAATGGAACGAGGATGAGCTTCAGTGTGCAACAATCCAACATCACACACCATCTCTTCTGCCCTGAAAGACTGCTGGGACAGATGGAGCTCCAGGTCAGTCACAGACTAAACAAACTTAGTGGACATTTTATATACATATATGAAGATGGTGACTAGTTGGAATGTATTGGAAAGTGTGGGACCCGAGCATGACATAAATGGTATGGAATAAGGGGTGGATATATGTCCTGGTTTCAGCTAGGATAGAGTTAATTTTCCTCCTAGTAGCTGGTAGGGTGCTGTGTTTGGGATTTAGGATTAGAATAATGCTGATATCACACTGATGTTTTAATTGTTGCAGAGCAGTGCTTACACTAAGCCAAGGACTTTTCAGCTTCTCGCACTGACCTGCTAGTGGGCAGACTAGGGGTGCAGCAGGAGCTGGGAGGGGACAGACCCAGGACAGCTGACCCAAACTGGCCAAAGGGGTATTCCATACCATCCGACGTCATGTTGAACAATTAATATGGGGGGGCTGGCCGGGGTGGGGGGACCGGCTGCTCAGGGATGGGTTGGGCATCGGTCAGCGTGTGGTGAGCAATTGTCTTTGCGCATCACTTGTTTTGTACACATTATTATTAGTAGTACTGTTATTATTATTGCTATTATTTTCCTTTCTTTTCTGTCCTAATCAACTGTCTTTATCTCAACCCACAGGCTTTCATTTCTTTTTAATTCTCTCCCCTATCCCAGAGAGTGAGGGGGGAGGGTGAGCGAATGGCTGTGTGGTACTTAGCTGCTGGCTGGGTTAAACCACAACAGCATGTACAAGGTGGATCCCTCCAGCGTCTGGGCTCAGATACTCAGTCTTCACAGTAACTGGTCCTTGGATCCCAGTCTCCTCAGTTGCTGGCATCTAGACATATGAGCCCCTGAAGCCACAGCCCCACTCCAATTACTGGTACAGACTGTTACGTACAGATGCAATTGGCCAGGACTTTCCATGTCCCAGTAGCCGACCCCCCTGCGTTCTTGCACTTAGAAATACACAAAGCTCTCACACCCAGAGTTGACCAGGACTCCCTTGGTCCAATAGCCAACCTCTTGTGCTCTCACCCTTAGAGACATGTGGCGTAATGACCACACGGACACCAGGGTTCTTTCAGGATCAGTAACTGCTGCTACTTTATTGATGACATAACTTCATTCTCCATGTTGCATCCCCATATTGAGGACAAGCCCCTTATGCCATTCGCCCCACAGCAGTACCTTTCCACTAACTATTCATTGGTCAATAACTTTGCCCGGCAACTGCAAACACCTAGCGACTTCCATGTCTTAATGGCTGGAGAACAACCAACCCGAGATGGCAAGGTGTCTCCTGAATCACCCTTCTTTGTTCCCTCTAAACTCTTTACATTCCTGATGGCCTCATCGTTAAGAGTCCGATGTTATCATCAACCATGGGGCTCGTCGACCCCCATGGCCACACTCCCACAGAGACACAGAGAATTCTCACTCCCAGAGCTGGCCCTTAGAGATCCGTACTCCCCCTTGCTCCTAGGCCATTTCACTTACTCACCAGCTAGTCTGGTTTGATCTTCACTAGCACTCACACACTCAAACACCTTCGCTCACTCCAGTTGTTGGCACTATGGACAAATGGGCCCTCTGACCTGTGGTCTGACTCCAGTTCCTGACACTCAGACTCCCAATGACACAGAAAAGAGAGCTCTCACCCAGGAAAGATCTAGAAAGGTATTTAGCAAGATAAGACAGACTGTACTGATCAGCTGCAAGGCATAGTCAAACAAGCGTACTGACCAGACAAGTATATGCAACCTGATGCAGTGAAAACTCAATAACCAAAGTTATTAAGCAGGTATTCTTTATTACGGCACCAGGTATGTGGGGGATCACTCCGCCTAACACACACACACCAAGGGTTACTGGCAGTATCACAGTATCACAGTATCACAGATTTCTAGGTTGGAAGAGACCTCAAGATCATCGAGTCCAACCTCCGACCTAACACTAAGTACTCCACTAAACCATATCGCTAAGCTCTACATCTAAACGTCTTTTAAAGACCTCCAGGGATGGTGACTCCACCACCTCCCTGGGCAGCCCGTTCCAATGCTTAATAACCCTTTCGGTAAAGAAGTACTTCCTAACATCCCACCTAAAACTCCCGTCGCAACTTTCGCCCATTCCCCCTTGTCCTGTCACCAGGCACGTGGGAGAACAGACCAACCCCCACCTCTCTACAGCCTCCTTTAAGGTAACTGTAGAGAGCGATAAGGTCGCCCCTGAGCCTCCTCTTCTCCAGGCTGAACAAGCCCAGCTCCCTCAGCTGCTCCTCGTAAGACTTGTTCTCCAGACCCCTCACCAGCTTGGTCGCCCTTCTCTGGACTCGCTCGAGCACGTCCATGTCCTTCCTGTAGTGAGGGGCCCAAAACTGAACACAGTACTCGAGGTGCGGCCTCACCAGAGCCGAGTACAGGGGCACAATCACTTCCCTAGACCTGCTGGCCACACTGCTTCTTATACAGGCCAGGATGCTGTTGGCCTTCTTGGCCACCTGGGCACACTGCTGGCTCATATTCAGCCGACTATCAACCAGTACTCCCAGGTCCTTCTCGGCCAGGCAGCTTTCCAGCCACTCATCTCCCAGCCTGTAGCTCTGCTTGGGGTTGTTGCGCCCCAGGTGCAGGACCCGGCACTTGGCCTTGTTGAACTTCATACAGTTGGCCTCAGCCCATCGCTCCAGCCTATCCAGATCCTCCTGCAGAGCCTTCCTGCCCTCAAGCAGATCGACACACGCACTTGGCTTGGTGTCGTCTGCAAACTTACTGAGGGTGCACTGGACGCCCTCATCCAGATCATCGATAAAGATATTAAAGAGGACCGGCCCCAGTACCGAGCCCTGGGGGACACCACTAGTGACCGGCCTCCAACCAGATTTGACTCCATTCACCACAACTCTCTGGGCCCGGCCATCCAGCCAGTTTCTAACCCAGCGAAGCGTACGCCAGTCCAAGCCCCGAGCAGCCAGTTTCTTGAGGAGAATGTTGTGGGGAACGGTGTCAAAATCCTTACTGAGGTCAAGGTAAACCACATCCACAGCCTTTCCCTCATCCACCAAGCACGTCACTTGGTCATAGAAGGAGATCAGGTTCGTCAAGCAGGACCTGCCTTTCATAAACCCATGCTGACTGGGCCTGATCGCCTGCTTGCCCTGCAAGTGCCGCGTGATGACACTCAAGATAATCTGCTCCATGAGCTTTCCTGGCACTGAGGTCAAACTGACAGGCCTATAGTTCCCCGGGTCTGCCCTGCAGCCCTTCTTATAGATGGGCGTCACATTGGCTAGCCGCCAGTCAACTGGGACCTCCCCCGATAGCCAGGACTGCCGATAAATGATGGAAAGCGGCTCGGCCAGCTCCTCCGCCAGTTCTTTCAGTACCCTCGGGTGCATCCCATCCGGCCCCATCGACTTGCGCACATCCAAGCTCCGTAGCAGGTCGCCAACCATTTCCTCATGGATAGCGAAGGCCACATCCTGCTCCCCATCCCCTTCCACCAGCTCAAGGCACTGGGTATCCAGAGAACAACCGGTATTGCCGCTAAAGACTGAGGCAAAGGCGGCATTAAGCACCTCAGCCTTTTCCTCATCCTTAGTAACTAGGTTTCCCCTCGCATCCAGTAAAGGATGGAGATTCTCCTTAGTCCTCCGTTTCGCGTTGATATATTTGTAAAAGGGTTTTTTGTTGTCTTTAACGGCAGTAGCCAGGTTGAGCTCCAGATGAGCTTTGGCCTTTCTAATTTTCTCCCTGCACAGCCTCGCTACATCCTTGTAGTCCTCCTCAGTGGCCCGCCCTTTTTTCCAAAGATTATAAACCCTCTTTTTTCTGCTAAGCACAAGCCGCAACTCTCTGTTGAGCCAGGCCGGTCTTCTTCCACGCCGGCTCGTCTTTGGGCACGTGGGGACGGACCGCTCCTGTGCCATCACGATTTCCTTCCTGAGGAGCGCCCAGCCTTCCTGGACTCCTCTGCCCTTCAGAACCGCCTCCCAAGGGACTCGGCCAACCAGCGTCCTGAGCAGCTCAAAGTCAGCCCTCCGGAAGTCCAATACAGCAGTTTTACTGGTCCCCTTCCTGGCCTCGCCAAGAATAGAGAACTCTACCATTTCGTGGGCGCTCTGCCCAAGACAGTTTCCGACCACCACATCTCCCACCAGTCCTTCTCTGTTTGTGAAGAGAAGGTCTAGCGGGGCACCACTCCTGGTAGGTTCACTGACCAGCTGCGTCAGGAAGCTATCTCCCACGCTCTCCAGAAACCTCCTAGACTGCTTTCTCTGTGCCGTGTTGTGCTTCCAGGATATGTCCGGGAAGTTGAAGTCCCCCACGAGGACAAGCGCCGACGATTTTGCAACTTCTGTCAGTTGCCTATAAAACTCCTCATCCATCTCCTCATCCTGGTTCGGCGGTCTATAACAGACCCCGACCAGGATGCTAGCCTTGCCGGCCTTCCCGCGGATCCTAACCCACAGGGATTCAACCTTATCATTCCCAGCCTGGAGTTCCACAACATCAAAAGATTCTCTAATGTAGAGAGCCACGCCAACACTCCCTCTGTGCTGCCTGTCCCTCCTGAAGAGCCGATAGCCAGGCATTGCAGCACTCCAGTCGTGGGAGTGGTCCCACCACGTCTCCGTGATGGCAACCAAGTCGTAGCCTGCCTGCTGCACGATGGCTTCCAGCTCCTCCTGTTTGTTACCCATGCTGCGTGCATTAGTGTAGATGCACTTCAGCTGGGCCATTGTTTCCCCCGGCACAGCTCCAACAAGCCTTGTTTGAGCCCCATCCCCCTTCTTACCTAGTTTAAAGCGCTCTCTATGAGCCCCGCCAGCTCCTGACCTAGGATCCGTTTTCGCCTTGGAGATAGGGACCCGTCTGGGGCCATCAGGCCGGGTGCCAAGTAAAGCTCCCCATGGTGAAAAAACCCAAATTTTCTGTGCTGGCACCAGCCTCTGAGCCACCTATTAACCACGCGAGCTTTCCGTGTCCTCTCCGTGTCTCTCCCTTCCCCCGTAGGGATAGACGAAATATTCATTTCATTTCCCGTAAGTCTCTTGCATATTAAATAGGTCTCTGAAGAATCATCAGCATAGGTTCCCACCCTTATTCACATGCATACTAGAGTCCTTTGGTGGTCATCCGGTGTACTCTGGTGGTCTTTTGATGAAGGCCAGAAGTCTTCCTTGCTGCTAAACTTCTGACCCTTCCTTTCTTTGACAGACTTCAGCAGTCCAAGCCAGTTCTTGCTGGTTCTATTATCTATGCATACAGTCTTTTACTCCCTTATCTCTGGGGTCGTCCTGTCCTTGTGGTTAATATACAGCTGTGTTAGCTAAGACCTGCAAAATCAACATCCTTTATCTTGTTCCCTGTCTCAAGTCCCCCCCTTTTCTTTATCCTAAGCAAATTCTTTTGCTTATAACATTCCTTCTTGATTCAAAGTTTTCATAGATTTCTTACCAGTTTCTACTTGGTGCTCGATTCCGTTACGCTTCCAGGATTCATAATCATCGAGTCCTTTTATACAGCACCAAAATGCACACTGTACCAATACACAGGTTGAGAATAGTAGTAAAAGCAAGATCAATATTCCTACAAACAATTGTTTAAGCCAAGAAAAGTTGGGTAGCCAAGAGGTCATTTTGTTTCATAATTCTCGAAAACCCCACGAGGTGTCATCTTGAGCTACCTTATGTAAGATCTTGGTCTTTTCCCAAATATTTTTGAGATCAGTATCAATTCATCCTGCCTCATTTACGTACATACAGCAACTAATATTTATTAATGTACATACTCCCCCTTGGGAGACTAATAAAAGGTCTAGTGCCTAAAACGTTCTTAATGATTTGTTCTAGTTGCTTGCCCAAAACTATAATATGTTGTTGTAAATATTGGTTTCCTACTTGTGTTAGATCTTCTCCTTTGTATGGCATATGGTAAGGCTTGCCATACAATATCGCAGAATGGCTTAGTTTTTCCTTGTTCCTAGGCCTAGTTCTAATTCAAAGAAGTGCCATGGGTAGTGCCTGATACCAATACATATTGGTTTCTTGACAGATTTTAGCAATCTGTTTTTTTATCAAATGATTCATTTTTTTCCATTTGGCCACTCGCCTGTGGCTTATATGGAGTGTGTAGTTGCCATTCAATTCCTAGCACTTTGCTTACTTGTTGGGTTAGTTCTGCAGTGAAGTGTGGTTCCCTGTCAGATGACATTACTGAGGGTACACCAAATTTCGGTATAGTTTCACAGTATCACAGATTTCTAGGTTGGAAGAGACCTCAAGATCATCGAGTCCAACCTCCGACCTAACACTAAGTACTCCACTAAACCATATCGCTAAGCTCTACATCTAAACGTCTTTTAAAGACCTCCAGGGATGGTGAGAAGACCTCCAGGGATGGTTTCATTCAACAATACTTTGGACACTTCTCTGGCTTTGTTAGTTCTACACGGGAATGCTTCTGGCCATCTCGAAAAGGTGCCTGTTAGTACCAATAGGCATCTAACCCCCCCCTTTTCTTGGGAGTTCGAAAAAATCAATTTGCCACTGTTTCCCAGGAACATTTCCCTTCCCTATTGTTCCCATTTGGGGCTTGATTCCTGTCTGTGGGTTATTTTTAAGACATATGACACATTGTTTCGATACCTGTCTGACAATGGCATACAAATTAGGTCCTATCCATATTCTACTTAAAAACTGTTATAATATTTCAGCTCCCCAGCATGCTTTATTATGTTCTCCAATTACCATATAATATAATATGGTATCACGATTCTCCCATCATTTATTTGTGCTAAACCTGTAGGTAATATTTTCCATTTACATCAATTGGATTTTTTTCTTAGAATATTAGAATCTTAGAATATCTTAGAATATTCTACTTCATTCTCTAAGGCTTTTGCTAATGCCTGGTTTTCTGTTCCCAGTACTAGTGCCAAAATTTGACTCTCAGATGTCCGTTCTGCCACCTCTTTGACTTCTGTGTCAGCCAATCTATTTCCTCTTCCAATATCAGTATCCTGTTTGATGTCCTTTACAGTGCATAATGGCAAATTTGGTAGGCAGGTATACTGCTTGGAGTCACTTCAGTATCTCTTCTGCATGTTTAATTGAGGATAGTAAGAGTCCTCTCTCCTTCCAAATTGCCCCGTGTGCATGCACCACACCAAAGGCCTATTTTGAATCTGTCCAAATGTTAATTCTATTCCCTTCTATCAGCTCAAGAGCTCTTATCAAGGCGATGATTTCTGCCTTTTGGGCTGATGTTCCAGGGAAAAGAGGCTTCGCCTCAGTTACCTTATTAAGCGTTGTTACTGCATACCCTGCGAGGCAAACTGCCTGGCAGACAAAGCTTCTGCCATCTATATACCAATCCTCCGCATCTTCTAAGGGTATATCCTTTAAGTCTGGTCAGCTGGAGCATACTGTTTCCATGGTCTTGATGCAATTGTGAATGGGTGATCTTGAAACTTTGTTACTACAGAAAGAGGCTGGGTTCACAGTGCTAGTGCCAAAAAAAAAATTAGTAAACTAATAGTCCATTCTACACATTCCTTTCCTTCTTCAGTAGCTATCAACAGGTCATCTACGTATTGCAACAGTGTCCCCTTTCATGAAGGGGCTTTCCAAGCTTCAAGATCACAGACTAGTTTGTTCCTGAATATGGTGGGGCTATTCTTGAACCCCTGTGGTAACACAGTCCAAGTAAGCTGAGTTTTTCGTCCTGTATTGGGATTTTCCCATTCCAAGGCAAAGAGTTTCTGTCTTTCAGTCGCCACGGGCAGGCAGAAAAAGGCATCCTTTAAATCTAGTACTGGGAATCAAACTTGACAGTTTTCTAATTTTGTCAAAAGGTTATAGGGGTTGGCTACTACAGGGTATAAATCTTTTGTGATACTATTGATGGCCCTTAAATCCTGGATTATACGATAGGTTCCATCTGTGTTTCTAACTGGGAGGATAGGAGTATTATATTCTGACTCACATTCTACTAATAGTCCATATTTAAGAAAGTTATTGATTATTCCTTCCATTCCCCTTCTGTCTTCCACCTTTAGTATGTATTGCTTTTGGCATACCCTGGGAGCGTTTTCCTTTAAATTTCCAGAATCTATTTTTGGTTTTACACAGAGAAAGAAGATCCCATAGCCAAAAAAAAATCCATGCCTCTCTCTTCGTTCCCTAGCTTTATTTCAACCAGTGGATCTGCTAAGGTAGATGCACCAGGTCCCTGTCATTCCTGCTCTGCGACGGTGACTGTTGCAAGTTTATCCTGCAACCTAGGGCAATCTTTTTTCAATGTCCTTCCTTCGCAGTACGCATACTGGTTCTGTCCTAATGTTCCTCTAAACCCTCCTAAAGTCCTTTCTTTACCTTTTTCAATTCCCCCTTGACCCCCCCTTGCCCCCCCCCCCCCACTTTCTGATCTAGTGCAGACACTGTTTGCTGTGGCTATCACCTTAGATAACTTCTGACCTTCGCGTCTTCCCTATTCCTAAATACTTTCCACGCTGCACTCAATAACCTTTCTGGGTCTCTCAAGTCTGGTCTCTCCAATTTCTGTAATTTCTTTCCAATATCAGGGGCCTATTGCCCTAGAAAGAGGCTAGCCAATTGCCTCTGTCCGTCTTCCGAAACCAGTTCCAGATTGGTGTATTTTCTCATTGCATTTTGAAGTTGGTCCAAAAATTCCATAGTTTTTTTTTTTTCAGACCTTGTTGGATACTATACAAGGTTGAATGATTTATAGCTTTCGGAACCACGTTCTCAATTCCCAATTTAATCAGATTTCGGTATTTACATAACCATTCATAATTTCCGGGGTGATTAGGGTCTCAGTGAGGGGGTCGGTCAGGCGAATGCAATCGTCTACAGTTCCCTGAGCGGTCCCATTGGCAATCTGAGCTCACACATGAACTCGGGCTGTTTTAAGTATTAGCTGCTTTTCTGTTTCCATCATCTCCCCCAACATTAGATCAATGTCTCCCCAGTCTGGATCTTATTTTTTTTTTTAGTCCACCATTGGTTACAATGCTTAACTAAGATCTTACGATTAACATTTCCTCCAGGTGGCCCACCAATATCCTTCCAATGGGCCAAGATACAACCCAGAGGGGTCTTTTTATCAATAGTACTCAAAGTTGCTCCCATTATGATGTCTTTTCTTAATCTCTTACGCTTCGTCCATCTCCGGCAGTATTCCTTGCGGAATAGCGGAACTGCGGATCGGGACTCTGCACTCACTTTGCAGCGATGCTGCGTCTCACTCACACAACACAATCACACAGTCACACAAAGAGGCCCCTTACACTTTTCACTCAAGCAACACAAAACAACAATCACTACTATAAATAGTAACACACTTATTGCAACAAATTTCCCAGCATAAATCGTGATCCATTAAACGTATTCCATTATTCAATGTCAAGAACAAATTCAGAGTCAAAGAGCCAGAACAAATCTAAAACTAAAACAAAGTTAAAACAACGTACCAACTAAGACACATATACTTCAAGTGACTAGTAGTACAGCACCCAACACAGAACGTCTACAAAACAATGTACTAACTAAATCACATGGACTCCCAGTGACTAGTAGTATGGCACCCAACGTAGAATGTCTTCTACGCTTTATGGATACCTTCCATAACAATGGTATACCAACCAAACCAAATTCCAAAAAGAATACCTTTGCAAAAGATGGTCCTTGTCTGTCCCCACAGTGAGCCAGCTGAAGTGAGGGGTCCCTCCAAGAATTTCCCAGGCTTATAAAAAGCCTTCAGCTGTGCCTTCAGACTGTGATAATTCAATACACACACCTACAAGGATGCCTTGACAAGCAGTTTAACTGCTCAGAAACACTTTCTTGTTTTCTGGAGTGCAACTTCCACCAAACTCCCTCACACAGGTATTAAGCTCTGTAGTGACAGCTGAGACCTGCAGGTGTTTGCGGCTATTGTCCTTTCAGAATAGACAGATACTTGTTCCTCATTGTAAACATTTGTACAGTGGTACTTACCTGGCTAGTTACAGCCCAAATAATGATAATCCAGCATTTTCTTTTTTCAGTCCCTTGCTATTATGCATTAATTAACTTTGCAAATAATAAGCACTTGATACTGGAAATACCTTTAGTAAGATCACTCTCTGGTGATTATTTTAGTGGTATTATTCTTTAGCAAACATTTCATATACAGTCACCAGAAAACATATATTATGCAGTTGCCAGAAATACAACACCGTACAATAATAGGTGTTAGACTCATAGTTGAAAGAACTGGGCTTAGTGGGCAATGTGATGTATAAGAAATGCTTGTTCATTATTTTTCATGGCTATATTAAGAAGGGAACAAAAGGAGTTGCTCAAGCGGCGGTAAAAACCTTGAGACATCCTGCCTGTTGATGTCTCGGATATACGGTTGAGAGAACTTTGTGTAAACAGTACAATTGCCAACCCGATAACCCACTGCCCTATCTTAAGAAAAACTAACATGACCAAATAAGGAGGAGAAACGCTGCAAACTAAGCAGAGGAAGACTACTGCCTTCATCCGCGCGACCGCCAGAGGGACAGAGATGACCCCCTAGCAACAACCGACGCAGCCGCAGTACTAGAAAGGGGCCACGTAACCCCGAAAGAACCTGATGATAAAAGGGGACTGCGAAAGGGGAAGGGTGCGCGCCGTTTGGAGGAGCATGGACTCCCCAGCCGCCCAGCGCTGTTTTGCTTGCTGATCGCTTACTCAATAAACTAATCGACTTACTATAAATTCTTTCTGGCTAAAGAATAATTTATAACAGGCAAGTTATTCTTTCCTCTTTCACTACTCTAATACTAATATTATTTCATTTCTTCAAAGCTGGATTTGCTGAGCAACAGTGGAGATCAGAACCTGGCCTGTTTGCTAAGAATTATAATACTTCCAGGGTCAAAATGGTTTCTCAAAAGAGTTTTTGCCCTTAGCATGTAGGGAGAAAGTCTGAAAGCTGGGTATTCTTAAAATTTGCTTGGAATATGAAATTGTGTAACCATTAGTTTTTCTTCTTGGGAGGCTCAGAAACAGAATAATTTCCAGCATCTTAACTGAAAGTTCATGGGAACTCCATGCTTCAAAATTATATCCTTTTTTAAAATGCTCATTTAACATTAATATTAAATAGAAGTGATCAAGAAACAAAACAAAGAAACAAACCCACAAAAAAAACTAGGAAACTTCTTTAAAAATCTTTCTCACTCCCTCATCTGTTTACTTTTTGGTCCCATGATTCTGTTTCCTTAATTCTTTACTCATCATGAAATTATACAAGATTTGAATTTTCATTTAAAAAAATCAGCCCCAAAAGAAGCTAAAAATAAGAGAGACAAAGGTCTTTCTCAACCACTGGAGATACAAAATATGCCAGTATGAACTGCAAAGTCATTCACAAAGTCTTTAGTTAATTTAATCAGGAAACCCCAGCAATGCCAGCTTTGTGCAGCTGGCTTGTGCACTCTGATTGTTTAGCTGCTTGCCTAGTCAGAAAGTAATTGACATTGAGAGAGACTGTCAAGGATTGTTGTCATCTCCTGTTGTGTGTCACGTATGACTGACTTCCTAGAATCTCTCAGGATTTTTTGCCAATCATAATTTCTTTTTAGGGGTCTAAGTTTCTGGTGATCTCTCACCAGAGACTTGATTTCTCCTCCCTTTTTTCATTGGCAGACTGGAATTTTTGTGGGTTTTGATGCTTTATATAAAAGGACCTAAAAGCGTTAATGGGTGTTGGGATTTTCCATGTGGCTTGAGGAGGCCTAAGGTTCTTTTGCCTCCTCCTGACCTTAACAACTAATGCATGGCTTTCTGTAATAGCAGAAGGCTTGGACTCAGAAACCTGTGTCACCTCTTCCAATCTTACAGCCTTTTCCCTCTTTAAATAGTAAAAGAACAACAACAAACATGGTACAAGATATGCAGGAAATATAAAGGAAAACCAGGTCTTCTGTGACTTCTAAACCTTCCCATTCCTTCTGGGTGAGTTGGGCCTAAGGGAAGACGGAAACATTTCTAATAGTTCCAGGCCTCTTACAGATCCTTGCATGGTTTGTACAAGTGGAAGCAAGGACTCCTTATTTCTTCCACTGTTCCTTGGACTGTTGCATAATGGCAAATAATTTATACAATAGCTAAATAGGTATTACACAGTTAAGCTTCATAAATCTAAACCAGAAACAGAGTCTCTATGCCACACTAGACAGAAATAATGAAGTGGAAAGGTAAAATGGTGGTCCTAATAATGTTAATGGCAAAGCTGTTGCTTGCTCTGCTGAGATCATGGTTTAATCCAAAATCTTGATGCATGCCTGTGGCTGGCTAATGAGGCTAGATTTGTAAATCAGTAAAGCATATCCATTTTTTTTCCAAGTATGGGGTGAGGCTGGCCCTTTTTTTTTTTTTTATAGCTTTTGCTTATGCTAAAGAAACAAAATTATTTTAAAACCAATTGAGCAAGCACATACAAACTTGAATTGCAAGCCTACAAAAGGGTCAGAAGTAGTATTTCCGCATGCAAGAACAAATATGTTGTTCCCATGTGTATTGGATTTATGTGGGGCAAGGTTTTGGTATCAGCAAGGTGGGTGTTTCAGGGGTAGCTTTTGTGAGAAGAAATCAGGGGCTACTCCCATGTCAGGCAGAGTCACTTCCATCCAGCTCCAAAACAGACCTGCCGCTGGCCAAAGCTGAGCCAATGAGTGACACTGGTAGTGCCTCTATGATAACATATTTAAGAAAGAATTAAAAAATGCTGCACAGCAGCTGTGAAAGAGAGGAGTGAGAAAAATGTGAAACAGCCCGGCAGATGGCAAAGTCAGTGAAAAAGGAGGGAGAGGAGGTGCTCTACGTGCTGGAGCAGAGATTTCCCTACAGCCTGTAGAGAAGACCATGGTGAAGCAGTTTTCCCCCCTACAGCCCATGGAGGACCACACGGAGCAGATATCCAGACTGCAGCCTGTGGAAGACCCCGCGCTGGAGCAGGTGGATATGCTCTTGAAGGAGGCCAGTGAGCCTCACCTCTGTGCCTGGGAAGATCATGGAGCAGATCCTCCTGGAAGACATGTTAAGGCATGCACGAGATAAAGAGGTGATCCGAGACAGCCAGAATGGCCTCACAAAGACATATCTTGCCTAACCAATCTGGTGGCCTTCTATGATGGAGTAACGGCATCGGTGGACAAAGGAAGGGTGATGGATGTCATCTACCTGGACTTGAGCAAAGCCTTTGATATGGTCCCTCACCACATTCTTCTCTCTAAATTGGAGAGGTATGGATTTGAAGGATGGGCTGTTAGGTGGATAAAGAATTGGTTGGCTGGTCGCAGCCAAAGGGTTGTGGTCAACGGTTCTATGTCTGGGTGGAGGCCGGTCACAAGTGGTGTCCCTCAGGGGTCGGTCTTGGGACCGGTGCTCTTCAACATCTTTATCAATGACATAGACAGCGGAATCGAGTGCACCCTCAGCCAGTTTGCAGATTACACCAAGCTGAGCGGTGCAGTTAATACAATAGAGGGAAGGGATGCCATCCAGAGGGACCTGGACAGGCTGGAGAAGTGGGCCCATGAGAACCTAATGAGGTTCAACAAGGCCAAGTGCAAGGTGTTGCACTTGGGCTGGGACAATCCCAGGTATTTATATAGACTGGGAGAAGAAGAACTTGAGAGCAGCCCTGCGGAGAAGGACTTGGGGGTCCTGATGGATGAGAAGCTGGACATGAGCCAGCAGTGCGTGCTTGCAGCCCGGAAGGTCAACTATGTCCTGGGATGCATCAAAAAAGGGGTGGCCAGCAGGGAGAGGGAGGTGATTGTCCCCCTCTACTCTGCTCTTGTGAGACCCCACCTGGAATGCTGCATGCAGGCCTGGGGCCCCCAGCACAAGAAGGATGTGGAGCTCTTGGAACGGGTCCAGAGGAGGACCACTAAGATGATCAGAGGGCTGGAGCGCCTCTCCTATGAAGAAGGAACTGGGCTTGTTTAGCTTGGAGAAGAGAAGGCTCCGGGGAGACCTCATTGCGGCCTTCCAGTACTTGAAGGGAGCGTATAAACAGGAGGGGGAACGCCTGTTTACATGTGTTGATAGTAATAGGACAAAGGGGAATGGTTTTAAACTAAGACAGGGGAGATTTAGGTTAGATATTAGGAGAAGGTTTTTCACTCAGAGGGTGATGAGGCACTGGACCGGGTAGCCCAGAGAGCTTGTGGATGCCCCATCCCTGGAGGCATTCAAGGCCAGGCTGGATGCGGCTCTGGGCAGCCTGCTCTAGTGGTTGGCAATCCTGCCCAGAGCAGGGGGGTTGAAACTAGATGATTTTCAAGGTCCTTTTCAACCCAGGCCATTCTATGAAGCTGTAGCCTGTGAAGAGACATCGCAGGAGCAGGTTCCTGGCAGGATCTGCAGCCTGTGGACAGGAGCCCATGCTAGAGCAGTCTGTTCCTGAAGGACTGCACCCCATGGAGAGCACCCAAGATGGAGCAGTTCTTGAAAAACTGCAGCTTGTGGTTAGGACCCACATTGGAACAGTTTGTGAAGGACTGGATCCTGTGGGAAGGACACCATGCTGGAGCAGGGGAAAAGTGTGAGGAAGTAACAGCAGAGAAGAACTGTTATGAACTGACCACAACTCCATTCCCTGTTCCCCTGTGCTGCTTGGGAGTGGGAGAGGAGTAGGCAGAAGAGTCCGGAGCTAAGGAGTAAAGGTGAGCGTGAGAAAAAGGGTGGGGTGAGGGGAAGGTGTTTTTAGTTTTGTCTTTGTTTCTCACTACTGATACCGAGTCAGAAGGACGAGGTGATCGGCTCTGGGGCAGACGCGTTCTGCAGCGGAGTGGGGGATCGAGACAGGCAGGGCTATTTTTTGGCATCAAGGCCACTCGAAGCAGCCGAGGGAGCCGCCAGAACCCAGCAGCCCTCGTGAGGGAGGCTGACGAGGCATAGGCGGAGCCAGCAGCACCCCCTCCAGGGCCGTTCAAAAGCAGCCCCTAGGGAGCGCGAGCGACCAGGAGCGCGGCAAACAGGGCGGGCAAACAGGGCGTGGTGCGTCAGAAGGGCGTGGCACGGCAGTTTGCGCGGCAGTTTGTGCGGCAGTTTGCGCAGGCAGGGTGAGCAGGGAGGGCTCCTCGCCGCTCTTTTGCAGCGGTCTTTCCCATCAGTACTTGTAACCTGCTTGCGAGGAACCTGGCCATGGTATCAACCGGGCAGAAAACCATGGCCTCCGCATCTCCTGCGGCCTCTCCAGCCACAGTCACTGATGTGGCTACTCAGATGGAGGGCTTGGGGAAACACACCACTGTCCAGGTCTTCGGCTGCAGAGGTGCCTGTGGGAGGTGTGCCCAGGTTGAAGAGCTGCTCAGCCAGGTAGCGGAGCTTCGAGAGGAGGTGAGCAGGCTCAGGAGCATCAGGGAGTCAGAGAGGGAAACTGACTGGTGGAGGTGTACTCTACCCTCTCTGAGACAGACTCAAGAGCCTGCCACAGCACAGGTGTCTCCTGCTACGCAGAAGACAAAAGTTCCCTCATCCCGCCAGGCAGTAGGAGGAGACCTAGGCCAAGGGGGGGAATGGAGGCAGGTTCCTGTTCGGGGTGGTAGGCGAGCCCTCTCCCTGCCCACCTCACCTTCCCATCTACCCTTATATAACAGGTATGGGGCTCTAGAACACGACAGTCAGAACAACGAAGTAGACGAAAGCCCGTCCCAGTTGGAGAGGGTGCCTAAGGCAAGGCAACCTATCCCCCGCATTGCTACATCAACTGTCAAAAAAGAAAGGAGGGTTATTGCCATGGGGGACTCCCTTTTGAAAGGGACAGAGGGCCCAATTTGCCATCCGGACCCAACCCACAGGGAAGTCTGTTGCCTCCCTGGGGCTCGGGTGAGAGACTTCGCTAAGAAAGTCAAGCGCCTGGTACGGCCCACTGACTACTACCTGCTACTGGTCTTTCAGGTTGGTAATGACGAGGTAGCAACGAGAAGTCCGAGAGCCATCAAAAGGGACTTTAGGGCTTTGGGGCGACTACTTAAAGGATCAGGGGCACAGGTTGTGTTTGCCTCTGTCCTTCCGATAGGGGGGATCGAGGCTGACAAGCAGACTCATCACATTAACACGTGGCTTCGGGACTGGTGCAACCGGCAGAATTTTGGGTTTTTCGATCACGGGAAGGTCTATGCGACACCGGGCCTGCTGGCACCAGATGGGATGCGCCTCTCTCGGAGGGGGAAAAGGATTTTTGCTAAGGAGTTAGCGGGGCCGACAGATAGGGCATTAAGCTAGAGTCAAAAGGGGAAAGGGATAAAACCAGGCCTGCCAGTGATAAGCTATGGGATGGCGCGCTAGAATCAGAGGGACTAGTGTGCTAGCGAGGTCCTTTGGTCTGCTCCACAAGGTGCTGCGTGCAATGAGGCGCATTTGAAGTGCTTCTACACCAATGCACGCAGCATGAGTGTCCTGGTTCCAGTTAGGACAGAGTTAATTTTCCCTCATAGTAGCCGGTAGGGTGCTATGTTTTGGATTAGGATGAGAAGAGCGCTGATAACATGCTGATGTTTTAATTGTTGCAGAGCAGTGTTTACACCAGGCCAAGGACTTTTCGGCTTCTCGCTCTGTCCTGCCAGCGAGCAGGCTGGGGGTGCAGCAGGAGCTGGGAGGGGACAGACCCAGGACAGCTGACCCAAACTGGCCAAAGGGGTATTCCATACCATCTGACGTCATGCTAAACAATATATAGGGGTGGCTGGCCGGGGTGGGGGGCGGCTGCTCGGGGATAGGCTGGGCATCGGTCAGCGGGTGCTGAGCAATTGCGTTGTGCATCACTTGTTTCTTACACATTATTATTATTAATACTATTATCGTTATCACTATTATTATTATTATTGTTATTATTATATTCCTGTCTTAATAAACTGTCTTTATCTCAACTCACCGGCTTCACTTTCCCGTTTCTCTCCCCCATCCCAGAGAGGGAGGGGGGAGGGTGAGCGAACGGCTGTGTGGTTTTTAGCTGCCAGCCGGGTTAAACCACAACAATGAGGAAGAAGCTAGAGGAGCTAGAAGTCTTGGCCCAGTCCCAGAGCTACGATAACATTGGCATAATAATGAATATGGCAGAATAATGCCTGTTACAGGCCAGTGAGGTTTTCTGGGCAGATGCTGGGATCACCATTCTGAGGCCAATGAAAGGTGTATAGCTGCTGTGTGCTATCGAGACAGGGGCTATATAGAAAGCTGCTGAAACACTTGCTGTGACAGAGACACAAAAGGAATCACTTACACTATTGCTAATTAATTTGATGTAAATTGGTAATAAATACCAGACCCTAATGCTCTGGAAGGAAAGTAAACTGCCACTTGCTTTGTGCTCACTGAAGGCCAGTTTTGGACAGCCTCTTTCCTGTGCTGAAGCTTTCTGTCCTTCAAGCAATCCTCTTCTAAAAGCCAGATGCTAACTCCTGAGCACATGTGAAAATTAGGTTGTCAGGACCCAAAACCTGTTTACCCAGGAAGATAATGCAACGCTTGGCAAAGAGAAGTCAGTGGATTGTTAGTTCATCAGTTTCCCACATCATCCTTTTCAGGTGTAGGTGAGCCTTGGGACTTTGTTTTCTAAGCCCAATTTCAAGGATGGGAGATGCTTGGAGATAAAGAGGAGCCAGCCTGGGACTCAGTGCAAATCCAATAAATCTTTAGCTGGGCTGCAGGACCATCTAACTAAGAACTGAGTAAACAGTGAAAACAAATATGCAGATATTTATAATCCCAAAATATTTACCTCTGGCCAGTCCACAGTCACTTCCAAGATTCCTGGGTGACTGGGGTTTCCTATTCGAGCCCGCTGAGTAATCAGTGCAACCCACTTGCTCCATGTAGCATCAGTTGCATGATGTGTAAAGGGGGTCCTTCCTTTGAACATCCAGCCCACTACCGGCAGTCGGGGTGCCAGGAGGAGCTGTGCTTCAGTACCGACCACTTCCACCCCTTCATATGCTGCCAATATCTCTTTTTCGGTTGGAGTGTAGCGAGCCTCAGATCCTCTGTATCCCTGACTCCAAAACCCTAGGGGTCGACCTCGAGTTTCCCCAGGCTCTTTCTGCCAGAGGCTCCAGGTGGGACCATTCTCCCCGGCTGCAGTGTAGAGCACATTCTTTACATCTGGTCCTGCTCGGACTGGCCCAAGGGCTACTGCATGAACTATTTCCTGCTTAATTTGTTCAAAGGCTTGTTGTTGCTCGGGGCCCCATTCGAAATCATTCTTCTTACAGGTTACTTGGTAGAGCGGGCTTACGATCAGACTGATTTGGAATATGCATTCTCCAAAACCCCACGACACCTAGGAAAGTTTGTGTTTCTTTTTTGCTAGTTGGTGGAGACATAGCTGTTATTTTGTTGATCACATCCATTGGGATCTGACGACTTCCATCTTGCCATTTTATTCCTAAAAACTGGATCTCTCGTGCAGGTCCTTTGACTCTATTTTGTTTTATGGCAAAACCAGCGTTCAGAAGGATTTGGACTATTTTCTTCCCTTTCTCAAAAACGTCCTCTGCAGTGTCACCCCACACAATGATGTCATCAATGTAATGCAGGTATTCAGATACCCCCCCTCATGTTCCAGTGCAGACTGGATCAGTCCATGGCAAATGGTAGGGCTGTGTTTCCACCCCTGGGGCAGTCGATTCCAAGTATATTGGACTCCCCTCCAAGTGAAAGCAAACTGTGGCCTGCACTCTGCTGCTAGAGGGATGGAGAAAAATGCATTAGCGATATCAATTGTGGCGTACCACTTGGCTGCCTTTGATTCCAGTTTGTATTAGAGTTCTAGAATGTCCAGCACTTCGGCACTCAGCGGTGGTGTTGTGAGAAAAAGCTCAATAATTTTCTTCAGACAGGATCTTCTGTGAAGCTATTTTATTCGTGATTGCAATGGCGGGCATCCTGCCAATTAGGAGCACATTATAGTAAACATATAAACTTTTATTCCCTGTTACCCAGCACCTGACCACCTCCCCTGTTTCCTCATTGGCTGAGTACTACAGGTTCACAAGCTACTCGATGCTCCTCTATACCATATATGTACTTTTTTTTTTGATCAACCCTTTAAATTCTCCTTTTTCCTTTTTTTTTTCCTTTTTTATGTTTAGAGAACTTATGATCTTTGTTTTTTTACTGTTCTCACAATGCTCATCCTGTTTTTCTCAAGCTTCCACCTTATTTTGGAACAGTGAGGCCTTCTACTGTCCACTTATCTACTTAGCATTTCTCCTTATTATGACTACACAACTACCTTTGAATACAGAAGGTTAGTTTTCTACTGCAAAAACACACTCTACTTCGAAAACATGTTCGACTGCAAAAGCACAACTTAGTTTCTCACAGTGTGACTTCATTCAGGCCACTGTAGTCCACCATTAGCCTCCACTCGCCATTACACTTTTGCACTGGCCATATGGGACTATTAAATGGTGAGTGAGTCTTCCTGATCGCTCCTTGGTTCTCCAGTTCACGAATTATCTTATGGATGGGAATCAGAGAGTCTCCATTGGTGCAATATCACTGACGGTGTACAGCTGTGGTAGCAATTGTCACCTGCTGTTCTTCGACCCTCAGCAACCTCACAACATGAGGGAGACCGAGAGACCTCCGAGAGACCGGGCAAGGTAGACAACTGTTTAATATCCTCTGTCTCTAAGGGAGCTATGCCAAAAGCCCACCGGAACTCTTTTGGGTCCTTGAAATATCCTCTCCTGAGAGAGTCTATGCCAAGAATGCATGGAGCATCCAGGCCAGTCACAATGGTGTGCTTTTGCCACTCATTTCCAATTAGACTCACTTCAGCCTCCAATACAGTTAACTGCTGGGATCCCCCTGTCATTCCAGAAATATAAATGGGTTCTGGCCCTTTATAGCTTGATGGCATTAGAGTACACTGTGCACCCGCATCTACTAAATCTTTATACTTCTGTGCGTCTGACGTGCCAGGCCATCGGATCCACACAGTCCAATAAACCCGATTGTCCCTTTCCTCCCCCTGGCTGCAGGCAGGGCCCCTCTAGTCCTGATCATAATATTCATTACTGCGTCTGAGGTACTGCCCGCTGGAAATTGGAGCAGCAGTTTTCTCAGAGAACCCCCCTTTTGCGATTGTTTTTCCTTGCAACTTACGTACCCGTGCCTCTAGGGTCGAGGTAGATTTTCCATCCCATTTTCTCATGTCTGCTCCATGGTCACGCAGGTAAAACCACAGGGTGGCACGGGGTGTGCTCCCAATATATCCCGTTTCTTGAACAGAGAGATGCTAACCCCTGATAGATGAGACACTTGTTCATACAGGTGGGGAGGAAGATAAATTCTCTTTAACTTGGTGGACCTCTTGAGAAAGCTTCTCCACAGCTGAGACGCAGGCCTGTAGGGAAGAAGAGAGCCTTTCTTCATACTGCCGAACTTGTCTAGTCAATTCATCCACCGTGGGTTCGTCTCGGTTTTTCCAGGCCATTACTTTAAGTAATGTGCTCTATAACTCAATTTGGAAAACAAGCACAGCAGACCTGAGATAAAAGAAATCAACATTGTGATTAGCAACTATTAAACTAGTCTAATGCTTATAAAATTTTTCTTTTAACGCGCTCTGGTCAGATCTTTTGTTATCTTGACCCTCCAGGCCACACGTTGGGCACCAAAAGGACTGTTGTGGTTTAACCCGGCCAGATGCAAAGCACCATTCAGCCGTTCACTCACCCTTCCCCCCCAGCAGTGGGATGGGGGAGATAATCTTAAAAGAAGTAAAAGCTTGTGGGTTGAGATAAAGGCAGTTTCTTAGGACAGAAAAAAAAAAAAAAAAAGGAAAATAACAATAATAATGATAATAGTACTACTACTAATAATGTGTACAAACAAGTGATGCACAATGCAATTGCTCACCACCCACTGACCGATGCCCAGCCTATCCCCGAGCAGCGGTGTGTATGTGTGTGTGTGTGTGTGTGTGTCCCCGGCCATCCCCCCCTTATTAATTGTTCAGCATGATGTCAGATGGTATGGAATACCCCTTTGGTCAGTTTGGGTCAGCTGTCCTGGTTCTGTCCTCTCCCAGCTCCTGCTGCACCCCCAGCCTCTTCACTGGCAGGACAGTGTAAGAAGCTGAAAAGTCCTTGGCTTAGTTTAAGCACTGCTCTGCAACAACTAAAACATCAGCCTGTTATCAATATTTTTCTCATTCTAAATCCAAAACCAGCTACTAGGAGGAAAATTAACTCTATCCTAGCCAAAACCAGGACAACGTCCTCAGACATCTCTTCTTTAAGTTAAAGTAAATTTAATTTCTTCCTGTTTTTCCTCAGGTCTCTGAGCATTCTTACAGCTTTCCATGTCATGTTTTCAGTTGATTTGCTTGGATGGGAGAGTCCTGTTGACATTGCCTCTGAACTCCAAGAAATGTATCAGGAGGTGTTTAAAGGAGGGAAAAAGTTTCATTAGCAAAGGTATTTGTTTTAGCAAATATAAACTATGTATCAGTGTATTGTGTTTATGTGGCAAGATTTTGGTAGTGGAGGGGTGGTGCAGAGATGGCCTCTGTGAGAAGGGATCACGGGCTGCCCCATGTTCAGCCAGCTCCAAAAATGGACCTGCCATTAGACAGAGCTGTGCCAGTCAGTGACGCTGGTGGCACCTCTGTGATAACATATTTAAGAAAGGATTAAAAAAATGCTGTGTAGCAGCTGTGAGAGAGAAGAATGAGAAAAACGTGAGAGGAAAAAAACAGACTGCAGACACCAAGGCCAATGAAGAAGTAAAGTGTGTTATCGGCATTGTTTTTGGTCACAAAACTAAAATATAGCACCCTCTAAGCTGCAAGTAAAAAGAAAATTAACTCTATCCCAGCCAGACCCTGTAAAACCCTATGGAAAGAACCCATGCTGTAGCAGTTTGTGGAGAAAATCCAGCCTGTGGGAAGGATACAAGTTGGAGCAGTTTGTGAAGGACTGTATCCCATGGGAGGGACCCTGTGCTGCAGCAGGGAAAAAGTGTAAGGATAAGGAGCATCAGAGACAAAGTGTTATGAACTGACCACAACCCCTATTCCCCATCCCTCTGCGCTACTCAGTATGTGTGTGGGCAGGTAGAAGAATCAGGTGTGAAGTTGATACTGGGAAGAGCGGAGGTGGGAGGGAAGGTGATTTTAGTTTTGATTTTAGTTCTCACTGCCCTACTCTGATATTAATTGGCAATAAATTAAATTAATATTCCCCAAGTCAAATCTGTTTTGCCCATGATGGTAATTGGTGAGTCATCTCCCTGTCCTTATCTTGACCCATGATTTTTCATCTTTTTCCTCTCTCTGTTTTGCTGAGGTAGAGAAGTGAGAAAGCAGCTTGGTGGGCACCTGGCAGACAGCAAAGATTAACCTACCGCAGTCAGTGAGCATTTCACCATGGTCTTCCATATTTACATAGTTTCTAACAATGTCTAACCATATCAATCTAAACACAATTTGCAAAACTGTTCTAGTTAACTACTCTTAGTTTTGCTAATTCTCTCAGATAAAGACGGACTGCCTAAAAAGCATAGGGAACCTTGTGTTGCTTATGCACACCTTATATTTATCTTCCAGGCAACAGAGGAACCCATTCCAAACCCTAGAAACGGGAGTATTAACCCTTAGATCATTTATGAAAAGTGTGTAAGGAAGAGATTGAGTTAAATAGTCTTAAAATGAAATGAAAGGCAACGAGTATTTAATTTTGGCTGAATTATTCTTTTTGCTTGATGCCAAAAAGTGCATTCAAGCTGAACTTTATTATTGCTGTGCTTTTTCACTGAAGTATTTTTGAAGGATTTAAATTTTACCCACATTTCCTAGATCTCCAAACCTGCAGGTGGCTGTAATGAATAGTCTTGGTGATGTATATTAAAAAATAATTTTTTTTTCTTTCCTCCTTTCTTTCACATTTTTGGCTTCTCTGTATCCTTACTTCTCTAGCTTGCATACTTCTATGGATTAATACACCACATCCCTTCTGGATTTTGTCTCAGATCTGTTTCATATGACAACCAATAATGAGAGGCCATAAATTCTTCATTCTTTATGACAGGGCACATCATCTGAACAGTAGATGTGCAGATGTGTCCATAAAACAGTGGGCAGCTTTATAGCCACCATTTAGTCTTGTCAGAAAATTAGATTTTACACAACTCTAATGTAGCAGCAATTAAGGATTTATTATATTCCTTTATAGCAAATAACAAGGTTAGATTATATGATTTTTAACAGCACTTAATCAGTATCTAAGTATTAGTCAATTAACACAATGATCTAAAGGAATTTGCTACAATAGAAACAGCAACTTAGTTAAAGATTCAAGAATGGCAAGGTTCACCCAAAACTTACTGCAAGGTCTTGGGGGAGGTTCTAAATCCAGTTGCCCGTTTCCAAAATTCCCCCTTAGAGTGACTTACTCACCCTACTCCCTCATCGGAATTTCTCTGCAGATGAATTTGTTCCTCGAGGAGTCAGCCCTGAGATGTGCTTCCTCTCAGGGGTACCCTGAGAGACATCCCAGCTCAGGGGGAGATCAAGGATGTAGCCTACTGTGGTCCCTGGAGAGCTAAAAGAATTCTTCCTTGGAATCACTATTTATAGGATTGCGAGACCATTGTCTTTTGGTCAGTAATTTTCCAGGGTTCATGTATTTTGCCAATTTGTTTATGATCCAGGCTGTGCACTCCCCTTCCCCTTAGCACTTAATCATGTCCTTGTCAATTAGTCATACCACAGGGGCTGGATACAATAAGACGGGAGACCTGATCTACTGGTGCCTATATCACATAAATAACAGGGGAATGAGACAGTGTCAGGCTTCACCACACTCAGTAGATTACAGAGAAATGATGCTGTGATAGCTTTTCCTTTAATTAGGATGAAGGGCCGTATTTATTAGATAAAGTGATTGACTTGCAGTCAAGCTCAGATTCCTTATCATGTTGTTTCCTGGACTCTGATGTACATCATTATTTTCCATGAGAGATTTCATGGTACAGAGGTCTGCCTGGGGCTCTGTTGTTAACGAGCTGTCTGGTTCAAGGAGTCATCACATTGAGGCCTACCATGGCTCATAAGCCTGAGCAAGATTTATGTCAAGTACAGGAACAGAGCGTACCTGTCATAGGCCTATAACTGGAAGAGGGATATAACTCAAGTGGCTCAGCGGTTTGGCAGCAGAGGCTAGTAGTCCATCCCGAGTCCTGGTTGTGACGTTGACAAAGATACTGTCTGCACTGCTGGACAAATCAGCAAGCTGTGCAGAGCTCCTTTTTATGCTTCCCAAACAGGAATAATTGTAATATGTGCCTCACGGAGGACAAACTGTGAGGATTTATTGGTTATACTGCTTAAGGCTTTGAAAATGCATACCAGATCGTATTTGTGCCATGTTATACAAATGCCTCCTGGCTGAAAGTAGAAGGAAATCAGTAACCTTTGCAACACAGGTTAAGGCTTCGCTGATGACATCCCTGGAGAGTATGTTGTGGAGCAGGGCTGGAGGAGAAGGGGTCATTCATCTTCCATACTGCACAAGCAATACTGAGAAAAACAATATGCATAAGAGACTTCACCACATTTCCTACAGGGCTTTTCTGTGCTGTGAAGTAGTTTTTTCAGTCAATTGCCTTCCCAGTCTGTCCCAGTGACCTAGTGACCTGCGCATCTGTCCTTGCATCCTGTAGATCTGTTGTGGTTTATTCTGACGGCATCTAAGCACCACACAGCCGTTTGCTCACCCTCCCCCCTCCCTCTCCGGGATGGGGGAGAGAATCAGAAAGAAATGAAATGGGTTGAGATAAAGACAGTTTATTAGGACAGAAAAGAAAGGAAAATAATAATAATGATGATGATAATACTACTAATAATAATGTGTACAAACAAGTAATGCACAATGCAATTGCTCACCACCCGCTGACCGATGTTCAGCCTATCCCTGAGCAGACGGTCCCCCCCACCCTGGCCAGCCACCCCATAGTAATTGTTCAGCATAACATCAGATGGTATGGAATACCCCTTTGGCCAGTTTGGGTCAGCTGTCCTGGGTCTGTCCCCTCCCAGCTCCTGCTGCACCCCTAGCCTGCTCGCTGGCAGGACAGAGCGAGAAGCTGAAAAGTCCTTGGCTTGGTGTAAGCACTGCTCTGCAACATTTAAAATATCAGTGTGGTATCAACATTATTCTCATCCTAAATCCCAGACACATTACCCTACCAGCTACTAGGAGGAAAATTAACTCTATCCTAGCCGAAACCAGGAGAAGATCATACAGCTTTCAGTGAGCAGCTTGCTTTATTAAGGGATCCCTTAGGGGATTCTTAGGAGTTTTCCCTACTCAACTGCCCCGCCCCATCCTTGCAGATATTATGACTTCTGGAACGCTCTAGGTATGTGCATAAAGGGATATGTGGATGTGTGCATACATAAATATATAGAGAGATGAGTTTGTGAGGAAAAAAAAAACTCAACAGTTAATTAGAACTTATTGCTCCAGAAAATAAAAATATGCAGCTGTTGACTCTTAGATTCAAAGCAACAACAATAAAAAAAGACCTGATGGAATTATTTGATTAGCTAATATCTGTGTGCAGTCATGTTAATTTAAATTACCCAGATTACATTCCTTGTTCTCTGGAGGAATCACATATTTGAAGTAAAAAGCTTACTGGGAAAAAGAACGTGTTTTAGGTGAAAGGCATTTAAGTAAGTGTGAATGACCTCTTGACACCTAGCAACCCTGAAAATTTAGTACTGTAAAGCTGACTAACACGTATATTTTTTAATTGTCCTTGAGAGTACATATTTCATAAATTATTCTATGTAGCATATTTTCTTTGGATCAAGGCAACAATATGAAAACATAATTTAGTCTTCTCATGAAGCTGCAACAAATAAGGAAAGAGAAAACATTCATTGTAATGTGAAAACAAAATGAAAACTCCTTAAAAATTTGATTGCCCAAGTAAAATGTGATGTCAGAGTGGTTTGCCTCAATCACAGTTTTCAAACAAATCTCTCCAACTTGCCTTGCGATGGTTGCAGGTGAACAGACTCTTACAGGCTGATTATTGAGTTTAAATCTCTATTCCTATCCAAGTTCTCCTGCCAAAGATCTCCAAGGAGCCTTCTTCCTTCTGTGATTCAGAGACTGTTGGGAGTAGAGGCATTTGGCTGCTGAGTGTAGGGAAGTAATCCAGCTCTCTGGAACAACTGCCTTTCTGGTTCCATTGAATTCCTGGGAACGTGCTTTTGGATGGGAATCCATAACAATCCGATATCTGTTGGAGGGACAGCACAGCAGGGTACAGGCAATCCAGGAGGTTCCTGGAATGCATTGATGATGTCTTCCTTATACAAGCGATAGAGGAGCCAACAAGGAGAAGTCCTATGCTGGACCTCATTCTCACCAACAAGGAGCTCTACACCCTCCAGCAACAAGGATTTCTGTACCCTCCCAGTCTGGGGCCCCTTGGTTCACAATCTTATCAGTTGCAAGGTTCGTCCTTCCTGGAAATAGCACCTGTAGCATGTTAGCCCACTAATTAGTGTGACTGGGAGGTTTGTTTCTTGTGATTGTCTCCCAGCTTAGAAGTCCTCCATCAGATAACCCTGTTGGCATAAACATTCCTACATCCTCACATGCTCTCATAAATTAATGTGACTGACCAGACTTGTTTCCCATCACTGCCTCCCTTTCTTCTTTTTCCTCATTGTCTTGGAAAAGGTCCTTGACCAGGTGCCCTTAAAGGAGCAGACGCTTTCCTTCTACATACCCTTACAGGGAATGCTGACCTAAACTGACCAAAGGGATATTCCATACCATATGACATCATGATCAGCAATAAAAGCTGGGAGGGAAGAAGGAGAAGGGGGGATGTTTGAAAGTGTTTGTCTTCCTGAGCAACTGCTATGTATATTGAGGCCCTGCTTCCCAAGAAGTGTCGGCTGAACATTGCTTGCTGATGGGAAGTAGAATTTTTTCTCCTTTTGCTTTCATGTGGTCTTTGCATGTTTTTTTTTTTCTTTTCTTTTTATTAAAGTGCTCCTTATCTTAACCCATGGGCTTTTATTTTTATTCATTATACTTTCTTCCCCTGTCCTTCTGAGGAGACAGGGCTGAGAGAGTGGAATAGTGGTGTTTAGCTGCCCATTGGTTGTTAAACCACCACAGGGTAATTAAACAGAAACTTTTAAATGGAAAACAAATTGCACAGGGGTATTCTTTTTATTTAGGAAAAATATGTGGTCTATGCATTTCAGTTATTGTCTATTTCTCTAAACCTCAATGTATCTCTGTATAAATAATAATCTCTCTAGGGATTTTTTTTTTTTATTTCTGCATTGTAGGAATCTACATTACATTTTCAGAAGTCAGCTGGGCACATGAAAGGAGAATCTCAAATGTATTCAGCTGTTAAAGTATTCAAATCAATGACTAACTGGTTTTCAAAAAAGCACCTTGTCCTGGTTTCGGCTAGGATAGTTAATTTTCCTCCTAGTAACTGGTATGGTACTGTGTTTTTGGATTTAGAATGAGAACAATGCTGATAACTCGCTGACGTTTTAGTTGTTGCAGAGCAGTGATTACCCTAAGTCAAGGACTTTTCAGCTTCTCATGCCGCCCTGCCAGTGAGGAGGCTGGGGGTACACAAGAAGCAGGGAGGGGACAGAACCAGGACACACCTGAACAGATATGAAGTGTAAATTCTATTGTAGTCAATAGAAATATTATTCTTAATCAGCTTAATACTTTGGACAATTCCAGTAAATGATTTCTTCAACCTTAGATACCAAAATGCCTTTGAAATCTGGTTGCTGGAAACTCCATTGAAATTCAGAAACTGTATGGAAGACAAGGTGCAAGAAAAGGCTTTTGATCACCAAGAGGACTTCCTTGAGCAGCACTGAGTTGTATGTGAGGGTTGGAGTAAGAGTTAAGGAGATGGGAAGCTCTCTTCACAAAGGCCCTTCCTTCCCAACTTACTTCCTCCCTGCCCCCATTTGTTTCCCATAGCACTGGAAAGAAAGATAGAAAACTGGATGACTGTTTCTATCATGTGGTTGTTTGTTCCCAAGACTGTATAATGAGAAGACAAATCTAATTTCAAACAGTCCCTCAGTGTTTTGGGTTTACGTTGCAAAAGCTTGGTAGCAGGGGGGGCTGCAGGGGTGGCCTCTGTGAGAATACAGAAGCTGACCCATATTAGATAAGGGCCAGTTCAAGCTGGCTCCAAAAGGGACCCACCAGAGCTGAGACAATAAGCAATGTTGTTTGTGCCTCTGCGAGAGTATATTTAAGAAAGGGAAAAAACCTGAGGCACAACAATAGCTGGGAGAGCAAGGAGTGAGAAACATGCTTGCAGACGCCAAGGTCAGTGAAGAAGGAGTGGGAGGAGGTACTCCAGGTGCCAGAGCTGAAGTTCCCCTGCAGCCCGTGGACAGGACCATAGTGGAATACATTGTCTCCCTGCAGCCCACGGTGTACCACAGCAGAGCAAATATCCATGCTGCAGCTTGTGGAGGTGCCCACAGTGAAGCAAGTGGATCTGGCCTGAAGGAGGCTGCGGCCTATGGAGAGCCCGCACCAGAGCAGACTACGTGCCAGACCTGTAGCTCATGGAGAGGAGTCCACACAGGAGCATGTGATCTGGTGGGAGCTGCTGCCCATGGGGGACCCATGTTGGAGCAGTGTACTCCTGATGGATGGACCCATATTTGGAGCAGTTCTTGAAGAGCTGCTGCCTGTGGGAAGCCCACGTAGGACCAGTTCGGGAAGGACTGTATCCTGTGGGAGGGACCTCCCTTTGGAGCAGGGGAAGAGAGTGACCGTGAAGGAGCAGCAGAAATGAAGCTTTATGGGCTAACCCCAACCCCCATTCCCCTGTGCTACTCAGGGGGAGAATGTAAAAGAGGGTGGATGGGGGGGGGGGGGGGGGGGGGGGGGGAAGGTGTTTTTAGTTTGATTTTAGTTTCTCCCTGTTCTAGTAGGTAATAAATTATATTAATCTCCCTGCACTGAGCCTGTTTTACTCATGACAATAATTGTTGAGTGATCTCCTTGTCCTTACCTCTACCTGTGAGATGTTGTGTTTTTTTTTTTCTTTTTGTCATATTTTCTCTCCCTTTCACTTTGAGGAGGGGGAATGAGAGCGCAGTTCTTATGGAGTTTAGCTGTCCAGCTGGGTAAAACCATCACACTCAGTTTATATCCTTTTGAGGGAAACACAGATCTGACAGAATTTTGAACTGTCATTATGAATATTTTTTTCAGATATAGTTCCAGTTTTAATCTTTCTAAAATGAAGCCATTCTTACACAGCCCTTCTCATTTCTGAGTATTGTTTAGGATTTGTTTAGATTTCATTTCTTAGACTGTCTTTCAAGGATATACTCTCATTTTTTGGCACGCACAGCTTGAAGGCCTGTGGCAGCCTTAATAAAAAATAGCTGAAAAGAATACTCATCAAGGGGAACACGTCCTGCACAAAGTGTGGAGGAACAGAGAAAGGGAGAAACAAATGGAAAAGGAAAAAAACACAAACATACAGGCAAAAACCACCTCAGTCTCAAAATTTGTCAAAGAATGAATGATACATGATTAATATGCTCCAATCAGTTGCTGAGTGCCTGCTCAGCAACTCTTCCTTCTCCGTATCCTTTGTCACCGGGGCACTCGCCCCATTCAGCTGCAGGCCGACATTTTCCCCAACCTTCCTTTTTCTACTGATGTACTTGAAAAAGCCCTTCTTGTTGTCCTTGACATCCCTTGCAAGATTTAATTTCAATTGGGCCTTGGCCTTCCTTGTCACATTCCTGCATACTCTGACAGTGTCCCTATATTCCTCCCAAGTGGTCTGTCCCTTTTTCCACATGCTGTCAACTTCCTTCCTCTGTCTGAGCTTTGACAGGTGCTCCCTACTCATCCATGTAGGTCTCCTGCCCACTTTGCTTGCCTTCTTACTCATAGGGATGCACCGATCTTGAGCTTGGAGGAAGTGATACTTGAATACTGACCAGCTGTCTTGGATCCCCTTCCTTCCAGGACCTTAACCCATGGAATTCTTCCAAGTAGAAGCATGGGTTCACCAAGGGGAAATCATGCTTGATCGTGCTTGTTCCTTCTATGATGGAATGACTAGCTGGGTGGATGAGGGGAGAGCAGTGGATGTTATCTACCTTGACTTCAGCAAGGCTTTCAACACTGTCTCCCATAACATCCTCCTAGGAAAGCTCCGGAACTGTGGGATCCATGAATGGACAGTGGGGTGGATCGAGAACTGTCTGGATGGCAGAGCTCAGAGGGTTGTGCTCAACGGTTCCGAGTCTAGTTGGAGGCCTGTAGCTAGCGGTGTCCCCCAGGGGTCAGTACTGGGTCCAGTCCTGTTCAACCTATTCCTCAGTGGCCTGGATGATGGAATAGAGTGCACCCTCAGCAAGTTTGTGGATGACACAAAACTGGGAGGAGTGGCTGATAACCCAGAGGGCTGTGCTGCCGTTCAGAGGGACCTGGACAGGCTGGAGCATTGATTCTACTGGTCAAAGGAAATGGCTTTGAAAGGACCAGTCAAATCTGGCAGATCAATGCATGGTTGTGGGACTGGTGTTATAGCCAGGGATATGTTTTTTTAGACCATGGGACTCTCTTTGAGAAAGTTGTCCAGGGAAAGGAACCTCAATCCACCTGACTCTTATTGGTTCGATGCCAGCATGAGCAATAGATGCCCAGAGCCTGGAAAGGGATCAGAGGTCAGCGGGAGATCACCTGAAGAGAAGCACAAAGGAATACCAACCACTCCAGCCAATAAAAGTTTCATCAGAGGTCCAACTTAAATGCCTCTACACAAATGTGTGTAGCATGAGGAATAAGACAAGAGGAAATGGCCTTAAGTTGCTCCAGGGGAGGTTTAGGTTGGATATTAGGAAACATTTCTTCACTGAAAGGGTTGTGAAGTATTGGAATAGGCTGCCCAGGGAAGTAGTTGAGTCATCATCCCTGGGGGTCTTCAAAAAATGTGTGGATGTAGTGCTTAGTGACATGGTTTAATGATGGACTTGGCAGTGCTAGGTTAAAGGTTGAACTAGATGATCTTAGAGGTCTTTTCCAACCTAAATGATTCTATGATTCTATGAGTTAGAGATGTGCGCATGCCTGCAGGGCTATGATCTTACTGGCATCATGGGGATGTGGTGGGATGGCTTCCATGACTGGAGTGTTGGAATGGAAGGATAAAGGCTCTTTAAGAAAGACAGGCAGGGGAGAAGAGGAAGGGGTGTCACCCTCTATGTCAAGGACCAGCTGGACTGCATGGAGCTCTGCCTGGGGACGGATGAGGAGCCGACCTAGAGTTTATCGGTAAGGATCAAAGAGAGGCGAGGGACAAGTGACATTATAGTGGGGGTCTGCTACAGGCCACCAGACCAGGAAGACTGAGCAGATGAGGCACTCTATAGACAGATAGGAGCAGCCTCACATTCACAAGCCCTGGTCCTCATGGGGGACTTCAACCACCCCGATATCTGTTGGAGGGACAGAACAGCAAGGCATAGGCAATCCAGGAGGTTCTTGGAATGCATTGATGATAAATTCCTTCTCTAAGTGGTAGAGGAGCCAATGAGGAGAGGTCCTGTACTGGACCTTGTTCTCACCAACAAGGAGGGATTGATGGGGAATGTGAAGCTCAAGGGCAGCCTTGGCTGCAGTGTCCATGAAATGGTGCAGTTCAAGATCCTTAGGGTAGCGAGGAGGGAACACAGAAAGCTTACTACCCTGGATTTTGGGAGAGCAGACTTTGCCCTCTTCAAGGATCTGCTTGGTAGAGTACTGTGAGATAAAGTCCTGGAGGGAAGAGGGGACCAAGAAAGGTGGTTAATATTCAAGGATCACCTCCTACGAGTTCAGGAACGATGCATCTCAGCAAAGAGGAAGTCAGGCAAAAATGCCAAGAGGCCTGAAAGGATGAACAAGGAGCTCCTAGCCAAAAGCAAAAACAAAAAAGGAAGCCCACAGAGGGAGACATACAGGGATGTCAAGGGCAACAAGAAAGGCTTTGATGGGTACATGAGTTATTAAAGGAAGACTAGGGAAAATGTGGGCCTTCTCTGGAAGGAAACAGGAGACCTGGTTACCTGGACTATTGTGGTGGTTTCACCCTGTGTTGGTTTTACTCAGCTGAGACAACTGAGCTCCACCACAACCACTCTCTCACTCCCCCTCCTCAAAGTCAAAAGGGGGAGAAAATACGATGAAAAGGGCTCAAGCCCTTTGAATTTTAGCTTTTTTTGTTTGTGTGTGAGTTCTATTTGTGCCTTTTAATTCAGTGTCCTGTATTCAGCATGCAACATTTAAGAGACCAATATTATGCAATTATACCAACATTTTTTTATTACTTTTTATTAGGCTGGGCTGTCTTATTCAGTCTAATAGAATTGCATAAACATTTAATAACACATTTGTCTGTAGTTGTTAAATTTAGATCATTCAAAATAAAGCATCTCAGTTGGGGGGGTAAAAAGTGTGCCAAGTCATGAATGATGAGTTGTCTTCTGGAAGGAATGAAAGATAGGCAGAGATTCAAGAGTTAATCTAAAAAGGAAATGTATATACTGGTAAGAAACTTGGATCCTATCTTGATAACAATAAAGTCTGAGTCTCTGTTCTTAATGAAGTATAAAACCTTCATTTTAATCATGCAGAAAAAAAAAAAAAAACAAAACAAAAAACTTGAGGTGGACTAAAAACTGTCTCGGGCCCAGAGTTTAGTGGTCAGTGACACCAAGCCTACCTGGAGGCCAATAACTAGCTGTGTACCCCAGGGGTCAATACTGGGTCCAGTCCTGTTCTGCGTCTTCATTAATGATCTGACATTATTATTACAAAAACATGCTCACCCCAATGAATTTTTGGCCTCATCAGACCAGTCATCCCATCCAAATGCCCATAAAAGCCTTTAAGAAACATTTTCTATGCTCTATTAGAGCATTTTCTATGTGACTATTGTACACAAACATGCATGTTAAAATCCATACTTTTTGTTAGCTAAACCATTTCAAGAGCTGTGTTTTTGAAACTTTGATTCTTTCATGAATTCAACCAAAGGCTGTGCTGGGAGACATTCAGGTAGGTGAGACAAGAGCATTTGCACTATGCTAAAAAATAAATACCTCTGTAGACTACAGAAAATCTGTGTTGGAATGGTCTCCTGAATTTCTCCTGTCTTACTGAGGGCCTTTTAAAGTACCACCCTGTGGTGGGTTGACATTGGGTAGCTGCCAGACCCCCATTCAGCCGCTCTGTCAATCCCCCTCCTGTGGTGGTTTTACTCGGGTGGGCAGGCAAGCTCCACCTCAGCCACTCGCTCACTCCCCCTCCTCAAAGAGAAAGGGGCAGAAAATACAATGAAAAGGGCTCAAGGGTTGAGATAAGGATGGGGAGATCACACAGTAATTATCATGATGGGCAAAACAGACTCAGCATAGGGAGATAGTAAGATTTATTGCCTATTACTAACAAGCTAGAGAAGCGAGAAACAAAGGAAAGAAACCAAAAGCACCTTCCCCCCCATCCACCCTCTTCCACCTCCTCCCCCCGAGCGGCGCAGGGGAACGGGGGAATGGGGGTTATGGTCACTCTATAGCGCTGCTTCGCCGCTGCTCCTTCTCGGTCACTCTCGTCCCCTGTGCTGTGGGGTCCCTCCCACGGAATACAGTCCTTGGTGAACTGATCTGACGTGGGCTGCTCACAGGCAGCAGCTCTTCAAGAACTGCTCCAGATATGGGTCTGTACCACGGGGTCCATCCCTCAGGAGCAAACTGCTCCAACCTGGGTCCCCCACGGGCAGCAGCTCCTGCCAGGTCACCTGCTCCTGTGTGGTCTCCTCTCCACGGGCTACAGGTCCGGCCTGGAATCTGCTCAGGCGAGGGTCCTCCACAGACCGCAGCCTCCTTCAGTGCAGGTCCACCTGCTCCACCGTGGTCTCCTCCACGCGCTGCAGCGTGGAACCCTGCTCCACCGTGGTACTCCATGGGCTGCAGGGGGACAGCCTGCTTCACCATGGTCCTTACCAGAGGTGACAGGGGACTTCTGCTCCGGCTCCCCCTCCTTCTTCACTGACCTTGGCACCTGCAAGTCTGTTCCTCCCTCCTCTCACTCTCCCAGCTGCTGTGTGGCAGCAGCGTTTTGTTTGTTTTTGTTTTGTTTTGTTTTTTTGTTTGTTTTTGTTTTTTTTTCCTGTCTTAAATATGCTCTCACAGAGGCTCAAACAACATCGTTTATTGGCTCGGCTCTGGTCAGCAGTGGGGCCCTTATCTAACATGGGGCAGCTTCTAGATCCTTCTCACAGAAGCCACCCCTATGGCCCCCTGCTACCAATACCTTGCCACGTAAACCCACTACACCTCCTCAACAGTATGGGGGGGAGAAAATAATATGGAAAAACTCATGGGTTCAGATAAAGGCAGGGAGATCACTTTCCAATTACTATCACAGGCATGACAGACTCAACTTGGGGAACATGAATTTAATGTATCGCCAATTAAAAATAGAGTTGGATGGTGAGAAACGAAGACAAAACCTAAAACACTCCCCCCCCCCCCTTTTTTTCCCAGGCTCAACTTCACTCCTTCATTCCCAACTCCTTAATTTAATTTCCTCCTCCACTCTGTGCCAAGTAGCACAGGTGGGATGGGGAATGGGAAATGGGGGGTGAGGTGGGGGGGGGGGGAGGCATTTAATATTTATTCTACTGGCCCACCCCTGCATTCTTTTTACCAGTAAAATTGGTATCTTGATCACTCTGTATGTCTTTGGGAGTTCCATACATTTGAATAAGCTCAGTGATGGCTTTCATAGTGGTCTCATGGTTAGCCTTGTAGGGTAGGTAAATAAATAACAGGCCAGAG
This sequence comes from Anser cygnoides, assembly GCF_040182565.1. NCBI lineage: Eukaryota > Metazoa > Chordata > Aves > Anseriformes > Anatidae > Anser > Anser cygnoides. The sequence continues at coordinate 5,819,107 of NC_089911.1, forward strand.
AAATGATCAACAGCATTAAGAACGTACCACTTTTGTTGGCTACCTGGAAAGAAAGCCTATATAATCTACTTGCTATATTTCTCCAGCCTTTGTGCCCTGACAAAGCTGCCCCCTAGGTCCTGCCAAACATGGTGAGTCCAGCTCAGTACATACAGTGCATTTTTGGTGTGTTTCTTTCTGGGCAGCAGTTGTGCTGCCCAAGATGCAGTTCTTTGTATTACCATAATTTCTAACTCAAAAGGAACTCCTCATCGTCCAAGATTCAGAATTGCATGCTGACAGAAGACATCTTTAGCTTGGTTAAAAACAGCACATTGAAGAGCCGCCCCCCCCCCCCCCCCCCACACACACACACCTCCTAATCGAAAGGCGTATTCTTTTTTACTAAAGCCTGAATAGGTTGCAGTATATATCTTAAATGAGGTATAAAAGTATGCCAATACCTCTTCAATCCCAGAAACAATTGCACTTGCTTCACTGTTGTGGGCTGTGAAAAACAAGCAATCATTTCTATGGTTTTGCAGGGAATATTTTGTTGAGGTCCTGACCGTAATACCCTCAGAAATATTACTTCTTTACAAGGGCCTTGGACCTTATTAGGTCCACCATAGTGTTTGTAAACTGTCTAATATAGTGGTTTTTTTCTGATTTAACAGCTTGCTCTGTAAGGTCCCTCAATAACATGTTGTCAACGTGGCTGAGGTGATCGGCTCCGGGGCAAATGCTGCAGTGGAGCAGGGGATCAAGGCAGACAGGGCTTTTTTCCTGCATTTAGGCCACTCGAGGCAGCTGAGGGAGCGGCCAGGACCTGGCTACCCAGACAGAGGTCTTGGGGAAACACGCAACCATCCAGGTCTTGGACTGCAGGGTGTGCCCGAGTCTTCTGTCAGCGTCTGACAGCAGCAGCAGTGGGTATGCCTGTGGGCAGTGTGCCTAGGCTGAAGAACTGCTCAGCCTGGTGGCAGAGCTTCGGGAGGAGGTGAGTAGGCTGAGGAGCATCAGGGAGTCAGAGAGGGAAATTGACTGGTGGAAGCATACTCTACCATCCCTGAAACAGACTCATGAGTCAGCCACCACACAAGAAACAAAGGTTCCCCCATCCCACCAGGCAGTAGGAGGGGACCTAGGATATGGCGGGGAATGGAAGCTGGTTTCTGCTCGGGGTGGTAGGTGAGACCTTCCCTGCCATCCTCACCTTCCCGACTACCCTTATGTAACAGGTATGGGGCTCTGGAATTTGACAGTCAAGCAAACGACAATGTAGACGAAAGCCCGTCCCGGTTGAAAGGGGTGCCTAAGGCAAGGCAGCCTACCGCCCCCCCCCCCCTCCCCCCCTGCATCACTACATCTTCTATCAAGAAAGAAAGAAGGGTTATCGTCATAGGGGACTCCCTTCTGAAAGGGACAGAAGGCCCGATTTGCCATCCGGACCCAACCCACAGAGAAGTCTGGGGCTCGAGTAGGAGACATAGCTAGAAAAGTCACTCACCTGGTACGGCCCTCTGACTACTACCCGTTACTGTTTTTTCAAGCTGGTAATGATGAAGGAGCAAGGAGAAGTCCAAGGGCAATCAAAAGGGACTTTAGGGCTTTGGGGCGACTACTTAAAGGATCAGGGGCACAGGTTGTGTTTGCCTCTGTCCTTCCGATAGGGGGGAATCGAGGCTGACAAGCAGACTCATCACATTAACACGTGGCTTCGGGACTGGTGCAACCGGCAGAATTTTGGGTTTTTCGATCACGGGAAGGTCTATGCGACAGCGGGCCTGCTGGCACCAGATGGGATGCGCCTCTCTCGGAGGGGGAAAAGGATTTTTGCTAAGGAGTTAGCGGGGCCGACAGATAGGGCATTAAGCTAGAGTCGAAAGGGGAAAGGGATAAAACCAGGCCTGCCAGTGATAAGCTATGGGATGGCGCGCTAGAATCAGAGGGACTAGTGTGCTAGCGAGGTCCTTTGGTCTGCTCCACAAGGTGCTGCGTGCAATGAGGCGCATTTGAAGTGCTTCTACACCAATGCACTCAGCATGAGGAAGAAGCTAGAGGAGCTAGAAGTCTTGGCCCAGTCCCAGAGCTACGATAACATTGGCATAAGTGAAATCCGGTGGGATGAGTCCTGTGACTGGTGTGTTACAATAGATGGTTACAGGCTCTTCAGGAGGGACGAGTAGGGCAGGCGAGGTGGGAAGTTGTCACTGTATGTAAAGGAGGGGCTGGACTGTGTGGAGCTTGAAGTTGGCGACGGCAAAGTCGCTGGCTGACATCATCGCAGGACCTCTCTCAATTATTTTTCAACGATCTTGGGAATCCGGAGAGGTCCTGGTTGACTGGAAGCTGGCAAATGTGCCAATTTTCAAGAAGGGCAAGAAAGAAGACCCTGGCAACTACAGGCCTGTCAGTCTCACGTCAGTGCCAGGTAAAGTTATGGAGAAGATGATTCTTGAAGTTACTGAGGTGCACCTGGGGGACAGTGCAGTCATTGGTCCCAGCCAACATGGGTTCACGAGGGGTAGGTCCTGCCTAACAAATTTGATTTCCTTTTATGATAAGATCACCCATCTAGCTGACCAAGGGAAACCAGCTGATGTGATCTTTTTGGACTTCAGCAAAGCTTTTGACACGGTTTCCCATAGGATCCTACTGGACAAAATGTCCAGCATACAACTTAACAAAAACATCATACGATGGGTGAGCAATTGGCTGACAGGCAGGGCTCAAAGGGTTGTGGTAAATGGGGCCACATCTGGCTGGCGGATGGTCACTAGTGGGGTCCCTCAAGGCTCCATTTTAGGGCCAGTCCTCTTCAATGTCTTTATAAATGATTTGGATGTAGGACTAGAAGGTGTTTTGAGCAAATTTGCCGACGACACCAAACTTGGAGGAGTTGTGGACTCGGATGAGGGTGGAAAGGCCTTGCAGAGAGATCTGGACAGACCGGAGAGCTGGGCAATCACCAACCACATGAAGTTTAACAAAGGCAAGTGCCGGGTCCTGCACCTGGGACAGGGCAACCCTGGCTATACGTACAGACTGGGCGACGAGACGCTGGAGAGCAGCCCCGCAGAGAGGGATCTGAGGGTTGTGGCTGATAGCAAGCTGAATATGAGCCAGCAGTGTGCTCTGGCAGCCAGGAGGGCCAACTGTATCCTGGGATGCATCAAGCACGGCATCGCTAGTCAGTCGAGGGGAGTGATTGTCCCGCTCTACTCTGCGCTGGTGCAGCCTCACCTCGAGTACTTTGTGCAGTTCTGAGCACCACAGTACAAAAAGGATGTGAAACTGTTGGAGAGTGTCCAGAGGAGGGCTATGAAGATGGTGAAGGGCCTAGAGGGGAAGACATATGAGGAGCGGCTGAGGTCACTGGGCCTGTTCAGCCTGGAGAAGAGGAGGCTGAGGGGGGACCTCATCGCAGTCTACAACTTTCTCATGAGGGGGAGTGGAGAGGCAGGTGACCTATTCTCTGTAATCACCAGTCATAGGACCCGCGGGAACAGTGTCAAGCTGAGGCAGCGGAAGTTTAGGCTGGACATCAGGAAGAGGTTCTTCACCGAGAGGGTGGTCGCACACTGGAACAGGCTCCCCAGTGAAGTAGTCACTGCACCAAGCCTGTCTGAATTTAAGAAGCGATTGGACTGTGCACTTAGTCACATGGTCTAAACTTTTGGGCAGACCTGTGCGGTGCCAGGAGTTGGACTTGATCATCCTTATGGGTCCCTTCCAACTCGGGATATTCTATGATTCTATGATTCTGTGACATATGGTTCTCTCCCTGATAGAATAATAGAAACAAATTTGAAATATTTTACTATGCTTAGTTAGATAGAAGGAAGACTAGAAACTTTGTATGTCTAATGCTACCTTACTCACTAAAGAATCAGCCTTATCTGTAAGACCATACAGAATTGTAACACAGGACGGGGGAAGGAGGTGGGGGGTGGGGGGGGGTGGGGGTGGGGCAAGATAACCTAGGCCTGTAGGATGTGCCTGTAAAGAACAGGTGAGGAAGTCATGGTATTCACGTCTTTGGATACGTAAATAGTTTAGTATGCATGGCTAAGTTGGAACAACAAGGTAAGAAAGCAGAGCATGAGCAAGAACTGGGTTCAAGCAGTGAACATAGTGAGGAAGACTACCGATGACCACCAGAGATCCCCAGAAGACCACCAGTGGAAACAAATGCGCATGTGTCAGGAACATTTATATATTTTAACGAATTATGGGAAATAGTATGAATAAGTTAATTATTTATCAGAAATCTAATGAATATGTATGTTTTAATTGTATATGACCCCTGTAGCCTGGACAATTTGGCACGCACACTAGGTGGAGCGATCCCCTGTGCATCCGGTGCTGCAATTGAAGAATGCCTGCTTTCTAAAACTCAAAAGTGAGTCTTAAGAGAGTTTCTTTGACCAACTTTTACCATATCACTGTCCTGTTCTGTTTTTAATGGCAATAAATTAATCTTCCCCAAGTTGAGTCTGTTTTTCCTGTGCTGCTAATTGGTGAGCAATCTCCCTGTCCTTATCGCTGTCCACTAGCATTTTCATCTTATTTTCTCTCCCTGTCCTGCTGAGGAGGGGAGGTGAGAGAGTGGCTCAGTGGGTAACTGTCAGCCAGCTAAGGTTAACCCAACAAATCAACTGAAACTGGATGCTCTATGGGAGAGGGGATCATATAAGGAATGCAATGGTAACAGGTGATATGGGAGGCATGTACAGAGAATGTGCTTAAAGATTCTGAGTAGCTTATGTTACAGGATACAACTCTAGTATTTATAAGCTAACAGCTTGGCCATGGATTTCCTCCCCATGCCACAAAAAAGCTGATAGCTGCTATTCTTTCTCCGGTTCCACTCATGAAGTTAAGCACATGGTAGTGAACAGCAAATGCTGTAAATGTCATGACTTGCCACATAGTACAAAGCCAACATTAACAACAATAGTCAGTGTACACAGTCCTGTTTATCCTAGAGATCCTAGAAGCCCTTTGTAAACTTCACAGATCACTTTATGACAACCAAGTTAAGGGAAAATGGCCAGGGTCAGAATGAAAACGAGTGCCATGGGCTACCCTTACCCACCCAGTCACAGCCCTCACCAGTGACACAAAACAAACCTTCAGCCATAAGCAGTAAGACTCAAGAATTGGCTTAAAGCAGGTAATAATTGCTGTCAGCTTTTAAGGTGCTGAACATATAACCATTTCTGCCTTAGTCTCTTCCTGAGTAAAATAACTGTTCCATCCAGTGCTGCTGACCATTATTTGTATCTATTTAAGTAAACTGAAACATTATACAATACCCAAAAGTTACAATTTCCATTTTTCTTAGCAATGTATAAGAACATACTTTAATAGCTTTTAAGTTTTGGGACAAATTTGATAATCTACTCTTCATTTTTATTTGCTGTTTTTTCACTACAGCCAGGCAAACATCCCAAATTTCTACCCAGAGAAAAAAGAATGTTCTAAGATTTATTATTAGAAAATAAAGCCAGCATATATAAACAGCAGGACATGCCAATATTATTCTGATTAAGTCTTTCCAATTTTACTAAAACTAATACCAAAACTGAGTAAATACTCAGAACTAGGTTCTTCATATGCCAACACCTAAATCATCTCACAAAGACTGCTCAGTGTAAAAGCAGAATCAGTCACATGAATGCAGTAAGGTGACTGAACAAAACCTCAGTTATTACTGATTATAGTAGTTCGCTTACCCTATAGTAATCTGTGCTGTACACATCTCTAGACATCCCAAAATCCCCAATCTTCACCAGCAGGTTCTCATCAACCAGGCAATTCCGGGTAGCAAGATCTCGATGCACAAAGTGCTGTGATGCCAAGTAAACCATACCAGCTGCAATCTGCTGGGCAATGTGAATCATCTGTGATTGGGTCAGTTCAGCAGGACGGTTGCCTTCTGCCATCAGTACTGCATCTGGTCCATGTGCCCTGCACCAAAATACAAGCTGATGAAGTAATAGGACGCTTGTAAGCTAGAGAAGTGAAAGGCATTAGTGGGCCCTAAACCACAGAAGTGACTCACTCAAAAAAATGACAGAAAGAGCTATAAATTCATTGGTGAAATAGGGAAGAATTTGTCTCTTGTCTTTTTTCCCTTACTGTTTTCTTTCATGGTGAGAAAGACAGGTGGTTTGAAGAGTGTTTCGCAGTGGACAATATATTGCTCATGGGAATAAGGCAGATGATTCATAACAATGTCTAAGTATTAAATTTTTTATTTTTTATTTTTTTCTGGTGCAAGGTTAGCAAATGTAACTGTTTGGTAACTGATGAAAATATTATCACTGTCTAAGAGTGAAAGGCCATGATGTACCATGCATAGAACCACTTTTCCTATGACCAGCATTCCTTACAGGGAGACAGGCCAGTAAGCACTTGCATCTTTTCTTTAAGAAGATAGAGCTAACTTCCTTCTCAGGTGCTGTCTGAGAAACAAATGTAGCAATTTTAGATTTACAATTCTAATTTCACATCCATATGCACAGCATGATACTGATTTTGCTGATTTCAACACTGAGGGTGAGTTCTGCCCAACATGGGAATTCTCAACAATGGGAAGAGGACACAAAACACACTCTAGTTAGAACAACTAAACAGCTTCAGAAATAGTTCTTCAAGATCTAGCAAGCCCCTAAGATACACTAATCAACTGACTCATGAGAAACTTCTATATGTTCTAGGGCAAGGAAAGCCCTTTTGCATTTAGAAAGCCCAACAAAGCACTATAACGTGCTTCATCTATATTGAGGTGTCACATCACAACGATGTCATATATATATTTCACATACTGGTACCCTGAGGATATAGATAAAAATATGCCTATATAGTACCATTTTATGGCAGGCATTACTAGCCAGTCCTTAGCCAGTTAATGAGGTGATCTAACCTCATTCCTCGTTTGATGCACCCTATAATATTCTGAATACCCCTTTGTCCTGGTTTTGGCTAGGATAGAGTTAATTTTCCTCCTAGTAGTTAGTATGGTGCTGTGTTGTGGTTTAACCTGGCCGGCAGCTAAGCACCACACAGCCGTTCATACCACAAGTGGCATACCACTTGGCTGCCTTTGATTCCAGTTCATATTGGAGTTCTAGCATGTCTGGCACTGCAGCACTCAGCAGTGGTGTGACTTCATTCAGGCCACGATACTCCACTGTTAGTCTCCACTCGCCATTAGACTTTCGCACTAGCCATATGGGAATATTAAAAGGTGAATGAGTCTTGCTGATCACTCCTTGGCTCTCCAGTTGACGAATTAGCTGATGGATGGGAATCAGGGAGTCTCAGTCGATGCAATATTGCCGGTGGTGCACAGCTGTGGTAGCGATTGGCACCTGCTGTTCTTTGACCCTCAGAATCGACCATTCAACCATCAAATCCACACAGTCCAATAAACCCGATTGTCCCTTTCCTCTCCCTGGCTGCAGGAAGGGCCCCTCTAATCCTGGTCATAATATTCATTACTGTGTCTGGGGGACTGCCTGCTGAAAATTGGAGCAGAAAGTTTCTCAGATAACCCCCCTTTTGTGATTGTTTTTCCTTGCAACTCACATACCCATGCCTCTAGGGTCGAGGTAGATTTTTCCATCCCATTTTCTCATGTCCTCTCCATGGTCACGTAGGTAAAACCACAGGGTGGCACGGGGTGTGTACCCACCATATCATCTTCCTTGAACAGAAAGACGCTTACCCCTAATAGCTGAGACACTGGTTTGTACAGGTGGGGAGGAAGATAGATTCTCTTTAAGTTGGTGGACCTCTTCAGAAAGTTTCTCCAGAGTATTCTCTTTGTTATCTTTGAATTGGTGGAATTCTTGAGAAAGTTTTTCCACAGCAGAGATGCAGGCCTGTAGGGAAGAGAGACTTTCTTTGTACTGCCAGAGTTGTTCAGCCAATTCATCCACCGTGGGTTCCTCATGCTCTTTCCAGGTCATTACTGCCAATGAGCTGGCATATGATGATGGTGAACTCCGTACAAACTTCCTCCACATGGGTATGTGTATGCTTGACTTCATCTAGATCTTTGGATAGCTGGTCATTGTCTAGGTCATCATAAATCACCTCCCGTACGGCTAATTCCCTCGGGTACCGGATTCCCTTCTCCATGGTGGTCCATTTGCCTGGTAGACATACAAGATCTTCCTTGAAGGGAAGGACATACAAGTCCATGGGGCCTGGTGGGATTCATCCCAGGGTGCTTAGAGAGCTGGCTGATATCATCGCAGGACCTCTCTCAGTTATTTTTCAATGGTCTTGGGAATCTGGAGAGGTCCCAGTAGACTGGAAGCTGGCAAATGTTGTCCCAATTTTCAAGAAGGGTAAGAAAGAAGACCCTGGCAACTACAGGCCTCTCAGTCTCACGTCAGTGCCCAGTAAAATTATGGAGAAGATTATCCTTGAAGTTATTGAAGCGCACCTGGGGGACAATGCAGTCATAGGTCCCAGACAACATGGGTTCATGAGGGGTAGGTTCTGTTTGACTAACTTGATTTTCTTTTATGATAAGATCACCCATCTAGTCGATTGAGGGAAGCCAGCTGATGTGTTCTTCTTGGATTTCAGTAAAGCTTTCAATACAGTTTCTCATACGATCCTACTGGACAAAAAGTCCAGCATACAGCTAGATAAAAACATCAAACGATGGGTGAACGACTGGCTAACGGATATGGCTCAAAGCATTATGGTAAATGGGGTTTATATCAGGCTGGCAGACAGTCAGCCAGTGCTCCATTTTAGGGCCAGTTCTTTTCAATATTTTCATAAATGATTTGGATGTAGGACTAGAAGGCGTTTTGAGTAAATTTGCTGATGACACTAAACTTGGAGGAGTTGTTGACTTTGTTGAGGGTGGAAAGGCCTTGCAGAGAGATCTGGACAAACTGGAGAGCTGGGCGATCACCAACCGCATGAAGTTTAACAAGAGCAAGTGCCAGGTCCTGCACCTGGGAAGGGGCATCCCTGGCTATACGTGCTGAGTGGACGACGAGACGCTGGAGAGCAGCCCCACAGAGAGGGAGCTGGGCGTTTTGGTCGGATAGCAAGCTGAATATGAGCCAGCAGTGTGCCCTGGCAGCCAGGAGGGCCAACCGTATCCTGGGATGCATCAAGCATGGCATTGCTAGTCGGTCGAGGGAGGTGATTGTCCCGCTCTACTCTGCGCTGCTGCGGCCTCACCTCGAGTACTGTGTGCAGTTCTGGGCACCACAGTACAAAAAGGATGTGAAACTGCTGGAGAGTGTCCAGAGGAGGGCTACGAAGATGGTGAAGGGCCTAGAGGGGAAGACGTACGATGAGTGGCTGAGTTCACTTGGCCCGTTCAGCCTGGAAAAGAGGAGGCTGAGGGGAGACCTCGTCACGGTCTACAGCTTCCTCCTGAGGAGAAGTGGAGGGGCAGATGCTGATCTGTTCTGTTTAGTGACCAGTGATAGGACCCGAGGGAATGGAGTCAAGCTGCGACAGGGGAGCTTCAGGCTGGACATCAGGAAAAGGTTCTTCAATGAGGGGGTGGTCACGCACTGGAACAGGCTCCCCAGGGAAGTAGTCACGGCACCAAGTCTGTCGGAGTTTAAGAAGTGTTTGGACTGTGCACTTAGTCATATGGTCCGAATTTTTGGGTAGACCTGTGTGGTGCCAGTATTTGGACTCGATGATCTTTATGGGTCCCTTCCAACTCGGGATATTCTATGATGCTATGACACATTGATCCGTGAAACGGGTCCCATGGTCATACAACCAGACTTGCAAACAGACCTGCAAGCTTCTGAGACACAGGTTCCTACTGCCCAGAGTCAAGTCACTCAGGGATACAGCTCATTCCTTGCCCGTTACTGCATTTTCCCCAGAGTCTCATTACCCTGATGATACCCTGCTTGATGTACCAATTGCAGGTAAAAAGGATTCTCAGAAGTAATTGTGCAGTTTGATACCATCAGGCAAAATGTAAGACCACAACAGGAGTTAAATAGCTATTAGTTTATTAACGACATATTTACATTCCAATCAGCGTGAGGAGCCCCAGAGCATTGCAAGGGAAAAGCAGACAGTTGGGTCAGGCATCCAATCAAGGTTCAACTCAGGGATGTCCTTGACTCAACTTATATACTTTTTTCTTTTTAACAGCAGATGATATATTATGCCCATGTGTTTACACATCAAACAATACAATGCTGTAATGATTAGAAACTAAGGTCACTGTGACCTGATGATTAACAGCAGGGACAGGATGTTTGTTTCATGAACTAGAATTAGATCGTGTATACTAAGCCATGTCCTTGACTCCTTGCCAGTTTTCTGAGTCCTCCCCTTACAGAAGATAAAAGTTGGTAACTTCTGGGTAAAAAGGAAAAAAATTATCAGTGGAGCTCTGTGCTGATGTGCAGGCGTTCTGCGTAGTCTTCTATATAAGATTAGCATCCAGGTTTTTGTCTGATGATAGGCTTTAATAAGTGGTTCCTGCACTGAAATGCAAAGGGAAAGAGAAAGTAAGTTCCTAGTGTCTTTGTCCCCTTGTACAACCAGAATAGCACAACCTTTATTAAATTATTCCATCTTCAGTATAACTCTTCCCCCTCCAGTGCTCTCTACTAAAGCAGGATTATAGCTGAGGTTTTAAATGTACAGAAGTAAAGATGTTCCAAAACAAGATTTTCCTTCCATGGGAAAGTTCAGCATTTCAAAATTACTTTTTGCTTTAAAATCAGAATGGAAATTAAAACAGAGGACAATATTCGTTTTGTATCATTTTTGAAATTGAAATGTTGAAATGGAAAAATGTGCATCTTCAGTAACATTGAAATGTTTTGGTATTTTAAAATCAAAAGTCCATTTTGGGAAAATATTTCAAAACTGGGTTTAAGGATTTTTTTTTTTGGATCAGCATTTTATGGGAAACAAAAAGCTTTTTTTCATTTTGGTATGTTGCATTTCACTCTTTATTTTAGAAAGCCAAAAAAGTAACTGAAAATCAACATTTTTCCTGCTGCTGAATCTTTAAAACTTTATTTTACATCATTACAATTTTTCAGTCAAATTTTTTGAATTTTGAATTTCCTGGTCTTATATATGTTCAAGATTGGACACGTTTTGTTTTATTCCTATATCCGTTTCCATGAATTTTCTTGTTGAACTCATCTGGGAAGGGGAGTGACTCTAAAAGAGAAAAGGGGCTGTATGCAATTGCAAGTGATATCAAACTAGTCCAAACCTTCTTGGATTAAAGGTGAAACTCCACTGATTTCAATAGAGCTTTAAATACTGGCACCAACAGATAATTTGTCCCCTGTAGAGCTCTACTCTACTCTGTACTGGTGCAGCCTCACCTCAAGTAACTTGTGCAGTTTTGGGCGCCACAATATAAGAAGGACATAAAACTATTAGAGAGTGTCCAAAGGAGGGCAACAAAGATGGTGAAAGGGGAAGATGTATGAGAAGTGGCTGAGGTCACTTGGTTTGTTCAGCTTAGAGGAGACTGAGGGGCAATCTCATTGTGGTCTACAGCTTCCTCACAAGGGGGAGCAGAGGAGGTGATGATCTCTTCTCTCTGGTGGCCAGTGATAGGACCCAAGGGAACACCATGAAGCTGCATCAGAGGAAGTTCAGGTTGGATATTAGGAAAAGGTTCTTCACTGAAAGGGTGGTCGCGCACTGGAACAGGCTCTCCAGGGAAGTGGTCAGGCACCAAGCCTGCTGGAGTTTAAGAAGCATTTGGACAATGCTCTCGGACATACGGTTTGATGTTTGGGTGGTCCTGTATGGACTTGATGATTACAGTCACTCACTGAGGCAATCGGCTCTGGGGCAGATTCATTCTGCAGCGGAGTGGGGGATCATGGCGTGCAGGGGGTTCTCTACATGGAGGCCCCTTTGAGGCATCTGAGGGAGCCTCCAGGACCCTTGCGAGGGTGGCTGACGAGACTTGGGTGGAGCCAGGAGTGCCCTTCCTCTGTCTTATGAAGGTATCCCCTAGGGAGCGCAAGCAACCAGGAGTGTGGCAAACAGAGCAGGAAAACAGGCGTAGCACGGCAGTCAGGGTGTGGCATGGCAGTTTGCGTGGCAGTTTGTGCAGGCAGGGCACAGGGTGGGTCATTTTGTATTCTGGGATCAGCAGAGGAAGGGCCTTCTACTGCAACAGAAATGGTGTCCACCCGCTGAGCCTGATGGTCTGAGGCTGAAACCCATACGGGGGGCCACAACCACCCCAGGCAGATGCCTCCACCCAAACAGACCTCCCAAGGATCAAAACAGCTGCCCAGACCCTCAGTTCTGGGGAACTCCAGTATCTGGAAGTCCCCCTAGGGCCTGAAGGCAGAGGTGGGTGTCTTAGCTGCAAGTGTGCCCATCTGGATGAGCTTTTCAAACAGGTGGCTCTGTTGCAGGAGGAGCTCACCAGACAGTGTAGCATTCGGGAATCCGAACAGGAGACTGACAAATGGTATTAAACGTTTACTCAGTCCAAGCAACAGCCCTGTCTAAAGTCCAGGCAAGGGGTAGGGAAACAAGCGTGCAGCCCCAAATGAGCACATTTGAAAGACTCACAGGATGAGGGAGAGTGGACCCTTGTCTCTGATCAGAGACGGAGGAGGAGTCTCCCCCTTGCCCGTCAAGTGCCCTTGCGCAACAGATATGATGTTCTAGGGCAGGAAAGAGGAGACTCTGGGAGAACTAGTAAAAGCCTCAGAAAGATGAACCACAGGGAACTCAGAAAGGCCGACCACACAAAGTCGGCTCAGTCTACCACCTGCATCAGAACCAGTGCAACAAAGAAGGCATGAAGGGTGTTAGTCATTGGAGACTCCTCTCTGAGGGGCACCGAGGCTCCCATTTGCCGTTCAGACAATCTCTCCAGAGAGGTTTGCTGCCTGCCTGGGGCCCGTATTCGTGATATTACGAAGAGGCTACCAAGTCTGGTGGGTCCCAAAGACTACCACCCCTTCCTACTTTTTCAAGTAGGATCATACAACGCTGTAACAAGGAAACTCCAAAATATCAAAAAGGATTTTATGTCCCTTGGAAAGATGTTGAAGGGATTGGGAGCGCAAGTAGTGTTCTCCTCTGTCCTCCCAGCTGGTGACTGGGAACCAGGAAGAAGGAGACGAACGGGCCAAGTGAATGATTGGCTGTGAGGCTGGTGCCATGCTCAAGGCTTTGGGTTCTACGACCTTGGATGCAGTTTTGAGGGACAGGGCATGCTGATGCCAGATGGGGCGCAGCTGTCCAGGTGGGGCAAGAGTGTTCTGGGCAGCAAGTTGGCTGGGCTTATCATGAGGCCTTTACACTAGATGCGGTGGGGGAAGGGGATACGCCTCTGAGTGAAGAAAGCATACCTGAGAACACTATCACTCTAAGTAACAACAGGGAAAACACTTGTGAACTGTCCCAATGCAATCAGGAAGGGTTCTGGAAATGTGATACGATATACAGCCTAGCTGAAGTGCCTCTACACCAACGCATGCAGCATGGGAAACAAGCAGGAGGAGTTGGAGACTATGGTGCAATTAGACAAATCGTGCCTAACCAATTTGGTGGCCTTCTATGATGGAGTGACTGCATCAGTTGACAAGGGAAGACCGACCAATGTCATCTACCTGGACTTCTGCAAGGCCTTTGACACGGTCCCACATGACATCCTGGTCTCCAAATTGGAGGGATATGGATTTGAAGGGTGGACCATCCGGTGGATAAGGAGTTGGCTTGAAGGTCACACCCAGAGAATGGTGGTCAATGGCTCTATGTCCAGGTGGAGGCCGGTGACGAGTGTTGTACCTCAAGGGTCTGTCCTGGGACTGGTACTGTTTAATATCTTCATCAACGACATAGACAGTGGGATCGAGTGCACCCTCAGCAAGTTTGCAGATGACACCAAGCTGAGTGGTACAGCTGATACAATAGAAGGAAGAGATGCCATCCAAAGGGACCTGGACAGGCTTGAGAAGTGGGCCCATGTGAATCTAATTAGGTTCAGCAAGTCCAATGCAAGGTGCTGCACCAGGGTTGGGGCAATCCCAGACAGGAGTACAGACTGTGAGAAGAACTCATTGAGAGCAGCCCTGCAGAGAAGGACTTGAGGGTTCTGATGCATGAAAAGCTTGACATGAGCCAGCAGTGCACACTTGCAGCCCAGAAGGCCAACTGCATCGTGAGCTAAATTAAAAGAGGTCAAGGGAGGTGATTGTCCCCCTCTACTCTGCCCTTGTGAGGCCCCACTTGGAGTACTGCATCCAGGTCTGGAGCCCCCAGCACAAGAAAGTCGTTGATCTGTTAGAACGAGTCCAGAGGAGGGCCACAAAGATGATCAGAGGGCTGGAGCACCTCTCCTACAAAGAAAGGCTGAGAGAGCTGGGGTTGTTCAGCCTAAAGAAGAGAAGTTCTGGAGTGGCCTCATTGCAGCCTTTCAGTACCTGAAGGGGACTTATAAAAAGGATGGAGAGTGACTCTTTGCTCAGTCAGATAATGACAGGATGAGGGGGAGTGGTTTTAAACGAAAAGAGGGGAGATTTAGATTAGAGGTTAGGAGGAAATTCTTCCCTCAGAGGATGGTGAGGCACTGGAACAGGTTGCCCAGAGAGGTTGTGGATGCCCCATCCCTGGAGGTGTTCAAGACCAGGTTAGATGAGGCCCTGAGCAACCTGGTCTATCAGGTGGCATTGCTGACTATGGCAGGGGTGTTGGAACTAGATGATATTTAAGGTCCCTTCCAACCCAGGCCATTCTATGATTCTATGATTCTATGATTCTATGATTCTATGATTCTATGATTCTATGATTCTATGATTCTATGATTCTATGATTCGAGATATGACCTGTTTGCTATCATGGAAACATGGTGGGATGGAACACATAACTGGAACATTGGAATAGAGGGCTACAAACTCTTCAGAAGGGATAGACAGGGAAGGAAAGGAGGGGGTGTTGCCCTCTATGTTAGGGAAGGGATTGATTGTGAAGAGATGCTTCTGATAAACAGCCACGGACAGGTTGAGAGCTTGTGGGTAAAGAGTTAAGGAGGATAAAATAAAGGACAGGTTGTGGTTGGGATCTTCTACAGGCCACCTAATCAAGGGGAGCCTGTGGATGAGGCATTCTTGCTCTAACTGCAAGAAGCATCAAGTTCACACACTCTCATCTTGATGAGAGACTTCAACCACACGGATGTCTGCTGGGAAAACTGCACAACAGGCTGTAAGCAATCCAGGAGATACCTAGAATTTGTTGAGGATAACTTCCTGGTCCAGGTATTAGACAAACCAACCAGAGGAGAAGTTTTGTTTAAGAACCAGTTCCCTCAAAAAAAGCACGGAGGGTGTTGGTAATTGGAGATTCCTCTCTGAGAGGCGCTGAGGCACCCATTTGCCACCCAGACAATATCTCGAGAGATGTTTGCTGCCTGCCTTGGGCCCATATTCGTGACATCACAAACAGGCTACCAAGCTTGGTCAAGCTGGAGGACTATCACCCATTCCTGCTCTTTCAAGTAGGGACAACTGAGGCCGCGACAAGGAGACTTAGAAACATCAAAAGGGAATTTATGTCCCTTGGAAAGATGCTGAAGGGATCAGGAGCACAAGCAGTGTTCTCATCAGTCCTCCCAGTTGGAGACTGGGACCTGCAGAGGAGGCGGCGTATGGATCAGGTGAATGATTAGCTGGTATCATGATCAAGGTTTCAGTTTCTGTGATCTCAGGCATGCTTTTGAGAGACTGGGCATGCAGACACAGGATGGGGCACACGTGACCAAGTGGGGCAAGAGTATTTTGGGCAGCAAGCTGGCTGGACTCATTAGCAGGGCTTTAAACTAGATTCTGTGGGGGAAGGGGATGTACCTGTAAGTGACTCAAAAGCACCCCTGAATGACGATACTTGAAAAATCAACAGGGAAACACCTGTGAATCATCCCATAGTAATTAAGGACTCCTCTAAAAAGGCAAGGATGAGACCCATAGGCCAAGTGAAGTGCTTCTACACCAACGCACACTGCATGGGAAACAAGCAGGAGGAGTTGGAAGCCACGGTGCAATTAGAAAACTATAATCTAATGGCTATCACTGAAATGGGGTGCGATGAATCACACAGATGGAACACTGGAATAGAGGGCTACAAGCTTTACAGGAGTGACAAGCAGGAAAGGAAGGGTGGGGGTGTTGCCCTCTACGTTAAGATTTGGATAGACTGTGAAGAATTCCCTCTAAGAAACAGCCAAGAAAAGGCTGAGAGCCTGTGGGTAAAAATAAAAGCACAGACCAAAAACGGACATCTTGTGTCTGGGGTCTGTTGTGGTTTAACCCGGAGAGCAGCTAACCACCACACAACCATTCGCTCACCCTCCCCCCTCCCTCTCTGGGATGGGGGAAATAAACGGGAAAGTGAAGCCTGTGAGTTGAGATAAAGACAGTTTATTAAGACACGAAAATGATAATAATAATAATGATAATAGTACTACTAATAATAATGTGTACAAAACCAGTGATGCACAATGCAATTGCTCACCGCCCGCTGACCGATGCCCAGCCTATCCCCGAGCAGCCGCCCCCCCACCCCGGCCAGCCACCCCTATATATTGTTTAGCATGACGTCAGATGGTATGGAATACCCCTTTGGCCAGTTTGGGTCAGCTGTCCTGGGTCTGTCCCCTCCCAGCTCCTGCTGCACCCCTAGCCTGCTCGCTGGCAGGACAGAGCGAGAAGCCGAAAAGTCCTTGGCCTGGTGTAAACACTGCTCTGCAACAATTAAAACATCAGCATGTTATCAGCGCTCTTCTCATCCTAATCCAAAACATAGCACCCTACCAGCTACTATGAGGGAAATTAACTCTGTCCTAACTGAAACCAGGACAGATATCCACCCCTTATTCCATACCATTTATGTCATGCTCAAGTTACACTCTTTCCAATACATTCTAATTAATCACCATTTTCATCTATGGTATATAGCAATCATGGTAGTGATGACATACAGTATTATATAATAATTAACATAATACAATTCAACTCATGGGCTATTCTCACCCAGTATTAAATTCCCTTGAGGTACACACCGGACCTCCCCATTCTTTTGCATTACCCACCAAGTGCATCCAGGTCCCTGGGCAAAAGCAATCCCACGGATGAGTTTGCCTTTTCCTGAGGCAGGAATAGCCCAGACTGTCTTACCCAGCATGTTTCTTACGTGCACTACAGGAACTTTATCCCCTTCTACAGTGCGTAACAGGTTTGATGGGGCAGGTCCAGTTCGGTTGGCAGATCCCCTAGTATTCACTAACCAGGTGGCCTTTGCCAAATGTGTATCCCAGTTTTTGAATGTCCCAGCACCCATTGCTTTCAGTGTAGTCTTCAACAGTCCATTGTATCGTTCAACTTTCCCAGAGGCTGGTGCATGATAGGGGATGTGATACACCCACTCAATACCATGCTCTTTGGCCCAAGTGTCTATAAGGTTGTTTCGGAAATGAGTCCCATTGTCTGACTCAATTCTCTCTGGGGTGCCATGTCGCCATAGGACTTGCTTTTCAAGGCCCAGGATAGTGTTCCGGGCGGTGGCATGGGGCACAGGATACGTTTCCAGCCATCCGGTGGTTGCTTCCACCATTGTAAGTACGTGGCGCTTGCCGTTGCGGGTTTGAGGGAGTGTGATGTAATCAATCTGCCAGGCCTCTCCATATTTATATTTCAGCCATCGTCCTCCATACCAAAGAGGCTTTGACCGTTTGGCTTGCTTGATTGCAGCACATGTTTCACAATCATGAATAACCTGTGCTATAGTGTCCATGGTCAGGTCCACCCCTCGATCACGAGCCCATCTGTATGTTGCATCCCTGCCTTGATGGCCTGAGGTGTCATGGGCCCATCGGGCTATAAATAATTCACCTTTATGTTGCCAGTCCAGGTCCACCTGAGCCACTTCAATCTTAGCAGCCTGATCCACCTGCTGGTTGTTTTGATTTTCTTCAGTAGCCTGATTCTTGGGCATGTGAGCATCTACATGGCGTACCTTTACAACCAGGTTCTCTACCCGGGCAGCAATATCTTGCCACAATGCAGCAGCCCAGATGGGTTTGCCCCTGCGCTCCCAGTTGTTCTGCTGCCATTGCTGTAACCACCCCCACAGGGCACTTGCTACCATCCATGAATCAGTATAGAGATAGAGAACTGGCCACTTTTCTCGTTCAGCAATATCTAAAGCCAGCTGGATGGCTTTCACTTCTGCAAACTGACTCAGCAGCTTCTGCAACTCGTCGTGTAGGACTCCATACAGCAGCTTTCCATCTCTGATGCTTTCCCACAGTACAACAGGACCCATCAGTGAACAGGGCATATTGCTTCTCATTTTCCGGTAGCTTGTTGTACAGGGGGGCTTCTTCAGCACGAACCACCTCCTCCTCTGGTGATATCCCAAAATATTTGCCTTCTGGCCAGTCCATAATCACCTCCAAGATTCCTGGGCGACTGGGGTTTCCTATTCGAGCCCGCTGAGTAATCAGTGCAACCCACTTGCTCCATGTAGCATCAGTTGCATGATGTGTAGAGGGGACCCTTCCTTTGAACATCCAGCCTAGCACCGGCAGTCGGGGTGCCAGGAGGAGCTGCGCTTCAGTACCAACCACTTCCGAAGCAGATCGAACTCCTTCATATGCTGCCAATATCTCCTTTTCAGTTGGAGTGTAGGGGGCCTCAGATCCTCTGTATGCCCGACTCCAAAACCCTAGGGGTCGACCTCGAGTTTCCCCAGGCTCTTTCTGCCAGAGGCTCCAGGTGGGACCATTCTCCCCGGCTGCAGTGTAGAGCACATTCTTTACATCTGGTCCTGCTCGGACTGGCCCAAGGGCTACTGCATGAACTATTTCATGTTTAATTTCACAGTATCACAGTATCACAGATTTCTAGGTTGGAAGAGACCTCAAGATCATCGAGTCCAACCTCCGACCTAACACTAAGTACTCCACTAAACCATATCGCTAAGCTCTACATCTAAACGTCTTTTAAAGACCTCCAGGGATGGTGACTCCACCACCTCCCTGGGCAGCCCGTTCCAATGCTTAATAACCCTTTCGGTAAAGAAGTACTTCCTAACATCCCACCTAAAACTCCCCTGTCGCAACTTTCGCCCATTCCCCCTCGTCCTGTCACCAGGCACGTGGGAGAACAGACCAACCCCCACCTCTCTACAGCCTCCTTTAAGGTAACTGTAGAGAGCGATAAGGTCGCCCCTGAGCCTCCTCTTCTCCAGGCTGAACAAGCCCAGCTCCCTCAGCCGCTCCTCGTAAGACTTCTTCTCCAGACCCCTCACCAGCTTGGTCGCCCTTCTCTGGACTCGCTCGAGCACGTCCATGTCAATTTGTTCAAAGGCTTGTTGTTGCTCGGGGCCCCATTTGAAATCATTCTTCTTACGGGTTACTTGGTAGAGCGGGTTTACGATCAGACTGTAATTTGGAATGTGCATTCTCCAAAACCCCACGACACCTAGGAAAGTTTGTGTTTCTTTTTTGCTAGTTGGTGGAGGCACAGCTGTTATTTTGTTGATCACATCCATTGGGATCTGATGACATCCATCTTGCCATTTTATTCCTAAAAACTGGATCTCTCGTGCAGGTCCTTTGACTTTATTTTGTTTTATGGCAAAACCGTCCTTCAGAAGGATTTGGACTATTTTCTTCCCTTTCTCGAAATCTTCCTCTGCTGTGTCACCCCACACAATGATGTCATCAATGTACTGCAGGTGTTCGGGAGCTTCCCCCTGCTCCAGCGCAGACTGGATCAGTCCATGGCAAATGGTAGGGCTGTGTTTCCACCCCTGGGGCAACCGATTCCAGGTGTATTGGACTTCCCTCCAAGTGAAAGCAAACTGTGGCCTGCACTCTGCTGCTAAAGGGATGGAGAAAAATGCATTAGCGATATCAGTTGTGGCATACCACTTGGCTGCCTTTGATTCCAGTTTGCATTGGAGTTCTAGAATGTCCAGCACTGCAGCGCTCAGTGGTGGCGTGACTTCGTTCAGGCCACGATAGTCCACTGTTAGTCTCCACTCACCATTAGACTTTCGCACTGGCCATATGGGACTATTAAAAAATGCATGGAGCATCTGGGCCAGTCACAATAAGGTGCTTTTGCCACTCATTCCCAGTCAGACTCACTTCAGCCTCCAGTACAGGTAACTGCTGGGATCCCCCTGTCACTCCAGAAATACAGATGGGCTCTGGCCCTTTATAGCTTGATGGCATTAGAGTACATTGTGCACCGGTGTCTACTAAAGCCTTTTACTTCTGTGGGTCTGATGTACCAGGCCATCGAATCCACACAGTCCAATAAACTCGATTGTCCCTTTCCTCCCCCTGGCTGCAGGCAGGGCCCCTCTAATCCTGGTTAGAATCTTCATTGCGGTGTCCAGAGGACTGCCTGATGGAAATTGGAGCAGCAAGTTTCTCAGAGAACACCCTTTTTTATTGTCTTTCCTTGCAACTCACGTACCCGTGCCTCTAGGGTCGAGGTAGATTTTCCATCCCATTTTCTCATGTCCTCTCCGTGGTCACGTAGGTAAAACCACAGGGTGGCACGGGGTGTGTACCCACCATATCATCTTCCTTGCACGGATGAACGCTTACCCCTAATAGCTGAGACACTGGTTTGTACAGGTGGGGAGGAAACTAAACTCTCTTTAAGTTGGTGGACCTTTTAAGAAAGTTTCTCCAAAGTATTCTCTTTTAGTTGGTGGAACTCTTGAGAAAGTTTTTCCACAGCAGAGACGCAGGCCTGTAGGAGAGACTTTCTTTGTACTGCCAGAGTTGTTCAGCCAATTCATCCACCGTGGGTTCCTCATGCTCTTTCCAGATCATTACTGCCAATGAGCTGGCATATGATGATGGTGAACTCCGTACAAACTTCCGCCACATGGGTCGTGTGCGCTTGACTTCATCTGGATCTTTGGATATCTGTTTGTTGTCTAGGTCTCTCTAAATCACCTCCAGCATAGTTAATTCCCTCGGGTACTGGATTCCCCTCTCCTTGGCAGTCCACTTCCCTGGCTGACATACAATTTCTTCCTTGAAGGGATACCTTTCCTTCACACCTGACAGGAGACACCTCCAGAGGGTGAAGATTTCTGCTCCATTTCTAATTGCTTTGTCAATGCCTGCGTCCCTAGCAAGGGATTCCAGCTGCCTGGCTTCCCTGCCCTCTAATTCCAGATTTTGGCTTTGCTGTCCCAGCACCAGAGCAGCCAGATGAGAAGGTGCTCACCTGGACAACAACCGAAATACTTTCCCATATCTCGTAGCTCACGCTGGTATAAGCCTCGGGTAGTTATTGATGCTTTTATGATATCTTCTTCTTCTTCTTCCTGTTCCTCTGATGGCCCAGCCACTTCGGAGTAGCCTGCCTTGTCTTCTTCTTCATCCTTAGTCTGGGTAGGAGTTCCTCTGCTTTCTAAATGACCTGACTTCTTCATCCATTTTTTCATCTTGGGCACAGGTACAATTGACACTCATACAGTCTGTTTCCCTGGCTCAGCTTTGAGGCCCATTGTAGGGCTTGGAGTGGCTGCTGGGCCTTTCTCAGGGGTTGAAGTGGCTGCAGGGTCTCTCACTGGGGTTATAGTGGCATCAATTGCCGCTTGGTAAGCATAGGCTAGGCCCCAGCATGTTGCAGTGATTTGTGTCTCTTTGGAATTGCCAGGGTCAAGACACACTCTGGGAGAACTAGTAAAAGCCTCAGAAAGATGAACCACAGGGAACTCAGAAAGGCCGACCACACAAAGTCGGCTCAGTCTACCACCTGCATCAGAACCAGTGCAACAAAGAAGGCATGAAGGGTGTTAGTCATTGGAGACTCCTCTCTGAGGGGCACCGAGGCTCCCATTTGCCGTTCAGACAATCTCTCCAGAGAGGTTTGCTGCCTGCCTGGGGCCCGTATTCGTGATATCGAGTTTCCCTGACCCAGTCGCAGGGCCCGTCACAGGGGTTGGAACAGCCGCAGGGCCCGTTACAGGGGTTGGAGTGGCCGCTGGGGTTGGAGTGGATGCTGGGCCTGTTATAGGGCTTGGAGTGGCTGCAGGGGCTGGATTGGCCACAGAGGCTGGAGTGACCGCAGGGCCGTCGTAGGGGTTGGAGTGGCTGCAGGGGTTGGAGTGGCCGTTGGGCCTGTCACAAGACTTGGAGTGGCCGCAGGGTCTGTCACTAGGTTTATAGTGGCATCGATTGCAGCTTGATAGACATAGGCCAGACCACAGCACGTTGCAGTGATTTGTGTCTCTTTGGAATTGCCAGGGTCAAGACACACGTTTTTCAAGCATTCTACCAAGTTTTTAGGATTCTGCAGTTGTTCAGGGGTGAATTTGCAAAACACTGGAGATGCCCACTGCTCTAGATGCCTGCCCATATCCTCCCACACTCCCTGCCACTCATAACTATCCCGCCTCAGGACGGATCTCTGGATGACATTCCTAAGTAGTTGTTTAACCTTAAACAAAACCTGAAGCACATTCAGAAGACATAACAATAACAACATGCTGGTCTGAACATCCCAAGGGTATTCGAAGTCTTGAAGAGCTATCGTAACTAGCTCGGAGGATAAGAGGGGGGTGAAGGAGAAAGGGAGAGTGAACAGGTAGGAAAACATATCTCCCTCTGTCCCCTCCATAGACTGGATCCCTGAAGAATAAAGGTAATAGGTGTAATTGTTAATAGTTTCTGAGATACGGTTTCCAAAGAATGGAGTTGACGGCAGTGCTGAGTAAAAATACCAGGTTAGTCTCATGATCGGCAATTTTATCATATCATAAGCCAGTGTTACACTGTACAGTAAAATAATAATCTTAAACAAGCCCTCGGAAAGGATAAGAAGCATGACAGGAAGCACATACAGAAAGTAACGTGCTATATAACTCAATTTGGAGAACAGGCACAGCAGACCTGAGATCAAAGCAATCAACATTGTGACTAGCAACTGTTAAGCAGGTCTAATACTTATACAAATTTTGGTTTAACACATTCTGGTTGTTATCTCAACCCTTCGAGCCCCATGTTGGGCTCCAAAAGGATTGTTGTGGTTTAAACTGGCTGGCAGCTAAGCACCACGCAGCCGTTTGCTCACCCTCCCCCCTCCCTCTCTGGGATGGGGGAAATAAACGGGAAAGTGAAGCCTGTGGGTTGAGATAAAGACAGTTTATTAGGACAGAAAAGAAAGGAAAATAATAATAATAATGATAATAGTACTACTACTACTAATGTGTACAAAACAATTGATGCACAATGCAACTGCTCACCACCTGCTGACCAATGCCCAGCCTATCCCCGAGCAGCCTGTCCCCCACCCCAGCCAGCCCCCCCCATTGTAACTGTTCAGCATGACGTCACAAGGTATGGAATACCCCTTTGGACAGTTTGGGTCAGCTCCTTGTCCGGGTTTCACCTAGGATAGAGTTAGTTTTCCTCCTAGTAGCTGGTAGGGTGCTATGTTTTGGATTTAGGATGAGAATATTGTTGATATCACGCTGATGTTTTAATTGTTGCAGAGCAGTGCTTACACCAAGCCAAGGACTTTTCAGCTTCTCGCTCTGTCCTGCCAGCGAGCAGGCTAGGGGTGCAGCAGGAGCTGGGAGGGGGCAGACCCAGGACAGCTGACCCAAACTGGCCAAAGGGGTATTCCATACCATCTGACGTCATGCTAAACAATATATAGGGGTGGCTAGCCGGGGTGGGGGGGCCGGCTGCTCGGGGATAGGCTGGGCATCGGTCAGCGGGTGGTGAGCAATTGCATTGTGCATCACTCATTTTGTACACTATTATAATTTTATTCTTTTCTTTATTTTTATCTGTCCTAATAAACTGTCTTTATCTCAACCCACAGCCTTCATTTTCCTGATCCTCTCCCCCATCCCAGAGAGGGAGGGGGGAGGGTGAGCGAATGGCTGCGTGGTGCTTAACAGCCGGCCGGGTTAAACTGCAACAGCTCTCCTGGGTCTATCCCCTCCCAGCTCCTGCTGCACCCCCAGCCTACCCACTGGCATGACAGTGTGAGAAGCTGAAAAGCACTATACCAGCAAATGAGGAGGCAGAAGCTGCACAGTCGCCAGCACTTGCTCTCATGGGGGACTTCAACTTCCCAGACATATCCTGGAAATGCAATTCAGCTCAGAGGAAGCAGTCTAGGAGGTTTCTGGAGAGCGTGGAAGATAGCTTCCTGACGCAGCTGGTTAGTGAGCCTACCAGGGGAGGTGCCCCGCTAGACCTTCTGTTCACAAACAGAGAAGGACTGGTTGAAGATGTGGTGGTCGGGAATTGTCTTGGGCAGAGTGACCACGAACTATCAGAGTTCTCTATTCTTGGCGAAGTCAGGAGGGGGACCAGTAAAACTGCTACCTTGGAATTCCGGAGGGCAGAATTTGAGCTGTTCAGGACACTGGTTGGCAGAGTCCCTTGGGAGGCAGTTCTGAAGGGCAGAGGAGTCCAGGAAGGCTGGGCACTCCTCAAGAAGGAAATCTTAATGGCTCAGGAACAGGCTGACCCCACGTGCCCAAAGACGAGCCGGCGCAGAAGAAGACCGGCCTGGCTGAACGGAGAGCTGTGGCTCAAGCTTAGGAAAAAAAAGAGGGTTTATGAGCTTTGAAAAAGTGGGCAGGCCACTCAGGAGGACTATAAGGATGTTGTAAGGATGTGCAGGGACAAAATTAGAAAGGCCAAAGCTCATCTGGAGCTCAACCTGGCTACTGCCGTTAAAGATAACAAAAAATGTTTTTATCAATACATGAACACAAAAAGGAGGACTAAGGAGAATCTCCATCCTTTACTGGATGCGGGGGGAAACTTAGTGGCAAGAGATGAGGAAAAGGCTGAGGTGCTTAATGCCTTCTTTGCCTCAGTCTTTAGCGTCAAAACCGGTTCTCTGGATACCCAGTACCCTGAGCTGGTGGAAGGGGATGGGGAGCAGGATGTGGCCCTCACTATCCACAAGGAAATAGTTGGCGACCTGCTACAGCACTTGGATGTACGCAAGTCGATGGGGCAGGATGGGATCCAGCCGAGGGTACTGAGAGAACTGGTGGAGGAGCTGGCCAAGTCGCTTTCCATCATTTATCAGCAGTCCTGGCTATGAGGGGAGGTCCCAGGCGACTGGCGGCTAGCAAACGTGACGCCCATGTCCAAGAAGGGCTGGAGGGCAGACCTGGAGAACTATAGGCCTGTTAGTTTGACCTCAGTGCCAGGGAAGCTCATGGAGCAGATTATCTTGAATGTCATCACGCGGCACTTGCAGGGCAACCAGGCGATCAGGCCCCGTCAGCATGGGTTTATGAAGGACAGGTCCTGCTTGACGAACCCGATCTCCTTCTATGACAAAGTGACATGCTTAGTGGATGAGGGAAGGGCTGTGGATGTGGTCTACCTTGACTTCAGTAAGGCTTTTGACACCGTTTCCCACAGCATTCTCCTGAAGAAACTCGCTGATCATGGCTTGGACTGGCGTACGCTTCGTTGGGTTAAAAACTGGCTGGATGGCCTGGCCCAAAGAGTCATGGTGAATGGAGTCAAATCCAGTTGGAGGCCGGTCACTAGTGGAGTCCCCCAGGGCTCAGTGCTGGGGCCATTTCTCTTTAACATCTTTATCGATGAACTGGATGAGGGGATTGAGTGCACCCTCAGTAAGTTTGCAGACGACACAAAGTTAGGTGCGTGTGTTGATCTTCTCGATGGTAGGAAGGCTCTGCAGGAGGATCTGGATAGGCTGGACTGATGGGCTGAGGCCAACTGTATGAAGTTCAACAAGGCCAAGTGCTGGGTCCTGCACCTGGGGCACAACAACCCCAAGCAGAGCTACAGGCTGGGAGATGAGTGGCTGGAAAGCCACCTGGTAGAGAAGGACCTGGGAGTACTGGTTGATAGGCAGCTGAATATGAGCCAGCAGTGTGCTCAGGTGGCCAAGAAGGCCAACAGCATCCTGGCAGGACTAGGGAAGCGATTGTCCCCCTGTACTCGGCTCTGGTGAGGCCGCACCTCGAGTACTGTGTTCACTTTTGGGCCCCTCACTACAAGAAGGACATGGAGGTGCTTGAGAGAGTCCAGAGAAGGGCGACGAGGCTGGTGAGGGGTCTTACAAGGAGCGGCTGAGGGAGCTGGGATTGTTCAGCCTGGAAAAGAGAAGGCTCAGGGGAGACCTTATCGCTCTCTACAGGTACCTTAAAGGAGGCTGTAGAGAGGTGGGGGTTGGTCTATTCTCCCACGTGCCTGGTGACAGGACGAGGGGGAATGGGCGAAAGTTGCACCAGGGGAGGTTTAGGTTGGATATTAGGAAGAACTTCTTTACTGAAAGGGTTGTTAGGCATTGGAATGGGCTGCCCAGGGAAGTGGTTGAGTCACCATCCCTGGAGGTCTTTAAAAGATGTTTAGATGTAGAGCTTAGTGATGTGGTTTAGTGGAGGACTTGTTAGTGTTAGGTCAGAGGTTGGACTCGGTGATCTTGGAGGTCTCTTCCAACCTAGATGATTCTGTGATTCTGTGAGACTAGGAGGTAAATTAACTCTAGCCAAAACTAGGATGTTTTTTTTTTGGGATTTAGGATGAGAATAATGTTGATATTACACTGATGTTTTAATTGTTGCAGAGCAGTGCTTACACTAAGCCAAGGAGTTTTCAGTTTCTCATCAGATTCTTCCAGTGTTTCAAAGATACCACCTCTGCCCTTCTCTCCTGAACTTTTTTGGAAAAATACCCTAGAACTGATTTTTATTTTCTCTCAGTAGTCCTTCCTTCCTACAAAGAGGAGTTTCAGAGTTATCTTTCTAATCAGTAGAGGTGAGGTATAGGCTTAATTTGTCCCTTGGGAAAGAGCATACGAATTTGGAGAACAGTTGCAAATTAATAAAAATTTGTGAGATCACATCTGAAATTACCTATTAGAAATATGATATTAAAATTGCTCTGGGAAGATATTAAAATTGCTCTGGGAAAGAACTTTCTGAGCATAGCAACAGATGTGAAACATAAACGAAGGAGGGTGTGTAACGTTGTTGTGATTGCATCTGATACCAGGCAAAGAAGTTAACTGCACTTCATCTGCCATAGGCAGCCATAGAGTTGGTGCTGGGGGGGCAGGGTGTGGAATAAAAGGGAGGATATGAAATACGCAACCAAGACTCAGAGGCAAATTCATATGGAAAAGCACTGTACCTATGCATTGCACTGATTTTTATTTTAGTTTTTAATTATCTTTCTCAAACATGAAGCTCTGAGTCTGCTAAATTAGAGAGCTCTTAATCTTTCAGTAGCCTCCTTGAGGAGACAGGACAAGAGGCAGTGGGCACAAACTGGAACACAAGAGGTTCTGTATGAACATTAGGAAACACTTTTTTACGCTGAGGGTGACTGAGCACTGGAACAAGTTGCCCAGAGAGGTTGTGGAGTCTCCCTCCTTGGAGATATTCAAAAACTGTCTGGAAATGGTATTGGGCAGCTGGCTCTAGGTGGCTCTGCTTGAGCAGGGTGGGTCAGACTAGATGACCTCCAGAGGTCCCTTCCAACCTCAACCATTATGTGATTCTGAGATGGTCTGAATCTAATGAAACTTTTGTATTATTTTAATGCTCTATCCATCTTATTTATCTTCTTGGTGCCAGCTGTGAATTAGTTGGTCTTCAGTGTCTCCATTAGCCAGTTATATTGACAAAGATTCCTTTGGATCCACATTAGTCTCTGCTATCCAGAATAAGCACAGAGCAGGTATGACTGACGCTGAAGTTCTAGATCCGAAACAGCCCTTGACTCCAAACAGGCAGCAAGCAACTTTGGGTTAAATTTCAGTCATTTTTTCCCTGACAGCCTTTGGTGGCATCGCAGGGTAAGAAATACAGTTTTTAAAAGCCTGCGTACAGCTAACCTTTCATCTGCATCACAAGCTGTGGCAAATGTGAGAGGAATGACAAATTGGAACTTAGGTTAAACAGTTTGTCCCAGAATAAGCATTTTACATTCTACAGACAGGGGCTGATTAATAATTTTTAAAAAAGACCTAACATAGGAAATATGTTTGCTATATGTTTGCTAGTCTGCTGAACTACCCTTCTGTACAATTCAAGATCATAGCTAGGAGGTAAGAAAAGACCAATCAAAAAGAATTAAAGAATAAGTATTTATCATGATGACAACAAATTAGCTGCAAATTTGGATTATTCTAATGGAAATTCAGTGCTCTCAGCACTGGGCTGACATCTTTGAAAATTACAGCTCTCTTCTGATCCACAGCAGAGGTCCAAGCAGGCAAATGCAAATGCACTGACATTGCATGGACAATATGCTTAAATCCTCTGCCAGAGAGACAATCGCTTCAGGAAAAGTATTGTTTGCTTTGGATCCTCAGTTCCTTGTCTCCCTATCAACCCTGCCAGTGCCTTCAATAAGGGAGGATGCTAGTTGATGCCTTTTCCTTTTATGATGTGGCAATTTGTTCACTGGAAATTAGAAGGACAGCAAACTCATTTCACAAGGCTATCAAAAATGCATAAATGGCAACACTACCGGTCCCTAGCAATTTCAGTCACAGAAAATCCAAACCCATTTAAAAGGACATTGATTTATAGCTTTGTCAGTAGCATGCATTAAACAGGTATCTTTCTAAAATGGTGTTTTCCCCTAATTATCCTTAGGCAGAAGAGATCTCAGTACATTGAAATGCCTTTGCGATCCCCTTTGATGAAAATGACATAGAAGACCTTGAGCAAACAGTCCTGTATGCATTTATTTATTTACTTATTTATTTATTATGTAGGAGCTAAAGCTGTCTCTTAACTTCTCAAGTGCAGGTTAGTAGAAATTGTACATGCACAAGGCCACTGGACATAACTTGCTGGTTCATGAGTTACCTATTTCTGTGAACTTTACATATCAACTACTTATTTATGACTGCTTCACTACCAAATTTCAATTTCAGTTGTGTATTCCTTAAAAGCTTTATAAAAAAGCCCCAAACCAGTCCCCAAGATGTAGCAATTTCCATTGCACTGAAGTTTCCAAGGCTCAAAGTTTTCTTGCTTCAGATTAATTGTACTCTTTCCAAAACACTGAGAGGAGGAAAGAGATAAAAAAAGGGGGTAGATTTTCAAAAGCTTTTAGATACCTAAAGATAGAGATAGGTGCTGAATGGGATTTTTGCAGGTGCTAGCAGAAAAGAGGCAAGGAAACGATTACTACTGCAAGTTTTATAAACAAACATTTCAGAATATGTTGAAACATGCTGAAAACACCATACCTTTGGAACCCACTCTTTTTGTGGAAAGTGTAAATATTAAATTAAGAGTACTTCCAAATAGGTAAAGAAACAATGAGCCCCAAATCACAGTACATGAGATGAACCAGCAGAGTGTTGCACAGATTTTCACTCTTAGGTGTCTGCATTTTTAGTGAGTGCAGTCAATTTGACATTAAGTAACAGCAGTGCCTACCATCTCTGCCCACTTCTGGCTTCCCAGCACAACACACATTGGTCACATTGGTGGATTTACCTGAGGAATTTATTAAGGTCTCTGTGCCTCATGTACTCAAAGACCATGATGAGTGGATCACCCTCGACACAGGCACCATAGAACTTGACAATGTGCTCATGTTGCAGATTAGTCAGCATTTCTGCCTCACGATGGAACTCATTGCGGGCATTGTCACTGGCATCCTTCAGTATCTGGTGGATGAAAGGAATAAGTAAGGAAGGGGACATGTTCACAGAAGGCAGTAAATGTGTGGGAAGGCACTGTAAGGGTAAGATAAGGCCACTCTACTATGTAAAGGATAGAGAAAGATTCTTAGTAACTGTTTTAGAAATGCAAATGTGATGATAGTACAATTAAATAATGGTGGTACAATTTTCATTTTCCTGCCACACATCATCCCATATAATGATTTTTATTGTAAGAGGATGCAGGAATACTCATGTTCTTAGTGTTTTCCAAAAACAGAACACAGACATTCATCTTATCCAGAAAACATACTAATACACAGCTCATCTATGTCCTTTATTGTTTAACTCAGGCAAAACTCTGGTATCCTATTGCTATTTACCTTTGTTGTAAGTTCCTTAAAGCAAAACTTTGTTTTCTTAAAACGCTTAGTAGGAATGTAGATACATTTGTTATTTATTACTAACATTATTGCTGATGTTGGTCCTTGTGGTGTGCTATACATTAGGAATATTTATAGAAGGGTACATCCCTGAACCAGAACTTACAGAAACTCCTTTGGAATTCAGTAAATCTATTCATATGTCTAAGATTAAGCATATGCATAAGCAACTGGAGGAAAAAATCTTAAACTGAGGGACAGAGAGTAAGTAGATGCAGAACAGAATTGTGGGGGTCAATTTTGTATTTCCTTTTATGCAGCTTTAAAATCTTGCATATGTTAATTTTACAGAAAATATATCAACACTGGATCAAATGTGAAGCTTAAATGTTGCATAATGAAATAACGGCAATTTAATTCCCCCACACAGGCAGTTTTGGATTTCTCCTCAAGAACTATGCTACTTGATCAAGGAAATACTTTCATGCACCAAAAAAAATAAACAACACAAAAAGCCCCACCAATTCTAACATCAGTTAAGTAAGGAATAATAATAAATAGCAATAAACTACTTCTATGCTCTACCTTCAAGAGGTATAGTGGTTGCACTATATTAATTCAAATAATATTTTTTAAACATTAAAAGTTATCAGTGGTCACAAATTATTATTCACAGAAACTGAAGACTGGGCTCTCTACTTCTGTACTTAAACTACAACTAGACTCAAAGTGAAGAAAGATGAGACAAAAGTACTGGCTTTGCCTTAACTAAAGATGGTTTTTCGTGGTCATCTTGTTGTTATTTTCTATCTTGAATTCATATAGAGAACATGGGGCCAACCACACATGAGAGCAGACAGAAAAAGTTGTTACAATAAAACAGTTCTGCCAACAAACCCAGTTCTTAGCTGTAACAAAGTCATGGTTTGTTCAACGTTTTTCCTCAACAGAGACAATTCGATCCACTTTTTTAGTATTATACATAAGCATGAGAAAGTGCAACATAGGTCTCCAGCAAGGAACAACTATCATAATAAGGCACAGATGGTGGGACAAGTAGCAGGGCAGACTGAACAATCACCTACCAAGTTGTGTTTTTTTTTTTTTTTTTTTTTCTCATGGATGTCAAGCTCTACAGATCCCAGAGGCAATAGAAATAGATCACTGAGGCAATCAGCTCTGGGGCAGAGGTGTTCTGCAGCGGACTGGGGGATCTCAGCGTGCAGGATAGTTTACAACACTGAGGAAACTCGAGGGAGCCAAGGGAGTCACCAAGAGCTGGCAGCCCTCCTGAAAGTGTGTGGCGAGTCTTGGGCAAAGCCAGGAGTAGCCACCCCCCAACACATACAAAAGCAGCCCCTAGGGAGCATGTCAGTCAGGATGCAACGTGTCAGTTTGCACACCAGTTCACGTGGGAGAGTGCAAGGAGGGCACTGAAGCTTGGCCACCTCAACCAGGGATCAGTGGTATCCATCCAATGCCTAACTACTCTTTCTGACAAGAAATTTCTCCAAATTTTCAACCTGAACCTCCCCGGCGCAACTTGAAGCCATTCTGTCTTGTCCTATAGCTACTTATTTGCAAGAAGATGCCCCCCCCCAGAACCCCACAACTTCCTTTCATTAAAACAGCTCCCACAAAGAAAAAAGATGGGTCGTTATCATGGGAGACTCCCTTCTGAAGGGAACAGAAGGCCCAATATGAAAACCAGACTCACTTCTTAGGAAAGTCTGCTGCCTCTCTGGGGCCTGGGTTAGAGATGTGAACAGATAGCTTCCTACCCTGGTGTGGCCCTCAGATTATTATCCATTATTGATTTTCCAGGTAGGCAGTGATGAAGTTCCAAAAAAAAAGTCCAAGGACAAAAGATGAGCTGGGAGGGAAGAAGAGCGATCTGGCTGAAAATAGCTTTGGTAAGAGAACTTTGTTTTTCATTAGCTGCTGATATATCACATAGTTGATTTTTGACTAATGCATGTGTACAAGGAGCTGGGAGGGTACAGAACCAGGACAGCTGACCTGAACTGGCCAAAGGGATGTTGAGTGGATGAGCAAGGAGCTCATCGACAAGATCAAAAGGAAGAGGAAGGTCTATGAAATGTGGAAAAAGGGCCTGTCCTCTTGGGAAGAATATAGGAGTGTTGTCGGGGCCTGCAGGGACGCGACGAGGAAGGCTAAAGCCCACCTGGAGATGAAGCTTTCAAAAGAGATAAAGGATAATAAGAAGGCTTTTTTTAAGTATGTAAACAGTAAAAGAAAGACTAGGGATAATGTGGGTTCCCTGCTGAACAAGGGGGGTGTCCTGGTAATGGGGGACGCTGAGAAGGCGGACATAGTGAATGCCTTCTTTGCTTTGGTCTTTGCTTCAGAAACTCCTCCCTGGGACTCCTGGACCCTGGAGGGAGGAGAAAGAGTCTGGGAAATGGAGATCTCCCCCCTGGTTGACGAGGGAGTGGTTTGGGAGCTTCTGAGTGGGATCAACACACACAAATCCATGGGCCCCGATGGGATGCATCCACGTGTGCTGAGGGAGTTGGCAGAGGTGATCGCCAAACCGCTCTCTATCATCTTTGAAAGGTCCTGGAGAACAGGAGAGGTGCCTGAAGACTGGAGGATAGCCAATGTCACTCCGGTCTTCAAGAAGGGTAAGAAGGAGGATCCGGGAAACTACAGGCCAGTCAGTCTCACCTCTGTCCCTGGAAAGGTGTTGGAACAGCTTGTTCTGGATGCCATCTCCAAGCCATTGGAAGAGAAGAAGGTTATGAGGAGTAGTCAGCATGGATTCACCAAGGGGAAGTCGTGCTCGACCAACCTCGTTGCCTTCTATGATGGCATCACCAGCTGGGTAGACAGGGGGAGAGCAGTGGATGTCATCTACCTTGACTTCAGCAAGGCTTTTGATACTGTCTCCCATGACATCCTGCTAGCAAAGCTGAGAAAGTGTGGGATAGACAGTGAACAGTAAGGTGGGTTGAGAACTGGCTGACTGGCTGAGCTCAGAGGGTGGTGATTGGTGGTGCAGAGTCTGGGTGGAGACCTGTGACTAGCAGTGTTCCCCAGGGGTCGGTGCTGGGCCCGGTCTTGTTCAACATCTTCATCGACGACCTTGATGAGAGAATAGTGTCCACCCTCAGCAAGTACGCCGAAGATACAAAGCTGGGAGGAGTGGCCGACATGCCAGAAGGCTGTGCTGCCGTTCAGTGAGACTTGGACAGGCTGGAGAGCTCAGCAGGAAGAAACCAAATGAGGTTTAACAAGAGCAAGTGTAGAGTCCTGCACCTGGGAAGGAACAACGGCATGTATCAGTACAGGCTGGGAGATGACTTGCTTGAGAGGAGCTCTGAGGAGAAGGACCTGGGGGTCCTGATGGACGACAGGTTGGCCATGAGCCAGCAGTGTGCCCTGGTGGCCAAGAGGGCCAATGGGATCCTGGCGTGCATAAAAAGGAACGTGGCCAGCAGGTCAAGGGAGGTGATCCTCCCCCTCTACTCTGCCCTGATCAGGCCTCACCTGGAGTACTGTGTCCAGTTCTGGGCTCCCCGCTACAAAAAAGACAGGAATCTCCTGGAAAGAGTCCAGCGGAGGGCCACAAAGATGATACGGGGCCTGGAGCATCTTCCCTATGAAGGAAGGCTGAGAGACCTGGGTCTGTTCAGCCTGGAGAAAAGAAGACTGAGAGGGGATCTTATTAATCTTTATAAATACCTGAGGTGTGGGATACAGAGGGATTTGGCCAATGTCTTTTCAGTGGTTTGTGGGGACAGGACAAGGGGCAATGGCCACAAAATTGAGCACAGGAAGTTCCGCACCAACGTGCAAAAGAACTTCTTCATGGTGAGGGTGACGGAGCACTGGAACAGGCTGCCCAGGGAGGTTGTGGAGTCTCCTTCTCTGGAGATATTCAAGACCCGTCTGGAAGCCTACCTGGGCAGCCTGCTCTAAGGACCCTGCTTTGGCAGGGGGGTTGGACTCGATGATCTCTTGAGGTCCCTTCCAACCCCTACAATCCTGTGATTCTGTGAAAACAAGGCTGAAGTGGGGATACCTTTAGCAAGTGCATGCAGTCAAGGAAGTACCTACAAGACATGACTGTTGGGGGGTGCTCTTGTACCCCTCCTGGGATATTGGCATGCTTGAATACCTCTCTGAAGTGCCTGTACCCTAATTCATGTAGCTTAGGGAATAAACAGGAAGAATTAGAGACCTGTGTGTGGTCACAGGGCTTTGATCTTATTGCAATTACAGAAACATGGTGGGATAGCTCACATGACTGAAATGCTGTCATTGATGGGTAAGTGCTTTTTAGAAAGACTGTTCAGGAAGGTGAGGTGGTGGAATTGCTCTTTATGTAAGAGAGCCACTGGAATTTATGGAGCTCTGCCTCAGGATGGATGATGAGCAAGTCAAGAGCTTATCGGTCAGAACAGAAGGGCAGACTAATGTGGGTGACGCTGTTGTGGATATTTACTACAGGCCACCTGATCAAGAAGGATAAGTCACTGAGACATTTGTACTGTGTCTGGCTGGGATGGAGTTAACTTTCCCTGCAGCAGCCCATACAGTGCTGTGCTCTGCACGCCTAACTAGAACAGTATTGGTATCACACCAGTTTTTCGTCTATTGCTGAGCAATACTGGCACAGCATCAGGACTCCCTCTAACCCCCCCAGGAGCTAGTAGGCTGAGGGTGGGCAAGAGGTGGGGAGGGGACATCACCAGGGCAGCTGACCTAAACCGACCAAAGGGATATTCCATACCATATGATGTTACAATCAGCAATAAAAGGTGGGAAAGGGGAAGGGTGGGTGGGTGGGGGGGTCTCTCATTATGAAAACATCCATCCTCCCAAACAATGGCTATGCATATTGAGGCCCTGCTTCAAGGACATGGTCAAGCATTGCTTGTTGGTGGGAAGTAGAGAGTATTTTCTTTCCTCTCTCTGTGCTTCCACAGGGCCTTTGCTTGTTCACCGCCCCCCCCCCTTCCTTTTCCCTTTAGTTAAATTATTTAATTTTCCCTTACTGATAATTTTCTGTTAATAATCATTTTTCCTTTAATTAATTTATCCTTTTGTCAGCCCGTGAGTTGTTTTTTTCCTTTCTTTCTTCCCCTCCTCTTCTGAGGAGGAGGAGGAGTGAGAGAGCGGTTGTGGTGGAGTTCAGCTGCCTAGCAAGGTAAAACCACTACAACCTTCTATACGCAGCTGGAAGTAGCCTCACAACCACAGGCTCTGGTTCTCATGGGGGACTTCAACCACCCTGATATCTGCTGGAAAGACAACGCAGCTAAGCACAAACAGTCCAGGAGGTTCCTGCAGAGCATTGCTGATTTGCATTTTTCCTTACAAATTATAGAGATGCAACATTGTTTACTTCTACAAGTTAGACATATACAGAGATGGCAAGGGATTTGGCATCAGGGCTTTGACAAACAACTCTTCGGAGGCTTTTATTCAGTGAATCCCTTCATCACTGTTTTCCTCATTTGGAAAGTAAGGATGTAAATGCTTACTTAAATATCTCATAGGTAAACAGATTTTTAAAAAAGATTAATTACTTTCTATTTGGACAGGGTTACAAAGCTTTAAGGTGTCTTAAATTCATCAAAGTTCTTATTTGGTACATGTTGAAAACAATGGTCCAAAACCCTCCGTTTCAACACTTCCTTAATTTCAAAATCTCAAATGGAAATTCTTAAGATGTGAATTTGTCTGCAATTAATAGTTCCTTTCATTTTTGCAAATATTCCGGCCTCTTTGAAAGTGTAAATGCATTAAAACACAGTCAGAAATTAGAAAAACTGGAAAGAAAAAAATTACATCCAGAAGAAGGATTTTACAACACTGTTTCTCTTCTATTCTTCAGTGTTACTTTGTATACCATGAAACTAATCCTGCTCTCACAAAATGTAAACTGGGAATAATTTCATGGAAATCAACAGAGTCATTCTAGATTAACAGTCACAAAGAGAAGAAGCTGCTGAAGAATTCAATTAAAAAATCCACAGCATTCTCTAATTAAAAAACAAAAAGCAACAAATGACTTGTCATGAACCAAAGAAAATATGTGGTCTGCTGCTTAGCAATCTGCCCTATATTCTTCACTTACTCCAGTATGTATGTTGTTAATTTAGTCTTTTATGTACTATCCTGCGTAATAGGCCTTTAGAGATTAACATACTACAACCAGCACTTCAGAACTATTGCCCAAGCTTCCTTTCCATAGCTTTGCAAATGTAAACAAATTAAGATTTCTGAACAGGAGCCTGAACAGAATGAATGTGTTTCATTCATACTGTGGCAAACTTAGGCATCTGAAGTAGCAGGTGTTGTGGAAATTGGGAAAATGGTGCATCTCAGTAAGGGCTATTGTAACTAAGCATCTGAATAGTCTCAGTGCGAAAAATATTTTCTTAAATCAAGGCTATTGTGAAATTGTATTATTATTTTACTTATAATTAATCAAGTTGTGAAGTAGTTATAGCACCTAGGGGCAAGTGGTTAGAGAGCCCACATTTTCCCTTCTACTGAAGAGCATATGCTATCATTTCACATGAGGATCATAGAATCATAGAATGGCTTGAGTTGGAAGGGACCTCAATGATCATCTAACTCCAACCCCCCCTGCCATAGGCAAGGATGCCACCCACTAGATCAGGTTGTCCAAGGCCCCATCCAGCCTGGCCTTGAACACTACCCCTAGGGATGGGGCATCCACAACTTCTCTTGGCAACCTGTTCCAATACCTCACTACCCTTACAGTGAAAAATTTCCTTCTAATGTCTAGTCTAAATCTATCCTGTTTTAGTTTAAGACCATTCCCCCTTGCCCTATCATTATCTACTGGAGTAAAGTGTCCTTCTCAATCTTTTTATAAGACTCCTTTAAGTACTGAAAGGTTGCAATGAGGTCTTCCTGAAGCCTTCTCTTCTCCAGGCTGAACATCCCCAGCTCTCTCAGCTTTTCTTCATAGGAGAGGTGCTCCAGCCCTCTGATGATCTTTGTAGCCCTCCTCTGGACTTGCTCTAATACGTCCACATCTTTCTTGTGCTCTGGGATCCAGACCTGGAAGCAGGGGCCTCACAAGGGCAGAGTAGAGGGGAGACAGTCACCTCCCTCGACCTGCTGGCCACTCCTCTGCTGATGCAGCCCAGGATGCAGTTGGCCTTCTGGGTTGCAAGCATACGCTGCTGGCTCATGTCGAGCCTTTTGTCTACCAGAACCCTCAAGTCCTCTGCAGGGCTGCTCTCAGTGAGTTCTTCTTCTAAGGAGGAGATGTTTTTTTCTATGTTTTCCCTTCTATGGAGGAGATGTTTTTTCCCACTTGTTCACTCTCCCTTTCTCTTTTACCTCCTTCTTCTCCTCCAGGCGAGTTAAGATAGCTCTTCAAGACTTTGAATACCCTTGGGATGTTCAGACCAGCATGTTGTTATTGTTATGTCTTCTGAATGTGCTTCAGGTTTTGTTTAAGGTTAAACAACTACTTAGGAATGTCATCCAGAGATCCGTCCTGAGGCGGGATGGTTATGAGTGGCAGGGAGTGTGGGAGGATATGGGCAGGCATCTAGAGCAGTGGGCACCTCCAATGCCTTGGAAATTCACCCCTGAACAACTGCAGAATCCTAAAAACTTGGTAGAATGCTTGAAAAATGTGTGTCTTGACCCTGGCAATTCCAAAGAGACACAAATCACTGCAACGTGCTGTGGTCTGGCCTATGTCTATCAAGCTGCAATCGATGCCACTATAAACCTAGTGACAGACCCTGCGGCCACTCCAAGTCTTGTGACAGGCCCAACGGCCACTCCAACCCCTGCAGCCACTCCAACCCCTACGACGGCCCTGCGGTCACTCCAGCCTCTGTGGCCAATCCAGCCCCTGCAGCCACTCCAAGCCCTATAACAGG
This sequence comes from Anser cygnoides, assembly GCF_040182565.1. Taxonomy (NCBI): domain Eukaryota; kingdom Metazoa; phylum Chordata; class Aves; order Anseriformes; family Anatidae; genus Anser; species Anser cygnoides. The sequence continues at coordinate 5,857,057 of NC_089911.1, forward strand.
CCCAGCATCCACTCCAACCCCAGCGGCCACTCCAACCCCTGTAACGGGCCCTGCGGCTGTTCCAACCCCTGTGACGGGCCCTGCGACTGGGTCAGGGAAACTCGATATCACGAATACGGGCCCCAGGCAGGCAGCAAACCTCTCTGGAGAGATTGTCTGAACGGCAAATGGGAGCCTCGGTGCCCCTCAGAGAGGAGTCTCCAATGACTAACACCCTTCATGCCTTCTTTGTTGCACTGGTTCTGATGCAGGTGGTAGACTGAGCCGACTTTGTGTGGTCGGCCTTTCTGAGTTCCCTGTGGTTCATCTTTCTGAGGCTTTTACTAGTTCTCCCAGAGTGTGTCTTGACCCTGGCAATTCCAAAGAGACACAAATCACTGCAACATGCTGGGGCCTAGCCTATGCTTACCAAGCGGCAATTGATGCCACTATAACCCCAGTGAGAGACCCTGCAGCCACTTCAACCCCTGAGAAAGGCCCAGCAGCCACTCCAAGCCCTACAATGGGCCTCAAAGCTGAGCCAGGGAAACAGACTGTATGAGTGTCAATTGTACCTGTGCCCAAGATGAAAAAATGGATGAAGAAGTCAGGTCATTTAGAAAGCAGAGGAACTCCTACCCAGACTAAGGATGAAGAAGAAGACAAGGCAGGCTACTCCGAAGTGGCTGGGCCATCAGAGGAACAGGAAGAAGAAGAAGAAGATATCATAAAAGCATCAATAACTACCCGAGGCTTATACCAGCGTGAGCTACGAGATATGGGAAAGTATTTCGGTTGTTGTCCAGGTGAGCACCTTCTCATCTGGCTGCTCTGGTGCTGGGACAGCAAAGCCAAAATCTGGAATTAGAGGGCAGGGAAGCCAGGCAGCTGGAATCCCTTGCTAGGGACGCAGGCATTGACAAAGCAATTAGAAATGGAGCAGAAATCTTCACCCTCTGGAGGTGTCTCCTGTCAGGTGTGAAGGAAAGGTATCCCTTCAAGGAAGAAATTGTATGTCAGCCAGGGAAGTGGACTGCCAAGGAGAGGGGAATCCAGTACCCGAGGGAATTAACTATGCTGGAGGTGATTTAGAGAGACCTAGACAACAAACAGATATCCAAAGATCCAGATGAAGTCAAGCGCACACGACCCATGTGGCGGAAGTTTGTACGGAGTTCACCATCATCATATGCCAGCTCATTGGCAGTAATGATCTGGAAAGAGCATGAGGAACCCACGGTGGATGAATTGGCTGAACAACTCTGGCAGTACAAAGAAAGTCTCTCCTACAGGCCTGCGTCTCTGCTGTGGAAAAACTTTCTCAAGAGTTCCACCAACTAAAAGAGAATACTTTGGAGAAACTTTCTTAAAAGGTCCACCAACTTAAAGAGAGTTTAGTTTCCTCCCCACCTGTACAAACCAGTGTCTCAGCTATTAGGGGTAAGCGTTCATCCGTGCAAGGAAGATGATATGGTGGGTACACACCCCGTGCCACCCTGTGGTTTTACCTACGTGACCACGGAGAGGACATGAGAAAATGGGATGGAAAATCTACCTCGACCCTAGAGGCACGGGTACGTGAGTTGCAAGGAAAGACAATAAAAAAGGGTGTTCTCTGAGAAACTTGCTGCTCCAATTTCCATCAGGCAGTCCTCTGGACACCGCAATGAAGATTCTAACCAGGATTAGAGGGGCCCTGCCTGCAGCCAGGGGGAGGAAAGGGACAATCGAGTTTATTGGACTGTGTGGATTCGATGGCCTGGTACATCAGACCCACAGAAGTAAAAGGCTTTAGTAGACACCGGTGCACAATGTACTCTAATGCCATCAAGCTATAAAGGGCCAGAGCCCATCTGTATTTCTGGAGTGACAGGGGGATCCCAGCAGTTACCTGTACTGGAGGCTGAAGTGAGTCTGACTGGGAATGAGTGGCAAAAGCACCTTATTGTGACTGGCCCAGATGCTCCATGCATTTTTTAATAGTCCCATATGGCCAGTGCGAAAGTCTAATGGTGAGTGGAGACTAACAGTGGACTATCGTGGCCTGAACGAAGTCACGCCACCACTGAGCGCTGCAGTGCTGGACATTCTAGAACTCCAATGCAAACTGGAATCAAAGGCAGCCAAGTGGTATGCCACAACTGATATCGCTAATGCATTTTTCTCCATCCCTTTAGCAGCAGAGTGCAGGCCACAGTTTGCTTTCACTTGGAGGGAAGTCCAATACACCTGGAATCGGTTGCCCCAGGGGTGGAAACACAGCCCTACCATTTGCCATGGACTGATCCAGTCTGCGCTGGAGCAGGGGGAAGCTCCCGAACACCTGCAGTACATTGATGACATCATTGTGTGGGGTGACACAGCAGAGGAAGATTTCGAGAAAGGGAAGAAAATAGTCCAAATCCTTCTGAAGGACGGTTTTGCCATAAAACAAAATAAAGTCAAAGGACCTGCACGAGAGATCCAGTTTTTAGGAATAAAATGGCAAGATGGATGTCATCAGATCCCAATGGATGTGATCAACAAAATAACAGCTGTGCCTCCACCAACTAGCAAAAAAGAAACACAAACTTTCCTAGGTGTCGTGGGGTTTTGGAGAATGCACATTCCAAATTACAGTCTGATCGTAAACCCGCTCTACCAAGTAACCCGTAAGAAGAATGATTTCAAATGGGGCCCCGAGCAACAACAAGCCTTTGAACAAATTGACATGGACGTGCTCGAGCGAGTCCAGAGAAGGGCGACCAAGCTGGTGAGGGGTCTGGAGAAGAAGTCTTACGAGGAGCGGCTGAGGGAGCTGGGCTTGTTCAGCCTGGAGAAGAGGAGGCTCAGGGGCGACCTTATCGCTCTCTACAGTTACCTTAAAGGAGGCTGTAGAGAGGTGGGGGTTGGTCTGTTCTCCCACGTGCCTGGTGACAGGACGAGGGGGAATGGGCGAAAGTTGCGACAGGGGAGTTTTAGGTGGGATGTTAGGAAGTACTTCTTTACCGAAAGGGTTATTAAGCATTGGAACGGGCTGCCCAGGGAGGTGGTGGAGTCACCATCCCTGGAGGTCTTTAAAAGACGTTTAGATGTAGAGCTTAGCGATATGGTTTAGTGGAGTACTTAGTGTTAGGTCGGAGGTTGGACTCGATGATCTTGAGGTCTCTTCCAACCTAGAAATCTGTGATACTGTGATACTGTGAAATTAAACATGAAATAGTTCATGCAGTAGCCCTTGGGCCAGTCCGAGCAGGACCAGATGTAAAGAATGTGCTCTACACTGCAGCCGGGGAGAATGGTCCCACCTGGAGCCTCTGGCAGAAAGAGCCTGGGGAAACTCGAGGTCGACCCCTAGGGTTTTGGAGTCGGGCATACAGAGGATCTGAGGCCCCCTACACTCCAACTGAAAAGGAGATATTGGCAGCATATGAAGGAGTTCGATCTGCTTCGGAAGTGGTTGGTACTGAAGCGCAGCTCCTCCTGGCACCCCGACTGCCGGTGCTAGGCTGGATGTTCAAAGGAAGGGTCCCCTCTACACATCATGCAACTGATGCTACATGGAGCAAGTGGGTTGCACTGATTACTCAGCGGGCTCGAATAGGAAACCCCAGTCGCCCAGGAATCTTGGAGGTGATTATGGACTGGCCAGAAGGCAAATATTTTGGGATATCACCAGAGGAGGAGGTGGTTCGTGCTGAAGAAGCCCCCCTGTACAACAAGCTACCGGAAAATGAGAAGCAATATGCCCTGTTCACTGATGGGTCCTGTTGTACTGTGGGAAAGCATCAGAGATGGAAAGCTGCTGTATGGAGTCCTACACAACGAGTTGCAGAAGCTGCTGAGTCAGTTTGCAGAAGTGAAAGCCATCCAGCTGGCTTTAGATATTGCTGAACGAGAAAAGTGGCCAGTTCTCTATCTCTATACTGATTCATGGATGGTAGCAAGTGCCCTGTGGGGGTGGTTACAGCAATGGCAGCAGAACAACTGGGAGCGCAGGGGCAAACCCATCTGGGCTGCTGCATTGTGGCAAGATATTGCTGCCCGGGTAGAGAACCTGGGTGTAAAGGTACGCCATGTAGATGCTCACATGCCCAAGAATCAGGCTACTGAAGAAAATCAAAACAACCAGCAGGTGGATCAGGCTGCTAAGATTGAAGTGGCTCAGGTGGACCTGGACTGGCAACATAAAGGTGAATTATTTATAGCCCGATGGGCCCATGACACCTCAGGCCATCAAGGCAGGGATGCAACATACAGATGGGCTCGTGATCGAGGGGTGGACCTGACCATGGACACTATAGCACAGGTTATTCATGATTGTGAAACATGTGCTGCAATCAAGCAAGCCAAACGGTCAAAGCCTCTTTGGTATGGAGGACGATGGCTGAAATATAAATATGGAGAGGCCTGGCAGATTGATTACATCACACTCCCTCAAACCCGCAACGGCAAGCGCCACGTACTTACAATGGTGGAAGCAACCACCGGATGGCTGGAAACGTATCCTGTGCCCCATGCCACCGCCCGGAACACTATCCTGGGCCTTGAAAAGCAAGTCCTATGGCGACATGGCACCCCAGAGAGAATTGAGTCAGACAATGGGACTCATTTCCGAAACAACCTTATAGACACTTGGGCCAAAGAGCATGGTATTGAGTGGGTGTATCACATCCCCTATCATGCACCAGCCTCCGGGAAAGTTGAACGATACAATGGACTGTTGAAGACTACACTGAAAGCAATGGGTGCTGGGACATTCAAAAACTGGGATACACATTTGGCAAAGGCCACCTGGTTAGTGAATACTAGGGGATCTGCCAACCGAACTGGACCTGCCCCATCAAACCTGTTATGCACTGTAGAAGGGGATAAAGTTCCTGTAGTGCACGTAAGAAACATGCTGGGGAAGACAGTCTGGGCTATTCCTGCCTCAGGAAAAGGCAAACCCGTTCGTGGGATTGCTTTTGCTCAGGGACCTGGATGCACTTGGTGGGTAATGCAAAAGAATGGGGAGGTCCGGTGTGTACCTCAAGGGAATTTAATACTGGGTGAGAATAGCCCATGAGTTGAATTGTATTATGTTAATTATTATATAATACTGTATGTCATCACTACCATGATTGCTATATACCATAGATGAAAATGGTGATTAATTAGAATGTATTGGAAAGAGTGTAACTTGAGCATGACATAAATGGTATGGAATAAGGGGTGGATATCTGTCCTGGTTTCAGTTAGGACAGAGTTAATTTTCCTCCTGGTAGCTGGTAGGGTGCTATGTTTTGGATTAGGATGAGAAGAGCGCTGATAACATGCTGATGTTTTAATTGTTGCAGAGCAGTGCTTACACCAGGCCAAGGACTTTTCGGCTTCTCGCTCTGTCCTGCCAGCGAGCAGGCTAGGGGTGCAGCAGGAGCTGGGAGGGGACAGACCCAGGACAGCTGACCCAAACTGGCCAAAGGGGTATTCCATACCATCTGACGTCATGCTAAACAATATATAGGGGTGGCTGGCCGGGGTGGGGGGGCGGCTGCTCGGGGATAGGCTGGGCATCGGTCAGCGGGCGGTGAGCAATTGCATTGTGCATCACTGGTTTTGTACACATTATTATTAGTAGTACTATTATCATTATTATTATTATCATTTTCGTGTCTTAATAAACTGCCTTTATCTCAACTCACAGGCTTCACTTTCCCGTTTATTTCCCCCATCCCAGAGAGGGAGGGGGGAGGGTGAGCGAATGGTTGTGTGGTGGTTAGCTGCTCTCCGGGTTAAACCACAACAGACCCCAGACACAAGATGTCCGTTTTTGGTCTGTGCTTTTATTTTTACCCACAGGCTCTCAGCCTTTTCTTGGCTGTTTCTTAGAGGGAATTCTTCACAGTCTATCCAAATCTTAACGTAGAGGGCAACACCCCCACCCTTCCTTTCCTGCTTGTCACTCCTGTAAAGCTTGTAGCCCTCTATTCCAGTGTTCCATCTGTGTGATTCATCGCACCCCATTTCAGTGATAGCCATTAGATTATAGTTTTCTAATTGCACCGTGGCTTCCAACTCCTCCTGCTTGTTTCCCATGCAGTGTGCGTTGGTGTAGAAGCACTTCACTTGGCCTATGGGTCTCATCCTTGCCTTTTTAGAGGAGTCCTTAATTACTATGGGATGATTCACAGGTGTTTCCCTGTTGATTTTTCAAGTATCGTCATTCAGGGGTGCTTTTGAGTCACTTACAGGTACATCCCCTTCCCCCACAGAATCTAGTTTAAAGCCCTGCTAATGAGTCCAGCCAGCTTGCTGCCCAAAATACTCTTGCCCCACTTGGTCACGTGTGCCCCATCCTGTGTCTGCATGCCCAGTCTCTCAAAAGCATGCCTGAGATCACAGAAACTGAAACCTTGATCATGATACCAGCTAATCATTCACCTGATCCATACGCCGCCTCCTCTGCAGGTCCCAGTCTCCAACTGGGAGGACTGATGAGAACACTGCTTGTGCTCCTGATCCCTTCAGCATCTTTCCAAGGGACATAAATTCCCTTTTGATGTTTCTAAGTCTCCTTGTCGCGGCCTCAGTTGTCCCTACTTGAAAGAGCAGGAATGGGTGATAGTCCTCCAGCTTGACCAAGCTTGGTAGCCTGTTTGTGATGTCACGAATATGGGCCCAAGGCAGGCAGCAAACATCTCTCGAGATATTGTCTGGGTGGCAAATGGGTGCCTCAGCGCCTCTCAGAGAGGAATCTCCAATTACCAACACCCTCCGTGCTTTTTTTGAGGGAACTGGTTCTTAAACAAAACTTCTCCTCTGGTTGGTTTGTCTAATACCTGGACCAGGAAGTTATCCTCAACAAATTCTAGGTATCTCCTGGATTGCTTACAGCCTGTTGTGCAGTTTTCCCAGCAGACATCCGTGTGGTTGAAGTCTCTCATCAAGATGAGAGTGTGTGAACTTGATGCTTCTTGCAGTTAGAGCAAGAATGCCTCATCCACAGGCTCCCCTTGATTAGGTGGCCTGTAGAAGATCCCAACCACAACCTGTCCTTTATTTTATCCTCCTTAACTCTTTACCCACAAGCTCTCAACCTGTCCGTGGCTGTTTATCAGAAGCATCTCTTCACAATCAATCCCTTCCCTAACATAGAGGGCAACACCCCCTCCTTTCCTTCCCTGTCTATCCCTTCTGAAGAGTTTGTAGCCCTCTATTCCAATGTTCCAGTTATGTGTTCCATCCCACCATGTTTCCATGATAGCAAACAGGTCATATCTCGAATCATAGAATCATAGAATCATAGAATCATAGAATCATAGAATCATAGAATCATAGAATCATAGAATCATAGAATCATAGAATCATAGAATCATAGAATCATAGAATCATAGAATCATAGAATCATAGAATGGCCTGGGTTGGAAGGGACCTTAAATATCATCTAGTTCCAACACCCCTGCCATAGTCAGCAATGCCACCTGATAGACCAGGTTGCTCAGGGCCTCATCTAACCTGGTCTTGAACACCTCCAGGGATGGGGCATCCACAACCTCTCTGGGCAACCTGTTCCAGTGCCTCACCATCCTCTGAGGGAAGAATTTCCTCCTAACCTCTAATCTAAATCTCCCCTCTTTTCGTTTAAAACCACTCCCCCTCATCCTGTCATTATCTGACTGAGCAAAGAGTCACTCTCCATCCTTTTTATAAGTCCCCTTCAGGTACTGAAAGGCTGCAATGAGGCCACTCCAGAACTTCTCTTCTTTAGGCTGAACAACCCCAGCTCTCTCAGCCTTTCTTTGTAGGAGAGGTGCTCCAGCCCTCTGATCATCTTTGTGGCCCTCCTCTGGACTCGTTCTAACAGATCAACGACTTTCTTGTGCTGGGGGCTCCAGACCTGGATGCAGTACTCCAAGTGGGGCCTCACAAGGGCAGAGTAGAGGGGGACAATCACCTCCCTTGACCTCTTTTAATTTAGCTCACGATGCAGTTGGCCTTCTGGGCTGCAAGTGTGCACTGCTGGCTCATGTCAAGCTTTTCATGCATCAGAACCCTCAAGTCCTTCTCTGCAGGGCTGCTCTCAATGAGTTCTTCTCACAGTCTGTACTCCTGTCTGGGATTGCCCCAACCCTGGTGCAGCACCTTGCATTGGACTTGCTGAACCTAATTAGATTCACATGGGCCCACTTCTCAAGCCTGTCCAGGTCCCTTTGGATGGCATCTCTTCCTTCTATTGTATCAGCTGTACCACTCAGCTTGGTGTCATCTGCAAACTTGCTGAGGGTGCACTCGATCCCACTGTCTATGTCGTTGATGAAGATATTAAACAGTACCAGTCCCAGGACAGACCCTTGAGGTACAACACTCGTCACCGGCCTCCACCTGGACATAGAGCCATTGACCACCATTCTCTGGGTGTGACCTTCAAGCCAACTCCTTATCCACCGGATGGTCCACCCTTCAAATCCATATCCCTCCAATTTGGAGACCAGGATGTCATGTGGGACCGTGTCAAAGGCCTTGCAGAAGTCCAGGTAGATGACATTGGTCGGTCTTCCCTTGTCAACTGATGCAGTCACTCCATCATAGAAGGCCACCAAATTGGTTAGGCACGATTTGTCTAATTGCACCATAGTCTCCAACTCCTCCTGCTTGTTTCCCATGCTGCATGCGTTGGTGTAGAGGCACTTCAGCTAGGCTGTATATCGTATCACATTTCCAGAACCCTTCCTGATTGCATTGGGACAGTTCACAAGTGTTTTCCCTGTTGTTACTTAGAGTGATAGTGTTCTCAGGTATGCTTTCTTCACTCAGAGGCGTATCCCCTTCCCCCACCGCATCTAGTGTAAAGGCCTCATGATAAGCCCAGCCAACTTGCTGCCCAGAACACTCTTGCCCCACCTGGACAGCTGCGCCCCATCTGGCATCAGCATGCCCTGTCCCTCAAAACTGCATCCAAGGTCGTAGAACCCAAAGCCTTGAGCATGGCACCAGCCTCACAGCCAATCATTCACTTGGCCCGTTCGTCTCCTTCTTCCTGGTTCCCAGTCACCAGCTGGGAGGACAGAGGAGAACACTACTTGCGCTCCCAATCCCTTCAACATCTTTCCAAGGGACATAAAATCCTTTTTGATATTTTGGAGTTTCCTTGTTACAGCGTTGTATGATCCTACTTGAAAAAGTAGGAAGGGGTGGTAGTCTTTGGGACCCACCAGACTTGGTAGCCTCTTCGTAATATCACGAATACGGGCCCCAGGCAGGCAGCAAACCTCTCTGGAGAGATTGTCTGAACGGCAAATGGGAGCCTCGGTGCCCCTCAGAGAGGAGTCTCCAATGACTAACACCCTTCATGCCTTCTTTGTTGCACTGGTTCTGATGCAGGTGGTAGACTGAGCCGACTTTGTGTGGTCGGCCTTTCTGAGTTCCCTGTGGTTCATCTTTCTGAGGCTTTTACTAGTTCTCCCAGAGTCTCCTCTTTCCTGCCCTAGAACATCATATCTGTTGCGCAAGGGCACTTGACGGGCAAGGGGGAGACTCCTCCTCCGTCTCTGATCAGAGACAAGGGTCCACTCTCCCTCATCCTGTGAGTCTTTCAAATGTGCTCATTTGGGGCTGCACGCTTGTTTCCCTACCCCTTGCCTGGACTTTAGACAGGGCTGTTGCTTGGACTGAGTAAACGTTTAATACCATTTGTCAGTCTCCTGTTCGGATTCCCGAATGCTACACTGTCTGGTGAGCTCCTCCTGCAACAGAGCCACCTGTTTGAAAAGCTCATCCAGATGGGCACACTTGCAGCTAAGACACCCACCTCTGCCTTCAGGCCCTAGGGGGACTTCCAGATACTGGAGTTCCCCAGAACTGAGGGTCTGGGCAGCTGTTTTGATCCTTGGGAGGTCTGTTTGGGTGGAGGCATCTGCCTGGGGTGGTTGTGGCCCCCCGTATGGGTTTCAGCCTCAGACCATCAGGCTCAGCGGGTGGACACCATTTCTGTTGCAGTAGAAGGCCCTTCCTCTGCTGATCCCAGAATACAAAATGACCCACCCTGTGCCCTGCCTGCACAAACTGCCACGCAAACTGCCATGCCACACCCTGACTGCCGTGCTACGCCTGTTTTCCTGCTCTGTTTGCCACACTCCTGGTTGCTTGCGCTCCCTAGGGGATACCTTCATAAGACAGAGGAAGGGCACTCCTGGCTCCACCCAAGTCTCGTCAGCCACCCTCGCAAGGGTCCTGGAGGCTCCCTCAGATGCCTCAAAGGGGCCTCCATGTAGAGAACCCCCTGCACGCCATGATCCCCCACTCCGCTGCAGAATGAATCTGCCCCAGAGCCGATTGCCTCAGTGAGTGACTGTAATCATCAAGTCCATACAGGACCACCCAAACATCAAACCGTATGTCCGAGAGCATTGTCCAAATGCTTCTTAAACTCCAGCAGGCTTGGTGCCTGACCACTTCCCTGGAGAGCCTGTTCCAGTGCGCGACCACCCTTTCAGTGAAGAACCTTTTCCTAATATCCAACCTGAACTTCCTCTGATGCAGCTTCATGGTGTTCCCTTGGGTCCTATCACTGGCCACCAGAGAGAAGAGATCATCACCTCCTCTGCTCCCCCTTGTGAGGAAGCTGTAGACCACAATGAGATTGCCCCTCAGTCTCCTCTAAGCTGAACAAACCAAGTGACCTCAGCCACTTCTCATACATCTTCCCCTTTCACCATCTTTGTTGCCCTCCTTTGGACACTCTCTAATAGTTTTATGTCCTTCTTATATTGTGGCGCCCAAAACTGCACAAGTTACTTGAGGTGAGGCTGCACCAGTACAGAGTAGAGTAGAGCTCTACAGGGGACAAATTATCTGTTGGTGCCAGTATTTAAAGCTCTATTGAAATCAGTGGAGTTTCACCTTTAATCCAAGAAGGTTTGGACTAGTTTGATATCACTTGCAATTGCATACAGCCCCTTTTCTCTTTTAGAGTCACTCCCCTTCCCAGATGAGTTCAACAAGAAAATTCATGGAAACGGATATAGGAATAAAACAAAACGTGTCCAATCTTGAACATATATAAGACCAGGAAATTCAAAATTCAAAAAATTTGACTGAAAAATTGTAATGATGTAAAATAAAGTTTTAAAGATTCAGCAGCAGGAAAAATGTTGATTTTCAGTTACTTTTTTGGCTTTCTAAAATAAAGAGTGAAATGCAACATACCAAAATGAAAAAAAGCTTTTTGTTTCCCATAAAATGCTGATCCAAAAAAAAAAATCCTTAAACCCAGTTTTGAAATATTTTCCCAAAATGGACTTTTGATTTTAAAATACCAAAACATTTCAATGTTACTGAAGATGCACATTTTTCCATTTCAACATTTCAATTTCAAAAATGATACAAAACGAATATTGTCCTCTGTTTTAATTTCCATTCTGATTTTAAAGCAAAAAGTAATTTTGAAATGCTGAACTTTCCCATGGAAGGAAAATCTTGTTTTGGAACATCTTTACTTCTGTACATTTAAAACCTCAGCTATAATCCTGCTTTAGTAGAGAGCACTGGAGGGGGAAGAGTTATACTGAAGATGGAATAATTTAATAAAGGTTGTGCTATTCTGGTTGTACAAGGGGACAAAGACACTAGGAACTTACTTTCTCTTTCCCTTTGCATTTCAGTGCAGGAACCACTTATTAAAGCCTATCATCAGACAAAAACCTGGATGCTAATCTTATATAGAAGACTACGCAGAACGCCTGCACATCAGCACAGAGCTCCACTGATAATTTTTTTCCTTTTTACCCAGAAGTTACCAACTTTTATCTTCTGTAAGGGGAGGACTCAGAAAACTGGCAAGGAGTCAAGGACATGGCTTAGTATACACGATCTAATTCTAGTTCATGAAACAAACATCCTGTCCCTGCTGTTAATCATCAGGTCACAGTGACCTTAGTTTCTAATCATTACAGCATTGTATTGTTTGATGTGTAAACACATGGGCATAATATATCATCTGCTGTTAAAAAGAAAAAAGTATATAAGTTGAGTCAAGGACATCCCTGAGTTGAACCTTGATTGGATGCCTGACCCAACTGTCTGCTTTTCCCTTGCAATGCTCTGGGGCTCCTCACGCTGATTGGAATGTAAATATGTCGTTAATAAACTAATAGCTATTTAACTCCTGTTGTGGTCTTACATTTTGCCTGATGGTATCAAACTGCACAATTACTTCTGAGAATCCTTTTTACCTGCAATTGGTACATCAAGCAGGGTATCATCAGGGTAATGAGACTCTGGGGAAAATGCAGTAACGGGCAAGGAATGAGCTGTATCCCTGAGTGACTTGACTCTGGGCAGTAGGAACCTGTGTCTCAGAAGCTTGCAGGTCTGTTTGCAAGTCTGGTTGTATGACCATGGGACCCGTTTCACGGATCAATGTGTCATAGCATCATAGAATATCCCGAGTTGGAAGGGACCCATAAAGATCATCGAGTCCAAATACTGGCACCACACAGGTCTACCCAAAAATTCGGACCATATGACTAAGTGCACAGTCCAAACACTTCTTAAACTCCGACAGACTTGGTGCCGTGACTACTTCCCTGGGGAGCCTGTTCCAGTGCGTGACCACCCCCTCATTGAAGAACCTTTTCCTGATGTCCAGCCTGAAGCTCCCCTGTCGCAGCTTGACTCCATTCCCTCGGGTCCTATCACTGGTCACTAAACAGAACAGATCAGCATCTGCCCCTCCACTTCTCCTCAGGAGGAAGCTGTAGACCGTGACGAGGTCTCCCCTCAGCCTCCTCTTTTCCAGGCTGAACGGGCCAAGTGAACTCAGCCACTCATCGTACGTCTTCCCCTCTAGGCCCTTCACCATCTTCGTAGCCCTCCTCTGGACACTCTCCAGCAGTTTCACATCCTTTTTGTACTGTGGTGCCCAGAACTGCACACAGTACTCGAGGTGAGGCCGCAGCAGCGCAGAGTAGAGCGGGACAATCACCTCCCTCGACCGACTAGCAATGCCATGCTTGATGCATCCCAGGATACGGTTGGCCCTCCTGGCTGCCAGGGCACACTGCTGGCTCATATTCAGCTTGCTATCCGACCAAAACGCCCAGCTCCCTCTCTGTGGGGCTGCTCTCCAGCGTCTCGTCGTCCACTCAGCACGTATAGCCAGGGATGCCCCTTCCCAGGTGCAGGACCTGGCACTTGCTCTTGTTAAACTTCATGCGGTTGGTGATCGCCCAGCTCTCCAGTTTGTCCAGATCTCTCTGCAAGGCCTTTCCACCCTCAACAAAGTCAACAACTCCTCCAAGTTTAGTGTCATCAGCAAATTTACTCAAAACGCCTTCTAGTCCTACATCCAAATCATTTATGAAAATATTGAAAAGAACTGGCCCTAAAATGGAGCACTGGCTGACTGTCTGCCAGCCTGATATAAACCCCATTTACCATAATGCTTTGAGCCATATCCGTTAGCCAGTCGTTCACCCATCGTTTGATGTTTTTATCTAGCTGTATGCTGGACTTTTTGTCCAGTAGGATCGTATGAGAAACTGTATTGAAAGCTTTACTGAAATCCAAGAAGAACACATCAGCTGGCTTCCCTCAATCGACTAGATGGGTGATCTTATCATAAAAGAAAATCAAGTTAGTCAAACAGAACCTACCCCTCATGAACCCATGTTGTCTGGGACCTATGACTGCATTGTCCCCCAGGTGCGCTTCAATAACTTCAAGGATAATCTTCTCCATAATTTTACTGGGCACTGACGTGAGACTGAGAGGCCTGTAGTTGCCAGGGTCTTCTTTCTTACCCTTCTTGAAAATTGGGACAACATTTGCCAGCTTCCAGTCTACTGGGACCTCTCCAGATTCCCAAGACCATTGAAAAATAACTGAGAGAGGTCCTGCGATGATATCAGCCAGCTCTCTAAGCACCCTGGGATGAATCCCACCAGGCCCCATGGACTTGTATGTCCTTCCCTTCAAGGAAGATCTTGTATGTCTACCAGGCAAATGGACCACCATGGAGAAGGGAATCCGGTACCCGAGGGAATTAGCCGTACGGGAGGTGATTTATGATGACCTAGACAATGACCAGCTATCCAAAGATCTAGATGAAGTCAAGCATACACATACCCATGTGGAGGAAGTTTGTACGGAGTTCACCATCATCATATGCCAGCTCATTGGCAGTAATGACCTGGAAAGAGCATGAGGAACCCACGGTGGATGAATTGGCTGAACAACTCTGGCAGTACAAAGAAAGTCTCTCTTCCCTACAGGCCTGCATCTCTGCTGTGGAAAAACTTTCTCAAGAATTCCACCAATTCAAAGATAACAAAGAGAATACTCTGGAGAAACTTTCTGAAGAGGTCCACCAACTTAAAGAGAATCTATCTTCCTCCCCACCTGTACAAACCAGTGTCTCAGCTATTAGGGGTAAGCGTCTTTCTGTTCAAGGAAGATGATATGGTGGGTACACACCCCGTGCCACCCTGTGGTTTTACCTACGTGACCATGGAGAGGACATGAGAAAATGGGATGGAAAAATCTACCTCGACCCTAGAGGCATGGGTATGTGAGTTGCAAGGAAAAACAATCACAAAAGGGGGGTTATCTGAGAAACTTTCTGCTCCAATTTTCAGCAGGCAGTCCCCCAGACACAGTAATGAATATTATGACCAGGATTAGAGGGGCCCTTCCTGCAGCCAGGGAGAGGAAAGGGACAATCGGGTTTATTGGACTGTGTGGATTTGATGGTTGAATGGTCGATTCTGAGGGTCAAAGAACAGCAGGTGCCAATCGCTACCACAGCTGTGCACCACCGGCAATATTGCATCGACTGAGACTCCCTGATTCCCATCCATCAGCTAATTCGTCAACTGGAGAGCCAAGGAGTGATCAGCAAGACTCATTCACCTTTTAATATTCCCATATGGCTAGTGCGAAAGTCTAATGGCGAGTGGAGACTAACAGTGGAGTATCGTGGCCTGAATGAAGTCACACCACTGCTGAGTGCTGCAGTGCCAGACATGCTAGAACTCCAATATGAACTGGAATCAAAGGCAGCCAAGTGGTATGCCACTTGTGGTATGAACGGCTGTGTGGTGCTTAGCTGCCGGCCAGGTTAAACCACAACACAGCACCATACTAACTACTAGGAGGAAAATTAACTCTATCCTAGCCAAAACCAGGACAAAGGGGTATTCAGAATATTATAGGGTGCATCAAACGAGGAATGAGGTTAGATCACCTCATTAACTGGCTAAGGACTGGCTAGTAATGCCTGCCATAAAATGGTACTATATAGGCATATTTTTATCTATATCCTCAGGGTACCAGTATGTGAAATATATATATGACATCGTTGTGATGTGACACCTCAATATAGATGAAGCACGTTATAGTGCTTTGTTGGGCTTTCTAAATGCAAAAGGGCTTTCCTTGCCCTAGAACATATAGAAGTTTCTCATGAGTCAGTTGATTAGTGTATCTTAGGGGCTTGCTAGATCTTGAAGAACTATTTCTGAAGCTGTTTAGTTGTTCTAACTAGAGTGTGTTTTGTGTCCTCTTCCCATTGTTGAGAATTCCCATGTTGGGCAGAACTCACCCTCAGTGTTGAAATCAGCAAAATCAGTATCATGCTGTGCATATGGATGTGAAATTAGAATTGTAAATCTAAAATTGCTACATTTGTTTCTCAGACAGCACCTGAGAAGGAAGTTAGCTCTATCTTCTTAAAGAAAAGATGCAAGTGCTTACTGGCCTGTCTCCCTGTAAGGAATGCTGGTCATAGGAAAAGTGGTTCTATGCATGGTACATCATGGCCTTTCACTCTTAGACAGTGATAATATTTTCATCAGTTACCAAACAGTTACATTTGCTAACCTTGCACCAGAAAAAAATAAAAAATAAAAAATTTAATACTTAGACATTGTTATGAATCATCTGCCTTATTCCCATGAGCAATATATTGTCCACTGCGAAACACTCTTCAAACCACCTGTCTTTCTCACCATGAAAGAAAACAGTAAGGGAAAAAAGACAAGAGACAAATTCTTCCCTATTTCACCAATGAATTTATAGCTCTTTCTGTCATTTTTTTGAGTGAGTCACTTCTGTGGTTTAGGGCCCACTAATGCCTTTCACTTCTCTAGCTTACAAGCGTCCTATTACTTCATCAGCTTGTATTTTGGTGCAGGGCACATGGACCAGATGCAGTACTGATGGCAGAAGGCAACCGTCCTGCTGAACTGACCCAATCACAGATGATTCACATTGCCCAGCAGATTGCAGCTGGTATGGTTTACTTGGCATCACAGCACTTTGTGCATCGAGATCTTGCTACCCGGAATTGCCTGGTTGATGAGAACCTGCTGGTGAAGATTGGGGATTTTGGGATGTCTAGAGATGTGTACAGCACAGATTACTATAGGGTAAGCGAACTACTATAATCAGTAATAACTGAGGTTTTGTTCAGTCACCTTACTGCATTCATGTGACTGATTCTGCTTTTACACTGAGCAGTCTTTGTGAGATGATTTAGGTGTTGGCATATGAAGAACCTAGTTCTGAGTATTTACTCAGTTTTGGTATTAGTTTTAGTAAAATTGGAAAGACTTAATCAGAATAATATTGGCATGTCCTGCTGTTTATATATGCTGGCTTTATTTTCTAATAATAAATCTTAGAACATTCTTTTTTCTCTGGGTAGAAATTTGGGATGTTTGCCTGGCTGTAGTGAAAAAACAGCAAATAAAAATGAAGAGTAGATTATCAAATTTGTCCCAAAACTTAAAAGCTATTAAAGTATGTTCTTATACATTGCTAAGAAAAATGGAAATTGTAACTTTTGGGTATTGTATAATGTTTCAGTTTACTTAAATAGATACAAATAATGGTCAGCAGCACTGGATGGAACAGTTATTTTACTCAGGAAGAGACTAAGGCAGAAATGGTTATATGTTCAGCACCTTAAAAGCTGACAGCAATTATTACCTGCTTTAAGCCAATTCTTGAGTCTTACTGCTTATGGCTGAAGGTTTGTTTTGTGTCACTGGTGAGGGCTGTGACTGGGTGGGTAAGGGTAGCCCATGGCACTCGTTTTCATTCTGACCCTGGCCATTTTCCCTTAACTTGGTTGTCATAAAGTGATCTGTGAAGTTTACAAAGGGCTTCTAGGATCTCTAGGATAAACAGGACTGTGTACACTGACTATTGTTGTTAATGTTGGCTTTGTACTATGTGGCAAGTCATGACATTTACAGCATTTGCTGTTCACTACCATGTGCTTAACTTCATGAGTGGAACCGGAGAAAGAATAGCAGCTATCAGCTTTTTTGTGGCATGGGGAGGAAATCCATGGCCAAGCTGTTAGCTTATAAATACTAGAGTTGTATCCTGTAACATAAGCTACTCAGAATCTTTAAGCACATTCTCTGTACATGCCTCCCATATCACCTGTTACCATTGCATTCCTTATATGATCCCCTCTCCCATAGAGCATCCAGTTTCAGTTGATTTGTTGGGTTAACCTTAGCTGGCTGACAGTTACCCACTGAGCCACTCTCTCACCTCCCCTCCTCAGCAGGACAGGGAGAGAAAATAAGATGAAAATGCTAGTGGACAGTGATAAGGACAGGGAGATTGCTCACCAATTAGCAGCACAGGAAAAACAGACTCAACTTGGGGAAGATTAATTTATTGCCATTAAAAACAGAACAGGACAGTGATATGGTAAAAGTTGGTCAAAGAAACTCTCTTAAGACTCACTTTTGAGTTTTAGAAAGCAGGCATTCTTCAATTGCAGCACCGGATGCACAGGGGATCGCTCCACCTAGTGTGCGTGCCAAATTGTCCAGGCTACAGGGGTCATATACAATTAAAACATACATATTCATTAGATTTCTGATAAATAATTAACTTATTCATACTATTTCCCATAATTCGTTAAAATATATAAATGTTCCTGACACATGCGCATTTGTTTCCACTGGTGGTCTTCTGGGGATCTCTGGTGGTCATCGGTAGTCTTCCTCACTATGTTCACTGCTTGAACCCAGTTCTTGCTCATGCTCTGCTTTCTTACCTTGTTGTTCCAACTTAGCCATGCATACTAAACTATTTACGTATCCAAAGACGTGAATACCATGACTTCCTCACCTGTTCTTTACAGGCACATCCTACAGGCCTAGGTTATCTTGCCCCACCCCCACCCCCCCCACCCCCCACCTCCTTCCCCCGTCCTGTGTTACAATTCTGTATGGTCTTACAGATAAGGCTGATTCTTTAGTGAGTAAGGTAGCATTAGACATACAAAGTTTCTAGTCTTCCTTCTATCTAACTAAGCATAGTAAAATATTTCAAATTTGTTTCTATTATTCTATCAGGGAGAGAACCATATGTCACAGAATCATAGAATCATAGAATATCCCGAGTTGGAAGGGACCCATAAGGATGATCAAGTCCAACTCCTGGCACCGCACAGGTCTGCCCAAAAGTTTAGACCATGTGACTAAGTGCACAGTCCAATCGCTTCTTAAATTCAGACAGGCTTGGTGCAGTGACTACTTCACTGGGGAGCCTGTTCCAGTGTGCGACCACCCTCTCGGTGAAGAACCTCTTCCTGATGTCCAGCCTAAACTTCCGCTGCCTCAGCTTGACACTGTTCCCGCGGGTCCTATGACTGGTGATTACAGAGAATAGGTCACCTGCCTCTCCACTCCCCCTCATGAGAAAGTTGTAGACTGCGATGAGGTCCCCCCTCAGCCTCCTCTTCTCCAGGCTGAACAGGCCCAGTGACCTCAGCCGTTCCTCATATGTCTTCCCCTCTAGGCCCTTCACCATCTTCATAGCCCTCCTCTGGACACTCTCCAACAGTTTCACATCCTTTTTGTACTGTGGTGCTCAGAACTGCACAAAGTACTCGAGGTGAGGCTGCACCAGCGCAGAGTAGAGCGGGACAATCACTCCCCTCGACTGACTAGCGATGCCGTGCTTGATGCATCCCAGGATACAGTTGGCCCTCCTGGCTGCCAGAGCACACTGCTGGCTCATATTCAGCTTGCTATCAGCCACAACCCTCAGATCCCTCTCTGCGGGGCTGCTCTCCAGCGTCTCGTCGCCCAGTCTGTACGTATAGCCAGGGTTGCCCTGTCCCAGGTGCAGGACCCGGCACTTGCCTTTGTTAAACTTCATGTGGTTGGTGATTGCCCAGCTCTCCGGTCTGTCCAGATCTCTCTGCAAGGCCTTTCCACCCTCATCCGAGTCCACAACTCCTCCAAGTTTGGTGTCGTCGGCAAATTTGCTCAAAACACCTTCTAGTCCTACATCCAAATCATTTATAAAGACATTGAAGAGGACTGGCCCTAAAATGGAGCCTTGAGGGACCCCACTAGTGACCATCCGCCAGCCAGATGTGGCCCCATTTACCACAACCCTTTGAGCCCTGCCTGTCAGCCAATTGCTCACCCATCGTATGATGTTTTTGTTAAGTTGTATGCTGGACATTTTGTCCAGTAGGATCCTATGGGAAACCGTGTCAAAAGCTTTGCTGAAGTCCAAAAAGATCACATCAGCTGGTTTCCCTTGGTCAGCTAGATGGGTGATCTTATCATAAAAGGAAATCAAATTTGTTAGGCAGGACCTACCCCTCGTGAACCCATGTTGGCTGGGACCAATGACTGCACTGTCCCCCAGGTGCACCTCAGTAACTTCAAGAATCATCTTCTCCATAACTTTACCTGGCACTGACGTGAGACTGACAGGCCTGTAGTTGCCAGGGTCTTCTTTCTTGCCCTTCTTGAAAATTGGCACATTTGCCAGCTTCCAGTCAACCAGGACCTCTCCGGATTCCCAAGATCGTTGAAAAATAATTGAGAGAGGTCCTGCGATGATGTCAGCCAGCGACTTTGCCGTCGCCAACTTCAAGCTCCACACAGTCCAGCCCCTCCTTTACATACAGTGACAACTTCCCACCTCGCCTGCCCTACTCGTCCCTCCTGAAGAGCCTGTAACCATCTATTGTAACACACCAGTCACAGGACTCATCCCACCGGATTTCACTTATGCCAATGTTATCGTAGCTCTGGGACTGGGCCAAGACTTCTAGCTCCTCTAGCTTCTTCCTCATGCTGAGTGCATTGGTGTAGAAGCACTTCAAATGCGCCTCATTGCACGCAGCACCTTGTGGAGCAGACCAAAGGACCTCGCTAGCACACTAGTCCCTCTGATTCTAGCGCGCCATCCCATAGCTTATCACTGGCAGGCCTGGTTTTATCCCTTTCCCCTTTCGACTCTAGCTTAATGCCCTATCTGTCGGCCCCGCTAACTCCTTAGCAAAAATCCTTTTCCCCCTCCGAGAGAGGCGCATCCCATCTGGTGCCAGCAGGCCCGCTGTCGCATAGACCTTCCCGTGATCGAAAAACCCAAAATTCTGCCGGTTGCACCAGTCCCGAAGCCACGTGTTAATGTGATGAGTCTGCTTGTCAGCCTCGATTCCCCCCTATCGGAAGGACAGAGGCAAACACAACCTGTGCCCCTGATCCTTTAAGTAGTCGCCCCAAAGCCCTAAAGTCCCTTTTGATTGCCCTTGGACTTCTCCTTGCTCCTTCATCATTACCAGCTTGAAAAAACAGTAACGGGTAGTAGTCAGAGGGCCGTACCAGGTGAGTGACTTTTCTAGCTATGTCTCCTACTCGAGCCCCAGACTTCTCTGTGGGTTGGGTCCGGATGGCAAATCGGGCCTTCTGTCCCTTTCAGAAGGGAGTCCCCTATGACGATAACCCTTCTTTCTTTCTTGATAGAAGATGTAGTGATGCAGGGGGGGAGGGGGGGGGGGGGGCGGTAGGCTGCCTTGCCTTAGGCACCCCTTTCAACCGGGACGGGCTTTCGTCTACATTGTCGTTTGCTTGACTGTCAAATTCCAGAGCCCCATACCTGTTACATAAGGGTAGTCGGGAAGGTGAGGATGGCAGGGAAGGTCTCACCTACCACCCCGAGCAGAAACCAGCTTCCATTCCCCGCCATATCCTAGGTCCCCTCCTACTGCCTGGTGGGATGGGGGAACCTTTGTTTCTTGTGTGGTGGCTGACTCATGAGTCTGTTTCAGGGATGGTAGAGTATGCTTCCACCAGTCAATTTCCCTCTCTGACTCCCTGATGCTCCTCAGCCTACTCACCTCCTCCCGAAGCTCTGCCACCAGGCTGAGCAGTTCTTCAGCCTAGGCACACTGCCCACAGGCATACCCACTGCTGCTGCTGTCAGACGCTGACAGAAGACTCGGGCACACCCTGCAGTCCAAGACCTGGATGGTTGCGTGTTTCCCCAAGACCTCTGTCTGGGTAGCCAGGTCCTGGCCGCTCCCTCAGCTGCCTCGAGTGGCCTAAATGCAGGAAAAAAGCCCTGTCTGCCTTGATCCCCTGCTCCACTGCAGCATTTGCCCCGGAGCCGATCACCTCAGCCACGTTGACAACATGTTATTGAGGGACCTTACAGAGCAAGCTGTTAAATCAGAAAAAAACCACTATATTAGACAGTTTACAAACACTATGGTGGACCTAATAAGGTCCAAGGCCCTTGTAAAGAAGTAATATTTCTGAGGGTATTACGGTCAGGACCTCAACAAAATATTCCCTGCAAAACCATAGAAATGATTGCTTGTTTTTCACAGCCCACAACAGTGAAGCAAGTGCAATTGTTTCTGGGATTGAAGAGGTATTGGCATACTTTTATACCTCATTTAAGATATATACTGCAACCTATTCAGGCTTTAGTAAAAAAGAATACGCCTTTCGATTAGGAGGTGTGTGTGGGGGGGGGGGGGGGGGGGGGGCGGCTCTTCAATGTGCTGTTTTTAACCAAGCTAAAGATGTCTTCTGTCAGCATGCAATTCTGAATCTTGGACGATGAGGAGTTCCTTTTGAGTTAGAAATTATGGTAATACAAAGAACTGCATCTTGGGCAGCACAACTGCTGCCCAGAAAGAAACACACCAAAAATGCACTGTATGTACTGAGCTGGACTCACCATGTTTGGCAGGACCTAGGGGGCAGCTTTGTCAGGGCACAAAGGCTGGAGAAATATAGCAAGTAGATTATATAGGCTTTCTTTCCAGGTAGCCAACAAAAGTGGTACGTTCTTAATGCTGTTGATCATTTCTCTGGCCTGTTATTTATTTACCTACCCTACAAGGCTAACCATGAGACCACTATGAAAGCCATCACTGAGCTTATTCAAATGTATGGAACTCCCAAAGACATACAGAGTGATCAAGATACCAATTTTACTGGTAAAAAGAATGCAGGGGTGGGCCAGTAGAATAAATATTAAATGCCTCCCCCCCCCCCACCTCACCCCCCATTTCCCATTCCCCATCCCACCTGTGCTACTTGGCACAGAGTGGAGGAGGAAATTAAATTAAGGAGTTGGGAATGAAGGAGTGAAGTTGAGCCTGGGAAAAAAAGGGGGGGGGGGGGAGTGTTTTAGGTTTTGTCTTCGTTTCTCACCATCCAACTCTATTTTTAATTGGCGATACATTAAATTCATGTTCCCCAAGTTGAGTCTGTCATGCCTGTGATAGTAATTGGAAAGTGATCTCCCTGCCTTTATCTGAACCCATGAGTTTTTCCATATTATTTTCTCCCCCCCATACTGTTGAGGAGGTGTAGTGGGTTTACGTGGCAAGGTATTGGTAGCAGGGGGCCATAGGGGTGGCTTCTGTGAGAAGGATCTAGAAGCTGCCCCATGTTAGATAAGGGCCCCACTGCTGACCAGAGCCGAGCCAATAAACGATGTTGTTTGAGCCTCTGTGAGAGCATATTTAAGACAGGAAAAAAAACCAAAAACAAACAAAAAAACAAAACAAAACAAAAACAAACAAAACGCTGTTGCCACACAGCAGCTGGGAGAGTGAGAGGAGGGAGGAACAGACTTGCAGGTGCCAAGGTCAGTGAAGAAGGAGGGGGAGCCGGAGCAGAAGTCCCCTGTCACCTCTGGTAAGGACCATGGTGAAGCAGGCTGTCCCCCTGCAGCCCATGGAGTACCACGGTGGAGCAGGGTTCCACGCTGCAGCGCGTGGAGGAGACCACGGTGGAGCAGGTGGACCTGCACTGAAGGAGGCTGCGGTCTGTGGAGGACCCTCGCCTGAGCAGATTCCAGGCCGGACCTGTAGCCCGTGGAGAGGAGACCACACAGGAGCAGGTGACCTGGCAGGAGCTGCTGCCCGTGGGGGACCCAGGTTGGAGCAGTTTGCTCCTGAGGGATGGACCCCGTGGTACAGACCCATATCTGGAGCAGTTCTTGAAGAGCTGCTGCCTGTGAGCAGCCCACGTCAGATCAGTTCACCAAGGACTGTATTCCGTGGGAGGGACCCCACAGCACAGGGGACGAGAGTGACCGAGAAGGAGCGGCGGCGAAGCAGCGCTATAGAGTGACCATAACCCCCATTCCCCCGTTCCCCTGCGCCGCTCGGGGGGAGGAGGTGGAAGAGGGTGGATGGGGGGGAAGGTGCTTTTGGTTTCTTTCCTTTGTTTCTCGCTTCTCTAGCTTGTTAGTAATAGGCAATAAATCTTACTATCTCCCTATGCTGAGTCTGTTTTGCCCATCATGATAATTACTGTGTGATCTCCCCATCCTTATCTCAACCCTTGAGCCCTTTTCATTGTATTTTCTGCCCCTTTCTCTTTGAGGAGGGGGAGTGAGCGAGTGGCTGAGGTGGAGCTTGCCTGCCCACCCGAGTAAAACCACCACAGGAGGGGGATTGACAGAGCGGCTGAATGGGGGTCTGGCAGCTACCCAATGTCAACCCACCACAGGGTGGTACTTTAAAAGGCCCTCAGTAAGACAGGAGAAATTCAGGAGACCATTCCAACACAGATTTTCTGTAGTCTACAGAGGTATTTATTTTTTAGCATAGTGCAAATGCTCTTGTCTCACCTACCTGAATGTCTCCCAGCACAGCCTTTGGTTGAATTCATGAAAGAATCAAAGTTTCAAAAACACAGCTCTTGAAATGGTTTAGCTAACAAAAAGTATGGATTTTAACATGCATGTTTGTGTACAATAGTCACATAGAAAATGCTCTAATAGAGCATAGAAAATGTTTCTTAAAGGCTTTTATGGGCATTTGGATGGGATGACTGGTCTGATGAGGCCAAAAATTCATTGGGGTGAGCATGTTTTTGTAATAATAATGTCAGATCATTAATGAAGACGCAGAACAGGACTGGACCCAGTATTGACCCCTGGGGTACACAGCTAGTTATTGGCCTCCAGGTAGGCTTGGTGTCACTGACCACTAAACTCTGGGCCCGAGACAGTTTTTAGTCCACCTCAAGTTTTTTGTTTTGTTTTGTTTTTTTTCTGCATGATTAAAATGAAGGTTTTATACTTCATTAAGAACAGAGACTCAGACTTTATTGTTATCAAGATAGGATCCAAGTTTCTTACCAGTATATACATTTCCTTTTTAGATTAACTCTTGAATCTCTGCCTATCTTTCATTCCTTCCAGAAGACAACTCATCATTCATGACTTGGCACACTTTTTACCCCCCCAACTGAGATGCTTTATTTTGAATGATCTAAATTTAACAACTACAGACAAATGTGTTATTAAATGTTTATGCAATTCTATTAGACTGAATAAGACAGCCCAGCCTAATAAAAAGTAATAAAAAAATGTTGGTATAATTGCATAATATTGGTCTCTTAAATGTTGCATGCTGAATACAGGACACTGAATTAAAAGGCACAAATAGAACTCACACACAAACAAAAAAAGCTAAAATTCAAAGGGCTTGAGCCCTTTTCATCGTATTTTCTCCCCCTTTTGACTTTGAGGAGGGGGAGTGAGAGAGTGGTTGTGGTGGAGCTCAGTTGTCTCAGCTGAGTAAAACCAACACAGGGTGAAACCACCACAATAGTCCAGGTAACCAGGTCTCCTGTTTCCTTCCAGAGAAGGCCCACATTTTCCCTAGTCTTCCTTTAATAACTCATGTACCCATCAAAGCCTTTCTTGTTGCCCTTGACATCCCTGTATGTCTCCCTCTGTGGGCTTCCTTTTTTGTTTTTGCTTTTGGCTAGGAGCTCCTTGTTCATCCTTTCAGGCCTCTTGGCATTTTTGCCTGACTTCCTCTTTGCTGAGATGCATCGTTCCTGAACTCGTAGGAGGTGATCCTTGAATATTAACCACCTTTCTTGGTCCCCTCTTCCCTCCAGGACTTTATCTCACAGTACTCTACCAAGCAGATCCTTGAAGAGGGCAAAGTCTGCTCTCCCAAAATCCAGGGTAGTAAGCTTTCTGTGTTCCCTCCTCGCTACCCTAAGGATCTTGAACTGCACCATTTCATGGACACTGCAGCCAAGGCTGCCCTTGAGCTTCACATTCCCCATCAATCCCTCCTTGTTGGTGAGAACAAGGTCCAGTACAGGACCTCTCCTCATTGGCTCCTCTACCACTTAGAGAAGGAATTTATCATCAATGCATTCCAAGAACCTCCTGGATTGCCTATGCCTTGCTGTTCTGTCCCTCCAACAGATATCGGGGTGGTTGAAGTCCCCCATGAGGACCAGGGCTTGTGAATGTGAGGCTGCTCCTATCTGTCTATAGAGTGCCTCATCTGCTCAGTCTTCCTGGTCTGGTGGCCTGTAGCAGACCCCCACTATAATGTCACTTGTCCCTCGCCTCTCTTTGATCCTTACCGATAAACTCTAGGTCGGCTCCTCATCCGTCCCCAGGCAGAGCTCCATGCAGTCCAGCTGGTCCTTGACATAGAGGGTGACACCCCTTCCTCTTCTCCCCTGCCTGTCTTTCTTAAAGAGCCTTTATCCTTCCATTCCAACACTCCAGTCATGGAAGCCATCCCACCACATCCCCATGATGCCAGTAAGATCATAGCCCTGCAGGCATGCGCACATCTCTAACTCATAGAATCATAGAATCATTTAGGTTGGAAAAGACCTCTAAGATCATCTAGTTCAACCTTTAACCTAGCACTGCCAAGTCCATCATTAAACCATGTCACTAAGCACTACATCCACACATTTTTTGAAGACCCCCAGGGATGATGACTCAACTACTTCCCTGGGCAGCCTATTCCAATACTTCACAACCCTTTCAGTGAAGAAATGTTTCCTAATATCCAACCTAAACCTCCCCTGGAGCAACTTAAGGCCATTTCCTCTTGTCTTATTCCTCATGCTACACACATTTGTGTAGAGGCATTTAAGTTGGACCTCTGATGAAACTTTTATTGGCTGGAGTGGTTGGTATTCCTTTGTGCTTCTCTTCAGGTGATCTCCCGCTGACCTCTGATCCCTTTCCAGGCTCTGGGCATCTATTGCTCATGCTGGCATCGAACCAATAAGAGTCAGGTGGATTGAGGTTCCTTTCCCTGGACAACTTTCTCAAAGAGAGTCCCATGGTCTAAAAAAACATATCCCTGGCTATAACACCAGTCCCACAACCATGCATTGATCTGCCAGATTTGACTGGTCCTTTCAAAGCCATTTCCTTTGACCAGTAGAATCAATGCTCCAGCCTGTCCAGGTCCCTCTGAACGGCAGCACAGCCCTCTGGGTTATCAGCCACTCCTCCCAGTTTTGTGTCATCCACAAACTTGCTGAGGGTGCACTCTATTCCATCATCCAGGCCACTGAGGAATAGGTTGAACAGGACTGGACCCAGTACTGACCCCTGGGGGACACCGCTAGCTACAGGCCTCCAACTAGACTCGGAACCGTTGAGCACAACCCTCTGAGCTCTGCCATCCAGACAGTTCTCGATCCACCCCACTGTCCATTCATGGATCCCACAGTTCCGGAGCTTTCCTAGGAGGATGTTATGGGAGACAGTGTTGAAAGCCTTGCTGAAGTCAAGGTAGATAACATCCACTGCTCTCCCCTCATCCACCCAGCTAGTCATTCCATCATAGAAGGAACAAGCACGATCAAGCATGATTTCCCCTTGGTGAACCCATGCTTCTACTTGGAAGAATTCCATGGGTTAAGGTCCTGGAAGGAAGGGGATCCAAGACAGCTGGTCAGTATTCAAGTATCACTTCCTCCAAGCTCAAGATCGGTGCATCCCTATGAGTAAGAAGGCAAGCAAAGTGGGCAGGAGACCTACATGGATGAGTAGGGAGCACCTGTCAAAGCTCAGACAGAGGAAGGAAGTTGACAGCATGTGGAAAAAGGGACAGACCACTTGGGAGGAATATAGGGACACTGTCAGAGTATGCAGGAATGTGACAAGGAAGGCCAAGGCCCAATTGAAATTAAATCTTGCAAGGGATGTCAAGGACAACAAGAAGGGCTTTTTCAAGTACATCAGTAGAAAAAGGAAGGTTGGGGAAAATGTCGGCCTGCAGCTGAATGGGGCGAGTGCCCCGGTGACAAAGGATACGGAGAAGGAAGAGTTGCTGAGCAGGCACTCAGCAACTGATTGGAGCATATTAATCATGTATCATTCATTCTTTGACAAATTTTGAGACTGAGGTGGTTTTTGCCTGTATGTTTGTGTTTTTTTCCTTTTCCATTTGTTTCTCCCTTTCTCTGTTCCTCCACACTTTGTGCAGGACGTGTTCCCCTTGATGAGTATTCTTTTCAGCTATTTTTTATTAAGGCTGCCACAGGCCTTCAAGCTGTGCGTGCCAAAAAATGAGAGTATATCCTTGAAAGACAGTCTAAGAAATGAAATCTAAACAAATCCTAAACAATACTCAGAAATGAGAAGGGCTGTGTAAGAATGGCTTCATTTTAGAAAGATTAAAACTGGAACTATATCTGAAAAAAATATTCATAATGACAGTTCAAAATTCTGTCAGATCTGTGTTTCCCTCAAAAGGATATAAACTGAGTGTGATGGTTTTACCCAGCTGGACAGCTAAACTCCATAAGAACTGCGC
Source organism: Anser cygnoides (assembly GCF_040182565.1). NCBI lineage: Eukaryota > Metazoa > Chordata > Aves > Anseriformes > Anatidae > Anser > Anser cygnoides. The sequence continues at coordinate 5,884,889 of NC_089911.1, forward strand.
TCTCATTCCCCCTCCTCAAAGTGAAAGGGAGAGAAAATATGACAAAAAGAAAAAAAAAAACACAACATCTCACAGGTAGAGGTAAGGACAAGGAGATCACTCAACAATTATTGTCATGAGTAAAACAGGCTCAGTGCAGGGAGATTAATATAATTTATTACCTACTAGAACAGGGAGAAACTAAAATCAAACTAAAAACACCTTCCCCCCCCCCCCCCCCCCCATCCACCCTCTTTTACATTCTCCCCCTGAGTAGCACAGGGGAATGGGGGTTGGGGTTAGCCCATAAAGCTTCATTTCTGCTGCTCCTTCACGGTCACTCTCTTCCCCTGCTCCAAAGGGAGGTCCCTCCCACAGGATACAGTCCTTCCCGAACTGGTCCTACGTGGGCTTCCCACAGGCAGCAGCTCTTCAAGAACTGCTCCAAATATGGGTCCATCCATCAGGAGTACACTGCTCCAACATGGGTCCCCCATGGGCAGCAGCTCCCACCAGATCACATGCTCCTGTGTGGACTCCTCTCCATGAGCTACAGGTCTGGCACGTAGTCTGCTCTGGTGCGGGCTCTCCATAGGCCGCAGCCTCCTTCAGGCCAGATCCACTTGCTTCACTGTGGGCACCTCCACAAGCTGCAGCATGGATATTTGCTCTGCTGTGGTACACCGTGGGCTGCAGGGAGACAATGTATTCCACTATGGTCCTGTCCACGGGCTGCAGGGGAACTTCAGCTCTGGCACCTGGAGTACCTCCTCCCACTCCTTCTTCACTGACCTTGGCGTCTGCAAGCATGTTTCTCACTCCTTGCTCTCCCAGCTATTGTTGTGCCTCAGGTTTTTTCCCTTTCTTAAATATACTCTCGCAGAGGCACAAACAACATTGCTTATTGTCTCAGCTCTGGTGGGTCCCTTTTGGAGCCAGCTTGAACTGGCCCTTATCTAATATGGGTCAGCTTCTGTATTCTCACAGAGGCCACCCCTGCAGCCCCCCCTGCTACCAAGCTTTTGCAACGTAAACCCAAAACACTGAGGGACTGTTTGAAATTAGATTTGTCTTCTCATTATACAGTCTTGGGAACAAACAACCACATGATAGAAACAGTCATCCAGTTTTCTATCTTTCTTTCCAGTGCTATGGGAAACAAATGGGGGCAGGGAGGAAGTAAGTTGGGAAGGAAGGGCCTTTGTGAAGAGAGCTTCCCATCTCCTTAACTCTTACTCCAACCCTCACATACAACTCAGTGCTGCTCAAGGAAGTCCTCTTGGTGATCAAAAGCCTTTTCTTGCACCTTGTCTTCCATACAGTTTCTGAATTTCAATGGAGTTTCCAGCAACCAGATTTCAAAGGCATTTTGGTATCTAAGGTTGAAGAAATCATTTACTGGAATTGTCCAAAGTATTAAGCTGATTAAGAATAATATTTCTATTGACTACAATAGAATTTACACTTCATATCTGTTCAGGTGTGTCCTGGTTCTGTCCCCTCCCTGCTTCTTGTGTACCCCCAGCCTCCTCACTGGCAGGGCGGCATGAGAAGCTGAAAAGTCCTTGACTTAGGGTAATCACTGCTCTGCAACAACTAAAACGTCAGCGAGTTATCAGCATTGTTCTCATTCTAAATCCAAAAACACAGTACCATACCAGTTACTAGGAGGAAAATTAACTATCCTAGCCGAAACCAGGACAAGGTGCTTTTTTGAAAACCAGTTAGTCATTGATTTGAATACTTTAACAGCTGAATACATTTGAGATTCTCCTTTCATGTGCCCAGCTGACTTCTGAAAATGTAATGTAGATTCCTACAATGCAGAAATAAAAAAAAAAAATCCCTAGAGAGATTATTATTTATACAGAGATACATTGAGGTTTAGAGAAATAGACAATAACTGAAATGCATAGACCACATATTTTTCCTAAATACAAAGAATACCCCTGTGCAATTTGTTTTCCATTTAAAAGTTTCTGTTTAATTACCCTGTGGTGGTTTAACAACCAATGGGCAGCTAAACACCACTATTCCACTCTCTCAGCCCTGTCTCCTCAGAAGGACAGGGGAAGAAAGTATGATGAATAAAAATAAAAGCCCATGGGTTAAGATAAGGAGCACTTTAATAAAAAGAAAAGAAAAAAAAAAACATGCAAAGACCACATGAAAGCAAAAGGAGAAAAAATTCTACTTCCCATCAGCAAGCAATGTTCAGCCGACACTTCTTGGGAAGCAGGGCCTCAATATACATAGCAGTTGCTCAGGAAGACAAACACTTTCAAACATCCCCCCTTCTCCTTCTTCCCTCCCAGCTTTTATTGCTGATCATGATGTCATATGGTATGGAATATCCCTTTGGTCAGTTTAGGTCAGCATTCCCTGTAAGGGTATGTAGAAGGAAAGCGTCTGCTCCTTTAAGGGCACCTGGTCAAGGACCTTTTCCAAGACAATGAGGAAAAAGAAGAAAGGGAGGCAGTGATGGGAAACAAGTCTGGTCAGTCACATTAATTTATGAGAGCATGTGAGGATGTAGGAATGTTTATGCCAACAGGGTTATCTGATGGAGGACTTCTAAGCTGGGAGACAATCACAAGAAACAAACCTCCCAGTCACACTAATTAGTGGGCTAACATGCTACAGGTGCTATTTCCAGGAAGGACGAACCTTGCAACTGATAAGATTGTGAACCAAGGGGCCCCAGACTGGGAGGGTACAGAAATCCTTGTTGCTGGAGGGTGTAGAGCTCCTTGTTGGTGAGAATGAGGTCCAGCATAGGACTTCTCCTTGTTGGCTCCTCTATCGCTTGTATAAGGAAGACATCATCAATGCATTCCAGGAACCTCCTGGATTGCCTGTACCCTGCTGTGCTGTCCCTCCAACAGATATCGGATTGTTATGGATTCCCATCCAAAAGCACGTTCCCAGGAATTCAATGGAACCAGAAAGGCAGTTGTTCCAGAGAGCTGGATTACTTCCCTACACTCAGCAGCCAAATGCCTCTACTCCCAACAGTCTCTGAATCACAGAAGGAAGAAGGCTCCTTGGAGATCTTTGGCAGGAGAACTTGGATAGGAATAGAGATTTAAACTCAATAATCAGCCTGTAAGAGTCTGTTCACCTGCAACCATCGCAAGGCAAGTTGGAGAGATTTGTTTGAAAACTGTGATTGAGGCAAACCACTCTGACATCACATTTTACTTGGGCAATCAAATTTTTAAGGAGTTTTCATTTTGTTTTCACATTACAATGAATGTTTTCTCTTTCCTTATTTGTTGCAGCTTCATGAGAAGACTAAATTATGTTTTCATATTGTTGCCTTGATCCAAAGAAAATATGCTACATAGAATAATTTATGAAATATGTACTCTCAAGGACAATTAAAAAATATACGTGTTAGTCAGCTTTACAGTACTAAATTTTCAGGGTTGCTAGGTGTCAAGAGGTCATTCACACTTACTTAAATGCCTTTCACCTAAAACACGTTCTTTTTCCCAGTAAGCTTTTTACTTCAAATATGTGATTCCTCCAGAGAACAAGGAATGTAATCTGGGTAATTTAAATTAACATGACTGCACACAGATATTAGCTAATCAAATAATTCCATCAGGTCTTTTTTTATTGTTGTTGCTTTGAATCTAAGAGTCAACAGCTGCATATTTTTATTTTCTGGAGCAATAAGTTCTAATTAACTGTTGAGTTTTTTTTTTCCTCACAAACTCATCTCTCTATATATTTATGTATGCACACATCCACATATCCCTTTATGCACATACCTAGAGCGTTCCAGAAGTCATAATATCTGCAAGGATGGGGCGGGGCAGTTGAGTAGGGAAAACTCCTAAGAATCCCCTAAGGGATCCCTTAATAAAGCAAGCTGCTCACTGAAAGCTGTATGATCTTCTCCTGGTTTCGGCTAGGATAGAGTTAATTTTCCTCCTAGTAGCTGGTAGGGTAATGTGTCTGGGATTTAGGATGAGAATAATGTTGATACCACACTGATATTTTAAATGTTGCAGAGCAGTGCTTACACCAAGCCAAGGACTTTTCAGCTTCTCGCTCTGTCCTGCCAGCGAGCAGGCTAGGGGTGCAGCAGGAGCTGGGAGGGGACAGACCCAGGACAGCTGACCCAAACTGGCCAAAGGGGTATTCCATACCATCTGATGTTATGCTGAACAATTACTATGGGGTGGCTGGCCAGGGTGGGGGGGACCGTCTGCTCAGGGATAGGCTGGGCATCGGTCAGCGGGTGGTGAGCAATTGCATTGTGCATTACTTGTTTGTACACATTATTATTAGTAGTATTATCATCATCATTATTATTATTTTCCTTTCTTTTCTGTCCTAATAAACTGTCTTTATCTCAACCCATTTCATTTCTTTCTGATTCTCTCCCCCATCCCGGAGAGGGAGGGGGGAGGGTGAGCAAACGGCTGTGTGGTGCTTAGATGCCGTCAGAATAAACCACAACAGATCTACAGGATGCAAGGACAGATGCGCAGGTCACTAGGTCACTGGGACAGACTGGGAAGGCAATTGACTGAAAAAACTACTTCACAGCACAGAAAAGCCCTGTAGGAAATGTGGTGAAGTCTCTTATGCATATTGTTTTTCTCAGTATTGCTTGTGCAGTATGGAAGATGAATGACCCCTTCTCCTCCAGCCCTGCTCCACAACATACTCTCCAGGGATGTCATCAGCGAAGCCTTAACCTGTGTTGCAAAGGTTACTGATTTCCTTCTACTTTCAGCCAGGAGGCATTTGTATAACATGGCACAAATACGATCTGGTATGCATTTTCAAAGCCTTAAGCAGTATAACCAATAAATCCTCACAGTTTGTCCTCCGTGAGGCACATATTACAATTATTCCTGTTTGGGAAGCATAAAAAGGAGCTCTGCACAGCTTGCTGATTTGTCCAGCAGTGCAGACAGTATCTTTGTCAACGTCACAACCAGGACTCGGGATGGACTACTAGCCTCTGCTGCCAAACCGCTGAGCCACTTGAGTTATATCCCTCTTCCAGTTATAGGCCTATGACAGGTACGCTCTGTTCCTGTACTTGACATAAATCTTGCTCAGGCTTATGAGCCATGGTAGGCCTCAATGTGATGACTCCTTGAACCAGACAGCTCGTTAACAACAGAGCCCCAGGCAGACCTCTGTACCATGAAATCTCTCATGGAAAATAATGATGTACATCAGAGTCCAGGAAACAACATGATAAGGAATCTGAGCTTGACTGCAAGTCAATCACTTTATCTAATAAATACGGCCCTTCATCCTAATTAAAGGAAAAGCTATCACAGCATCATTTCTCTGTAATCTACTGAGTGTGGTGAAGCCTGACACTGTCTCATTCCCCTGTTATTTATGTGATATAGGCACCAGTAGATCAGGTCTCCCGTCTTATTGTATCCAGCCCCTGTGGTATGACTAATTGACAAGGACATGATTAAGTGCTAAGGGGAAGGGGAGTGCACAGCCTGGATCATAAACAAATTGGCAAAATACATGAACCCTGGAAAATTACTGACCAAAAGACAATGGTCTCGCAATCCTATAAATAGTGATTCCAAGGAAGAATTCTTTTAGCTCTCCAGGGACCACAGTAGGCTACATCCTTGATCTCCCCCTGAGCTGGGATGTCTCTCAGGGTACCCCTGAGAGGAAGCACATCTCAGGGCTGACTCCTCGAGGAACAAATTCATCTGCAGAGAAATTCCGATGAGGGAGTAGGGTGAGTAAGTCACTCTAAGGGGGAATTTTGGAAACGGGCAACTGGATTTAGAACCTCCCCCAAGACCTTGCAGTAAGTTTTGGGTGAACCTTGCCATTCTTGAATCTTTAACTAAGTTGCTGTTTCTATTGTAGCAAATTCCTTTAGATCATTGTGTTAATTGACTAATACTTAGATACTGATTAAGTGCTGTTAAAAATCATATAATCTAACCTTGTTATTTGCTATAAAGGAATATAATAAATCCTTAATTGCTGCTACATTAGAGTTGTGTAAAATCTAATTTTCTGACAAGACTAAATGGTGGCTATAAAGCTGCCCACTGTTTTATGGACACATCTGCACATCTACTGTTCAGATGATGTGCCCTGTCATAAAGAATGAAGAATTTATGGCCTCTCATTATTGGTTGTCATATGAAACAGATCTGAGACAAAATCCAGAAGGGATGTGGTGTATTAATCCATAGAAGTATGCAAGCTAGAGAAGTAAGGATACAGAGAAGCCAAAAATGTGAAAGAAAGGAGGAAAGAAAAAAAAATTATTTTTTAATATACATCACCAAGACTATTCATTACAGCCACCTGCAGGTTTGGAGATCTAGGAAATGTGGGTAAAATTTAAATCCTTCAAAAATACTTCAGTGAAAAAGCACAGCAATAATAAAGTTCAGCTTGAATGCACTTTTTGGCATCAAGCAAAAAGAATAATTCAGCCAAAATTAAATACTCGTTGCCTTTCATTTCATTTTAAGACTATTTAACTCAATCTCTTCCTTACACACTTTTCATAAATGATCTAAGGGTTAATACTCCCGTTTCTAGGGTTTGGAATGGGTTCCTCTGTTGCCTGGAAGATAAATATAAGGTGTGCATAAGCAACACAAGGTTCCCTATGCTTTTTAGGCAGTCCGTCTTTATCTGAGAGAATTAGCAAAACTAAGAGTAGTTAACTAGAACAGTTTTGCAAATTGTGTTTAGATTGATATGGTTAGACATTGTTAGAAACTATGTAAATATGGAAGACCATGGTGAAATGCTCACTGACTGCGGTAGGTTAATCTTTGCTGTCTGCCAGGTGCCCACCAAGCTGCTTTCTCACTTCTCTACCTCAGCAAAACAGAGAGAGGAAAAAGATGAAAAATCATGGGTCAAGATAAGGACAGGGAGATGACTCACCAATTACCATCATGGGCAAAACAGATTTGACTTGGGGAATATTAATTTAATTTATTGCCAATTAATATCAGAGTAGGGCAGTGAGAACTAAAATCAAAACTAAAATCACCTTCCCTCCCACCTCCGCTCTTCCCAGTATCAACTTCACACCTGATTCTTCTACCTGCCCACACACATACTGAGTAGCGCAGAGGGATGGGGAATAGGGGTTGTGGTCAGTTCATAACACTTTGTCTCTGATGCTCCTTATCCTTACACTTTTTCCCTGCTGCAGCACAGGGTCCCTCCCATGGGATACAGTCCTTCACAAACTGCTCCAACTTGTATCCTTCCCACAGGCTGGATTTTCTCCACAAACTGCTACAGCATGGGTTCTTTCCATAGGGTTTTACAGGGTCTGGCTGGGATAGAGTTAATTTTCTTTTTACTTGCAGCTTAGAGGGTGCTATATTTTAGTTTTGTGACCAAAAACAATGCCGATAACACACTTTACTTCTTCATTGGCCTTGGTGTCTGCAGTCTGTTTTTTTCCTCTCACGTTTTTCTCATTCTTCTCTCTCACAGCTGCTACACAGCATTTTTTTAATCCTTTCTTAAATATGTTATCACAGAGGTGCCACCAGCGTCACTGACTGGCACAGCTCTGTCTAATGGCAGGTCCATTTTTGGAGCTGGCTGAACATGGGGCAGCCCGTGATCCCTTCTCACAGAGGCCATCTCTGCACCACCCCTCCACTACCAAAATCTTGCCACATAAACACAATACACTGATACATAGTTTATATTTGCTAAAACAAATACCTTTGCTAATGAAACTTTTTCCCTCCTTTAAACACCTCCTGATACATTTCTTGGAGTTCAGAGGCAATGTCAACAGGACTCTCCCATCCAAGCAAATCAACTGAAAACATGACATGGAAAGCTGTAAGAATGCTCAGAGACCTGAGGAAAAACAGGAAGAAATTAAATTTACTTTAACTTAAAGAAGAGATGTCTGAGGACGTTGTCCTGGTTTTGGCTAGGATAGAGTTAATTTTCCTCCTAGTAGCTGGTTTTGGATTTAGAATGAGAAAAATATTGATAACAGGCTGATGTTTTAGTTGTTGCAGAGCAGTGCTTAAACTAAGCCAAGGACTTTTCAGCTTCTTACACTGTCCTGCCAGTGAAGAGGCTGGGGGTGCAGCAGGAGCTGGGAGAGGACAGAACCAGGACAGCTGACCCAAACTGACCAAAGGGGTATTCCATACCATCTGACATCATGCTGAACAATTAATAAGGGGGGGATGGCCGGGGACACACACACACACACACACACATACACACCGCTGCTCGGGGATAGGCTGGGCATCGGTCAGTGGGTGGTGAGCAATTGCATTGTGCATCACTTGTTTGTACACATTATTAGTAGTAGTACTATTATCATTATTATTGTTATTTTCCTTTTTTTTTTTTTTTTTTTCTGTCCTAAGAAACTGCCTTTATCTCAACCCACAAGCTTTTACTTCTTTTAAGATTATCTCCCCCATCCCACTGCTGGGGGGGAAGGGTGAGTGAACGGCTGAATGGTGCTTTGCATCTGGCCGGGTTAAACCACAACAGTCCTTTTGGTGCCCAACGTGTGGCCTGGAGGGTCAAGATAACAAAAGATCTGACCAGAGCGCGTTAAAAGAAAAATTTTATAAGCATTAGACTAGTTTAATAGTTGCTAATCACAATGTTGATTTCTTTTATCTCAGGTCTGCTGTGCTTGTTTTCCAAATTGAGTTATAGAGCACATTACTTAAAGTAATGGCCTGGAAAAACCGAGACGAACCCACGGTGGATGAATTGACTAGACAAGTTCGGCAGTATGAAGAAAGGCTCTCTTCTTCCCTACAGGCCTGCGTCTCAGCTGTGGAGAAGCTTTCTCAAGAGGTCCACCAAGTTAAAGAGAATTTATCTTCCTCCCCACCTGTATGAACAAGTGTCTCATCTATCAGGGGTTAGCATCTCTCTGTTCAAGAAACGGGATATATTGGGAGCACACCCCGTGCCACCCTGTGGTTTTACCTGCGTGACCATGGAGCAGACATGAGAAAATGGGATGGAAAATCTACCTCGACCCTAGAGGCACGGGTACGTAAGTTGCAAGGAAAAACAATCGCAAAAGGGGGGTTCTCTGAGAAAACTGCTGCTCCAATTTCCAGCGGGCAGTACCTCAGACGCAGTAATGAATATTATGATCAGGACTAGAGGGGCCCTGCCTGCAGCCAGGGGGAGGAAAGGGACAATCGGGTTTATTGGACTGTGTGGATCCGATGGCCTGGCACGTCAGACGCACAGAAGTATAAAGATTTAGTAGATGCGGGTGCACAGTGTACTCTAATGCCATCAAGCTATAAAGGGCCAGAACCCATTTATATTTCTGGAATGACAGGGGGATCCCAGCAGTTAACTGTATTGGAGGCTGAAGTGAGTCTAATTGGAAATGAGTGGCAAAAGCACACCATTGTGACTGGCCTGGATGCTCCATGCATTCTTGGCATAGACTCTCTCAGGAGAGGATATTTCAAGGACCCAAAAGAGTTCCGGTGGGCTTTTGGCATAGCTCCCTTAGAGACAGAGGATATTAAACAGTTGTCTACCTTGCCCGGTCTCTCGGAGGTCTCTCGGTCTCCCTCATGTTGTGAGGTTGCTGAGGGTCGAAGAACAGCAGGTGACAATTGCTACCACAGCTGTACACCGTCAGTGATATTGCACCAATGGAGACTCTCTGATTCCCATCCATAAGATAATTCGTGAACTGGAGAACCAAGGAGCGATCAGGAAGACTCACTCACCATTTAATAGTCCCATATGGCCAGTGCAAAAGTGTAATGGCGAGTGGAGGCTAATGGTGGACTACAGTGGCCTGAATGAAGTCACACTGTGAGAAACTAAGTTGTGCTTTTGCAGTCGAACATGTTTTCGAAGTAGAGTGTGTTTTTGCAGTAGAAAACTAACCTTCTGTATTCAAAGGTAGTTGTGTAGTCATAATAAGGAGAAATGCTAAGTAGATAAGTGGACAGTAGAAGGCCTCACTGTTCCAAAATAAGGTGGAAGCTTGAGAAAAACAGGATGAGCATTGTGAGAACAGTAAAAAAACAAAGATCATAAGTTCTCTAAACATAAAAAAGGAAAAAAAAAAGGAAAAAGGAGAATTTAAAGGGTTGATCAAAAAAAAAAGTACATATATGGTATAGAGGAGCATCGAGTAGCTTGTGAACCTGTAGTACTCAGCCAATGAGGAAACAGGGGAGGTGGTCAGGTGCTGGGTAACAGGGAATAAAAGTTTATATGTTTACTATAATGTGCTCCTAATTGGCAGGATGCCCGCCATTGCAATCACGAATAAAATAGCTTCACAGAAGATCCTGTCTGAAGAAAATTATTGAGCTTTTTCTCACAACACCACCGCTGAGTGCCGAAGTGCTGGACATTCTAGAACTCTAATACAAACTGGAATCAAAGGCAGCCAAGTGGTACGCTGTCCTGGTTCCAGTTAGGACAGAGTTAAGTAGCTCATAGTAGCTGGTAGGGTGCTATGTTTTGGATTAGGATGAGAAGAGCGCTGATAACATGCTGATGTTTTAATTGTTGCAGAGCAGTGTTTACACCGGGCCAAGGACTTTTCGGCTTCTTGCTCTGTCCTGCCAGCGAGCAGGCTGGGGGTGCAGCAGGAGCTGGGAGGGGACAGACCCAGGACAGCTGACCCAAACTGGCCAAAGGGGTATTCCATACCATCTGACGTCATGCTAAACAATATATAGGGGTGGCTGGCCGGGGTGGGGGGCCGGCTGCTCGGGAATAGGCTGGGCATCGGTCAGCGGGTGGTGAGCAATTGCATTGTGCATCACTTGTTTTCTTACACATTATTATTGTTAATACTATTACCATTATCACTATTATTATTATTATTGTTATTATTATTTTCCTGTCTTAATAAACTGTCTTTATCTCAACTCACAGGCTTCACTTTCCCGTTTCTCTCCCCCATCCCAGAGAGGGAGGGGGGAGGGTGAGCGAACGGCTGTGTGGTGTTTAGCTGCCAGCCGGGTTAAACCACAACAGTCTTTTTGGCGCCCAACGTGGGGCTCGAAGGGTTGAGATATCGACAAATCTGACCAGAGTGTGTTAAACTAAAATTGGTATAAGTATTGGACCTGCTTAATAGTTGCTAGTCACGATGTTGATTGCCTTAATCTCCAGTCTGCTGTACCTGTATTCCAAATTGAGTTTTATGGTGCGTTACTTTCTGTATGTGCTCCCTGTTGCACTGTTTATCCTTTCCGGGCCCTGGTTTAAGATTGTTATGGTACTGTGCGGTGTAGCAATGGCTTATGAAATGATGAGATATCTGGTCATGACTTTAACCTGGTATTTGTACTCAGCACTGACATCGACTCTATACTTTGGAACCCATATCTCGGAAACTATTAGCAATTACACCTATTGCCTGTTTTCGTTAGGGAGCCAATCTGTGAAGGGGACAGGGGAAGACATGTTTCCCTACCTGTTCACTCTCCCTTTCTCCTTCACCACCACCCTCTTATCCCCCGAGTTAGTTACGGTGGTTCTCCGAGATGTTGAATATCCTTGGGATACTCAGACCAGCCTGCTCTTGTTGTTATGTCTCCTGAATGCGCTTCAGATTTTGTGGAGGGTTAAACAACTACTTAGGAATCTCATCCGGAGATCTGTCTTGAGGCGGGATAGTTGCGAGTGGCAGGGAGTGTGGGAGGATATGGCCAGGTTTCTAGAGCAGTGGGCACCTCCAGTGTTTTGGACATTCACCCCTGAACAACTGCAAAATCCTAAAAAGCTGGCAGAATGCTTGAAAAAAAGGTGTCATGACTCTGGCAGTTCCAAAGTGACACAAATCACTGTAGCGTGCTGGGGTCTGGCTTGTGCCTATCGAGCTGCAATTGATGCTATTAGCAACCTAGCTCCAGCTCCTGCAGCCGTTCCAGCTCCAGCTCCTGCAGCCACTCCAGCTGCAGCTCCTGCAGCCGCTCCAGCTCCAGCTCCTGCAGCCGCTCCAGCTCCAGCTCCTGCAGCCGCTCCAGCTCCAGCTCCTGCAGCCGCTCCAGCTCCTGCAGCCGCTCCAGCTCCAGCCCCTGCAGCCGCTCCAGCTCCAGCTCCTGCAGCCGCTCCAGCTCCTGCAGCCGCTCCAGTTCCAGCTCCTGCAGCTACTCCAGCTCCAGCTCCTGCAGCCGCTCCAGTTCCAGCTCCTGCAGCCGCTCCAGCTCCTGCAGCCGCTCCAGTTCCAGCTCCTGCAGCTACTCCAGCTCCAGCTCCTGCAGCCGCTCCAGCTCCTGCAGCCGTTCCAGTTCCAGCTCCTGCAGCCGCTCCAGCTCCAGCCCCTGCAGCTGCCCCAGCTCCTGCAGCTGCTCCCACTCCTGTGGCTGGGTCAGAGAAACGAGCTGTAGCAGTGCAAGTTGACCCCGCAGAGGGTATTCCAACCCCTGTGGCAGACCCTGCGTCTGGGTCAGAGAAACGAGCTGTAGCAGTGCAAGTTGACCCCGCAGAGGGTATTCCAACCCCTGTGGCAGACCCTGTGTCTGGGTCAGAGAAACGAGCTGTAGCAGTGCAAGTTGCCCCTGTAGACAAGGTGAAAAAATGGTATAGAGGCTCAGGTCGTTTAAAACGCAGACAGTCTTCTGCTAAGTCTGGGCGTAGTGAAGACGAGGCTGGGCCATCAAAGGTGCAGGAGACTGAAGATGAGGATGAGGATGGCGAAAAATCAACAGTAACTACCCGGACTCCATACCAGCCATCAAAGGTGCAGGAGACTGAAGATGAGGATGAGGATGTCGGAAAATCAACAGTAACTACCCGGACTCTACACCGGCCATCAAAGGTGCAGAAGACTGAAGATGAGGATGAGGATGTCGAAAAATCAACAGTAATTACCCGGACTCTATACCAGCGTGAGCTACGAGATGTGCGAAAAGATTTTGGTCGCTGTATAGGCGAGCAGCTTGTCACCTGGCTGCTCCGGTGCTGGGACACGGGAGCCAATTATGTGGAATTGGAGGGCAAGGAAGCCAGGCGGCTGGGATCCCTTGCTAGGGACGCATGCATTGACAAAGCAATTGGAGATGGAGCACAATCTCGCAGCCTCTGGAGGCGTCTCCTGTCAGCTGTGAAGGAAAGGTATCTCTTCAAGGAAGAACTTGTATGTTTACCAAGCAAATGGACCACCATGGAGAAGGGAATTCAGTACCTGAGGGAATTGGCCGTACGGGAAGTAATTTATAAGGACCTAGACGACGCACAAACATCCGCAGATCCAGATGCAGTCCGGTGTACACTACCCATGTGGCGGAAGTTTGTACAGAGTGCCCCATCATCATATGCCAGCTCATTGGCAATGCTAGCCTGGAAAACGGAGGAGAATCCCACAGTGAATGAAGTGACTAAAATACTCCGGCAGTACGAAGGAAATCTCTCCTCTTCCCTAAAGGCCTGTGTCTCAGCTGTGGAGAAACTCTCTGAAGAGGTCCACCAACTTAAAGAGAATTTATCTTCCCCTCCACCTGAACGAACCAGTGTCCACCAGCTAAAAGAGAATGCTTTAGAGAAACTTTCTGAAAAGATCCACCAACTTGAAGAAAGATTATCTTCCCCTTCACCTGAACGAACCAGTGTCCACCAGCTAAAAGAGAATGCTTTGGAGAAACTTTCTGAAAAGATCCACCAACTTGAAGAAAGATTATCTTCCCCTTCACCTGAACGAACCAGTGTCCACCAGCTAAAAGAGAATACCTTGGAGAAACTTTCTGAAGAGATCCACCAACTTAAAGAGAGTTTATTTTCCTCCCCACCTGTACAAACCAGTGTCTCAGCTATTAGGGGTAAACGTTCATCTATGCAAGGAAGACAATATGGTGGGCACACACACCGCGCCACCCTGTGGTTTTACCTACGTGACCATGTAGAGGACATGAGAAAATGGGATGGAAAATCTACTGCGACCCTAGAGGCACGGGTACGTGAATTGCAAAGGAAAACAATTGGGAAAAAGGAGTTCTCTGAAAGGTTTGCTGCTCCAACTTCCAGCAGGCAGTCCTTTAAACACAGAAATGAAGATTCTGACCAGGACTAGAGGGGCCCTGCCTCCAGCCAGGGGGAGGAAAGGGACAATCGAGTTTATTGGACTGTGTGGATTCGATGGCCTGGCACGTCAGACGCACAGAAGTATAAGGCTTTAGTAGACACCGGTGCACAATGTACTCTAATGCCATCAAGCTATAAAGGGCCAGAGCCTATCTGTATTTATGGTGTGACGGGGGGATCCCAGCAGTTAACTGTATTGGAGGCTGAAGTGAGTCTAACCGGTAATGAGTGGCAAAAGCACCGTATTGTGACTGGCCCAGATGCTCCGTGCATCCTTGGCATAGACTATCTTAGAAGAGGATATTTCAAGGACCCAAAAGGGTTCCGCTGGGCTTTTGGCATAGCTGCTTTGGAGACAGAGGACATTAAACAGTTGTCTACCTTGCCTGGTCTCTCAGAGGACCCTTCTGTTGTGGGGTTGCTGAGGGTTGAAGAACAGCAAGTGCCGATCGCTACCACAACTGTGCACCGGCGGCAATATCGCACCAACCGAGACTCCCTGAGTCCCATCCATAAGCTAATTCGTCAACTGGAGAGCCAAGGAGTGATCAGCAAGACTCATTCACCTTTTAATAGTCCCATATGGCCAGTGCGAAAGTCTAATGGTGAGTGGAGACTAACAGTGGACTATCGTGGCCTGAACGAAGTCACGCCACCACTGAGTGCTGCAGTGCCGGACATGCTAGAACTCCAGTATGAACTGGAATCAAAGGCAGCCAAGTGGTATGCCACAATTGATATCGCTAATGCATTTTTCTCCATCCCTCTAGCAGCACAGTGCAGGCCACAGTTTGCTTTCACTTGGAGGGGAGTCCAATATACTTGGAATCGGCTGCCCCAGGGGTGGAAACACAGCCCTACCATTTGCCATGGACTGATCCAGTCTGCGCTGGAGCAGGGGGAAGCTCCTGAACACCTGCAGTACATCGATGACATCATTGTGTGGGGTGACACTGCAGAAGAAGTTTTCGAGAAAGGGAAGAAAATAGTCCAAATCCTTCTGAAGGCTGGTTTTGCCATAAAACAGAATAAAGTTAAAGGACCTGCACGAGAGATCCAGTTTTTAGGAATAAAATGGCAAGATGGACGCCGTCAAATCCCAATGGATGTGATCAACAAAATAACAGCTATGTCTCCACCAACTAGCAAAAAAGAAACACAAACTTTCCTAGGTGTCGTGGGGTTTTGGAGAATGCATATTCCAAATTACAGTCTGATTGTAAACCCGCTCTACCAAGTAACCCGTAAGAAGAATGCTTTTGAATGGGGCCCTGAGCAACGACAAGCCTTTGAACAAATTAAGCAGGAAATAGTTCATGCAGTAGCCCTCGGGCCAGTCCGAACAGGACCAGATGTAAAGAATGTGCTCTACACCGCAGCCGGGGAGAATGGTCCCACCTGGAGCCTCTGGCAGAAAGAACCTGGGGAAACTCGAGGTCGACCCCTGGGGTTTTGGAGTCGGGGATACAGAGGATCTGAAGCCCGCTATACTCCAACTGAAAAGGAGATATTGGCAGCATATGAAGGAGTTCGATCTGCTTCGGAAGTGGTCGGTACTGAAGCGCAGCTCCTCCTGGCACCCCGACTGCCGGTACTAGGCTGGATGTTCAAAGGAAGGGTCCCCTCTACGCATCATGCAACTGATGCTACATGGAGCAAGTGGGTTGCACTGATTACTCAGCGGGCTCGAATAGGAAACCCCAGTCGCCCAGGAATCTTGGAGGTGATTATGGACTGGCCAGAAGGCAAATACTTTGGGATATCACCAGAGGAGGAGGTGGTTCGTGCTGAAGAAGCCCCCCTGTACAACAAGCTACCAGAAAATGAGAAGAAATATGCCTTGTTCACTGACGGGTCCTGTCGTATTGTGGGAAAGCATCGGAGATGGAAAGCTGCTGTATGGAGTCCTACACGACGAGTTGCAGAAGCTGCTGAGGGAGAAGGTGAATCGAGTCAGTTTGCAGAAGTAAAAGCCATTCAGCTGGCTTTAGATATTGCTGAACGAGAAAAGTGGCCAGTTCTCTATCTCTATACTGATTCATGGATGGTAGCAAATGCCCTGTGGGGGTGGTTACAGCAATGGAAGCAGAACAACTGGCAGCGCAGGGGCAAGCCCATCTGGGCTGCGGCATTGTGGCAAGATATTGCTGCCCGGGTAGAGAACCTGGTTGTAAAGGTACGCCATGTAGATGCTCATGTGCCCAAGAATCGGGCTACTGAAGAACACCAAAACAACCAGCAGGTGGATCAGGCTGCTAAGATTGAAGTGGCTCAGGTGGACCTGGACTGGCAACATAAAGGTGAATTATTTATAGCCCGATGGGCCCATGACACCTCAGGCCATCAAGGTAGAGATGCAACCTACAGATGGGCTCGTGATCGAGGGGTGGACCTGACCATGGACACTATAGCACAGGTTATTCATGACTGTGAAACATGTGCTGCAATCAAGCAAGCCAAACGGTCAAAACCTCTTTGGTATGGAGGACGATGGCTGAAATATAAATATGGAGAGGCCTGGCAGATTGATTACATCACACTCCCTCAAACCCGCAACGGCAAGCGCCACGTACTTACAATGGTGGAAGCAACCACCGGATGGCTGGAAACATATCCTGTGCCCCATGCCACTGCCCGGAACACTATCCTGGGCCTTGAAAAGCAAGTCTTATGGCGACATGGCACCCCAGAGAGAATTGAGTCAGACAACGGGACTCATTTCCGAAACAACCTTATAGACACTTGGGCCAAAGAGCATGGTATTGAGTGGGTGTATCACATCCCCTATCATGCACCAGCCTCTGGGAAAGTTGAACGATACAATGGACTGTTGAAGACTACACTGAAAGCAATGGGTGCTGGGACATTCAAAAATTGGGATACACATTTGGCAAAGGCCACCTGGTTAGTCAATACCAGGGGATCTGCCAACCGAGCTGGACCTGCCCAATCAAACCTGTTACGCACTGTAGAAGGGGATAAAGTTCCTGTAGTGCACGTAAGAAACATGCTGGGTAAAACAGTCTGGGCTACTCCTGCCTCAGGAAAAGGCAAACCCATTCGTGGAATTGCTTTTGCTCAGGGACCTGGATGCACTTGGTGGGTAATGCAAAAGAATGGGGAGGTCCGGTGTGTACCTCAAGGGGATTTGATACTGGGTGAGAATAGCCCATGAGTTGAATTGTAGTATGTTAATTATTATATAATAATGTATGTCATCACTACCATGATTGCTATATATCATAGATGAAAATGGTGATTAATTAGAATGTATTGGACAGAGTGTAACCTGAGCATGACATAAATGGTATGGAATAAGGGGTGGATATCTGTCCTGGTTCCAGTTAGGACAGAGTTAAGTAGCTCATAGTAGCTGGTAGGGTGCTATGTTTTGGATTAGGATGAGAAGAGCGCTGATAACATGCTGATGTTTTAATTGTTGCAGAGCAGTGTTTACACCGGGCCAAGGACTTTTCGGCTTCTTGCTCTGTCCTGCCAGCGAGCAGGCTGGGGGTGCAGCAGGAGCTGGGAGGGGACAGACCCAGGACAGCTGACCCAAACTGGCCAAAGGGGTATTCCATACCATCTGACGTCATGCTAAACAATATATAGGGGTGGCTGGCCGGGGTGGGGGGCCGGCTGCTCGGGAATAGGCTGGGCATCGGTCAGCGGGTGGTGAGCAATTGCATTGTGCATCACTTGTTTTCTTACACATTATTATTGTTAATACTATTACCATTATCACTATTATTATTATTATTGTTATTATTATTTTCCTGTCTTAATAAACTGTCTTTATCTCAACTCACAGGCTTCACTTTCCCGTTTCTCTCCCCCATCCCAGAGAGGGAGGGGGGAGGGTGAGCGAACGGCTGTGTGGTGTTTAGCTGCCAGCCGGGTTAAACCACAACATACGCCACAATTGATATCGCTAATGCATTTTTCTCCATCCCTCTAGCAGCAGAGTGCAGGCCACAGTTTGCTTTCACTTGGAGGGGAGTCCAATATACTTGGAATCGACTGCCCCAGGGGTGGAAACACAGCCCTACCATTTGCCATGGACTGATCCAGTCTGCACTGGAACATGAGGGGGGGTATCTGAATACCTGCATTACATTGATGACATCATTGTGTGGGGTGACACTGCAGAGGACGTTTTTGAGAAAGGGAAGAAAATAGTCCAAATCCTTCTGAACGCTGGTTTTGCCATAAAACAAAATAGAGTCAAAGGACCTGCACGAGAGATCCAGTTTTTAGGAATAAAATGGCAAGATGGAAGTCGTCAGATCCCAATGGATGTGATCAACAAAATAACAGCTATGTCTCCACCAACTAGCAAAAAAGAAACACAAACTTTCCTAGGTGTCGTGGGGTTTTGGAGAATGCATATTCCAAATCAGTCTGATCGTAAGCCCGCTCTACCAAGTAACCTGTAAGAAGAATGATTTCGAATGGGGCCCCGAGCAACAACAAGCCTTTGAACAAATTAAGCAGGAAATAGTTCATGCAGTAGCCCTTGGGCCAGTCCGAGCAGGACCAGATGTAAAGAATGTGCTCTACACTGCAGCCGGGGAGAATGGTCCCACCTGGAGCCTCTGGCAGAAAGAGCCTGGGGAAACTCGAGGTCGACCCCTAGGGTTTTGGAGTCAGGGATACAGAGGATCTGAGGCTCGCTACACTCCAACCGAAAAAGAGATATTGGCAGCATATGAAGGGGTGGAAGTGGTCGGTACTGAAGCACAGCTCCTCCTGGCACCCCGACTGCCGGTAGTGGGCTGGATGTTCAAAGGAAGGACCCCCTTTACACATCATGCAACTGATGCTACATGGAGCAAGTGGGTTGCACTGATTACTCAGCGGGCTCGAATAGGAAACCCCAGTCACCCAGGAATCTTGGAAGTGACTGTGGACTGGCCAGAGGTAAATATTTTGGGATTATAAATATCTGCATATTTGTTTTCACTGTTTACTCAGTTCTTAGTTAGATGGTCCTGCAGCCCAGCTAAAGATTTATTGGATTTGCACTGAGTCCCAGGCTGGCTCCTCTTTATCTCCAAGCATCTCCCATCCTTGAAATTGGGCTTAGAAAACAAAGTCCCAAGGCTCACCTACACCTGAAAAGGATGATGTGGGAAACTGATGAACTAACAATCCACTGACTTCTCTTTGCCAAGCGTTGCATTATCTTCCTGGGTAAACAGGTTTTGGGTCCTGACAACCTAATTTTCACATGTGCTCAGGAGTTAGCATCTGGCTTTTAGAAGAGGATTGCTTGAAGGACAGAAAGCTTCAGCACAGGAAAGAGGCTGTCCAAAACTGGCCTTCAGTGAGCACAAAGCAAGTGGCAGTTTACTTTCCTTCCAGAGCATTAGGGTCTGGTATTTATTACCAATTTACATCAAATTAATTAGCAATAGTGTAAGTGATTCCTTTTGTGTCTCTGTCACAGCAAGTGTTTCAGCAGCTTTCTATATAGCCCCTGTCTCGATAGCACACAGCAGCTATACACCTTTCATTGGCCTCAGAATGGTGATCCCAGCATCTGCCCAGAAAACCTCACTGGCCTGTAACAGGCATTATTCTGCCATATTCATTATTATGCCAATGTTATCGTAGCTCTGGGACTGGGCCAAGACTTCTAGCTTCTCTAGCTTCTTCCTCATTGTTGTGGTTTAACCCGGCTGGCAGCTAAAAACCACACAGCCGTTCGCTCACCCTCCCCCCTCCCTCTCTGGGATGGGGGAGAGAAACGGGAAAGTGAAGCCGGTGAGTTGAGATAAAGACAGTTTATTAAGACAGGAATATAATAATAACAATAATAATAATAATAGTGATAACGATAATAGTATTAATAATAATAATGTGTAAGAAACAAGTGATGCACAACGCAATTGCTCAGCACCCGCTGACCGATGCCCAGCCTATCCCCGAGCAGCCGCCCCCCACCCCGGCCAGCCACCCCTATATATTGTTTAGCATGACGTCAGATGGTATGGAATACCCCTTTGGCCAGTTTGGGTCAGCTGTCCTGGGTCTGTCCCCTCCCAGCTCCTGCTGCACCCCCAGCCTGCTCGCTGGCAGGACAGAGCGAGAAGCCGAAAAGTCCTTGGCCTGGTGTAAACACTGCTCTGCAACAATTAAAACATCAGCATGTTATCAGCGCTCTTCTCATCCTAATCCAAAACATAGCACCCTACCGGCTACTATGAGGGAAAATTAACTCTGTCCTAACTGGAACCAGGACACTCATGCTGCGTGCATTGGTGTAGAAGCACTTCAAATGCGCCTCATTGCACGCAGCACCTTGTGGAGCAGACCAAAGGACCTCGCTAGCACACTAGTCCCTCTGATTCTAGCGCGCCATCCCATAGCTTATCACTGGCAGGCCTGGTTTTATCCCTTTCCCCTTTTGACTCTAGCTTAATGCCCTATCTGTCGGCCCCGCTAACTCCTTAGCAAAAATCCTTTTCCCCCTCCGAGAGAGGCGCATCCCATCTGGTGCCAGCAGGCCCGGTGTCGCATAGACCTTCCCGTGATCGAAAAACCCAAAATTCTGCCGGTTGCACCAGTCCCGAAGCCACGTGTTAATGTGATGAGTCTGCTTGTCAGCCTCGATCCCCCCTATCGGAAGGACAGAGGCAAACACAACCTGTGCCCCTGATCCTTTAAGTAGTCGCCCCAAAGCCCTAAAGTCCCTTTTGATGGCTCTCGGACTTCTCGTTGCTACCTCGTCATTACCAACCTGAAAGACCAGTAGCAGGTAGTAGTCAGTGGGCCGTACCAGGCGCTTGACTTTCTTAGCGAAGTCTCTCACCCGAGCCCCAGGGAGGCAACAGACTTCCCTGTGGGTTGGGTCCAGATGGCAAATTGGGCCCTCTGTCCCTTTCAAAAGGGAGTCCCCCATGGCAATAACCCTCCTTTCTTTTTTGACAGTTGATGTAGCAATGCGGGGGATAGGTTGCCTTGCCTTAGGCACCCTCTCCAACTGGGACGGGCTTTCGTCTACTTCGTTGTTCTGACTGTCGTGTTCTAGAGCCCCATACCTGTTATATAAGGGTAGATGGGAAGGTGAGGTGGGCAGGGAGAGGGCTCGCCTACCACCCCGAACAGGAACCTGCCTCCATTCCCCCCCTTGGCCTAGGTCTCCTCCTACTGCCTGGCGGGATGAGGGAACTTTTGTCTTCTGCGTAGCAGGAGACACCTGTGCTGTGGCAGGCTCTTGAGTCTGTCTCAGAGAGGGTAGAGTACACCTCCACCAGTCAGTTTCCCTCTCTGACTCCCTGATGCTCCTGAGCCTGCTCACCTCCTCTCGAAGCTCCGCTACCTGGCTGAGCAGCTCTTCAACCTGGGCACACCTCCCACAGGCACCTCTGCAGCCGAAGACCTGGACAGTGGTGTGTTTCCCCAAGCCCTCCATCTGAGTAGCCACATCAGTGACTGTGGCTGGAGAGGCCGCAGGAGATGCGGAGGCCATGGTTTTCTGCCCGGTTGATACCATGGCCAGGTTCCTCGCAAGCAGGTTACAAGTACTGATGGGAAAGACCGCTGCAAAAGAGCGGCGAGGAGCCCTCCCTGCTCACCCTGCCTGCGCAAACTGCCGCACAAACTGCCGCGCAAACTGCCGTGCCACGCCCTTCTGACGCACCACGCCCTGTTTGCCCGCCCTGTTTGCCGCGCTCCTGGTCGCTCGCGCTCCCTAGGGGCTGCTTTTGAACGGCCCTGGAGGGGGTGCTGCTGGCTCCGCCTATGCCTCGTCAGCCTCCCTCACGAGGGCTGCTGGGTTCTGGCGGCTCCCTCGGCTGCTTCGAGTGGCCTTGATGCCAAAAAATAGCCCTGCCTGTCTCGATCCCCCACTCCGCTGCAGAACGCGTCTGCCCCAGAGCCGATCACCTCGTCCTTCTGACTCGGTATCAGTAGTGAGAAACAAAGACAAAACTAAAAACACCTTCCCCTCACCCCACCCTTTTTCTCACGCTCACCTTTACTCCTTAGCTCCAGACTCTTCTGCCTACTCCTCTCCCACTCCCAAGCAGCACAGGGGAACAGGGAATGGAGTTGTGGTCAGTTCATAACAGTTCTTCTCTGCTGTTACTTCCTCACACTTTTCCCCTGCTCCAGCATGGTGTCCTTCCCACAGGATCCAGTCCTTCACAAACTGTTCCAATGTGGGTCCTAACCACAAGCTGCAGTTTTTCAAGAACTGCTCCATCTTGGGTGCTCTCCATGGGGTGCAGTCCTTCAGGAACAGACTGCTCTAGCATGGGCTCCTGTCCACAGGCTGCAGATCCTGCCAGGAACCTGCTCCTGCGATGTCTCTTCACAGGCTACAGCTTCATAGAATGGCCTGGGTTGAAAAGGACCTTGAAAATCATCTAGTTTCAACCCCCCTGCTCTGGGCAGGATTGCCAACCACTAGAGCAGGCTGCCCAGAGCCGCATCCAGCCTGGCCTTGAATGCCTCCAGGGATGGGGCATCCACAAGCTCTCTGGGCTACCCGGTCCAGTGCCTCATCACCCTCTGAGTGAAAAACCTTCTCCTAATATCTAACCTAAATCTCCCCTGTCTTAGTTTAAAACCATTCCCCTTTGTCCTATTACTATCAACACATGTAAACAGGCGTTCCCCCTCCTGTTTATACGCTCCCTTCAAGTACTGGAAGGCCGCAATGAGGTCTCCCCGGAGCCTTCTCTTCTCCAAGCTAAACAAGCCCAGTTCCTTCTTCATAGGAGAGGCGCTCCAGCCCTCTGATCATCTTAGTGGTCCTCCTCTGGACCCGTTCCAAGAGCTCCACATCCTTCTTGTGCTGGGGGCCCCAGGCCTGCATGCAGCATTCCAGGTGGGGTCTCACAAGAGCAGAGTAGAGGGGGACAATCACCTCCCTCTCCCTGCTGGCCACCCCTTTTTTGATGCATCCCAGGACATAGTTGACCTTCCGGGCTGCAAGCACGCACTGCTGGCTCATGTCCAGCTTCTCATCCATCAGGACCCCCAAGTCCTTCTCCGCAGGGCTGCTCTCAAGTTCTTCTTCTCCCAGTCTATATAAATACCTGGGATTGTCCCAGCCCAAGTGCAACACCTTGCACTTGGCCTTGTTGAACCTCATTAGGTTCTCATGGGCCCACTTCTCCAGCCTGTCCAGGTCCCTCTGGATGGCATCCCTTCCCTCTATTGTATTAACTGCACCGCTCAGCTTGGTGTAATCTGCAAACTGGCTGAGGGTGCACTCGATTCCGCTGTCTATGTCATTGATAAAGATGTTGAAGAGCACCGGTCCCAAGACCGACCCCTGAGGGACACCACTTGTGACCGGCCTCCACCCAGACATAGAACCGTTGACCACAACCCTTTGGCTGCGACCAGCCAACCAATTCTTTATCCACCTAACAGCCCATCCTTCAAATCCATACCTCTCCAATTTAGAGAGAAGAATGTGGTGAGGGACCATATCAAAGGCTTTGCTCAAGTCCAGGTAGATGACATCCATCACCCTTCCTTTGTCCACCGATGCCGTTACTCCATCATAGAAGGCCACCAGATTGGTTAGGCAAGATATGTCTTTGTGAGGCCATTCTGGCTGTCTCGGATCACCTCTTTATCTCGTGCATGCCTTAACATGTCTTCCAGGAGGATCTGCTCCATGATCTTCCCAGGCACAGAGGTGAGGCTCACTGGCCTCCTTCAAGAGCATATCCACCTGCTCCAGCGCGGGGTCTTCCACAGGCTGCAGTCTGGATATCTGCTCCGTGTGGTCCTCCATGGGCTGTAGGGGGGAAAACTGCTTCACCATGGTCTTCTCTACAGGCTGTAGGGAAATCTCTGCTCCAGCACGTAGAGCACCTCCTCTCCCTCCTTTTTCACTGACTTTGCCATCTGCCGGGCTGTTTCACATTTTTCTCACTCCTCTCTTTCACAGCTGCTGTGCAGCATTTTTTAATTCTTTCTTAAATATGTTATCATAGAGGCACTACCAGTGTCACTCATTGGCTCAGCTTTGGCCAGCGGCAGGTCTGTTTTGGAGCTGGATGGAAGTGACTCTGCCTGACATGGGAGTAGCCCCTGATTTCTTCTCTCAAAAGCTACCCCTGAAACACCCACCTTGCTGATACCAAAACCTTGCCCCACATAAATCCAATACACATGGGAACAACATATTTGTTCTTGCATGCGGAAATACTACTTCTGACCCTTTTGTAGGCTTGCAATTCAAGTTTGTATGTGCTTGCTCAATTGGTTTTAAAATAATTTTGTTTCTTTAGCATAAGCAAAAGCTATAAAAAAAAAAAAAAGGGCCAGCCTCACCCCATACTTGGAAAAAAAATGGATATGCTTTACTGATTTACAAATCTAGCCTCATTAGCCAGCCACAGGCATGCATCAAGATTTTGGATTAAACCATGATCTCAGCAGAGCAAGCAACAGCTTTGCCATTAACATTATTAGGACCACCATTTTACCTTTCCACTTCATTATTTCTGTCTAGTGTGGCATAGAGACTCTGTTTCTGGTTTAGATTTATGAAGCTTAATTGTGTAATACCTATTTAGCTATTGTATAAATTATTTGCCATTATGCAACAGTCCAAGGAACAGTGGAAGAAATAAGGAGTCCTTGCTTCCACTTGTACAAACCATGCAAGGATCTGTAAGAGGCCTGGAACTATTAGAAATGTTTCCGTCTTCCCTTAGGCCCAACTCCAGAGAGTCCAGGAGCTGCCCCATGTTAGATAAGGGCCAGTTCAAGCTGGCTCCAAAAGGGATGCGCCACTGACCAGAGCTGAGCCATTAAGTGACGTTGGTTGTGCCTCTGTGAAAGAAGATTTAAGAAATGGAAAAAAAGTGTTGTATAACAGCAGCTGGGAGGTTGAGGATCAAGAAAGAGCCTTGCAGACACTAAGGTCAGTGCAGAAGGAGGGGGAGGAGGTACTCCAGGCACCGGAACAGAAATTCCCTTGTGGCCTGTGGAGAGGACCATGGCAGAGCAGATTTCCATGCTGCAGCCCATGGAGGAGCCCACAGCGGAGCAGGTGGATCTGGCTTGAAGGAGACTGTGGCGTATGGAGAGCTCCCACTGGAGCAGGCTCTGTGTTGGACCTGCAGCCCATGGAGAGGAGTCCACGCAGGAGCAGGTGATCTGCTGGGAGCTGCCACCCATGGGAGACCCATGTTGGGGCAGTTTGCTCCTGACGGATGAGGGACCCCGTGGTACAGACCCATATTGGAGCAGTTCTTGAAGAGCTGATGCCTGTGAGAAGGCCATGTAGGATCAGTTTGAGAAGGACAGCATCCCGTGGGAGGGACCACATGCTAGAGCAGGGGAAGAGAATGACCATGAAGGGGTGGCAGAAATGAAGCATTACAGGCTGACCGCAACCTCCAATCCCCATTCACCTTGCCACTTGGGGTGAAGGATGTAGATGGGAGTGGATGGGGGGAAGGTGTTTTTAGTTTGCTTTTAGTTTTTCACTGCTGTAGTCTGCTAGTGTAAGAATTAAAGTCGTGGTTTTGCAGTGGAAAATTCCACTAACCTTACATATTCAAAAGTGATTGTATAGGCATAACAGTGGCATAGCAGTGGGAGGTTTGTTAAGCAGATAAGAGAACAGTGGAAGGTTCCACTGTCCCAAAATAAGGAGGATGGCTAAGAAAAACAAGACAAGCAATTGCAGAATCAGCAAAAACAAAAAATCATGGGACCCTCCAGTCACAAGAGAAGAAGAAAAGAAAAACAAAAGAAGGAAAAAAAAGGGGTAAAAGGAGAAATTAATGGTTGGTCAAATAAAATTGTACATATATGGTATAGTAATAAGCGTTGAATAGGTTGTGAACCTGTAGTACTCAGCCAATGAGGAAACAGGAGGAATCAAGTATTGGTAATAGGGGATATAAGGTGCGCTTCTGCTTGCAGGATGCCCACCATTGCAATCGTGAATAAAAATGCTACTTCACTGAGATCCTCGCCTGAGCCTGTGTTATTGGCTGCAGATTGTTTCTCACACTAGTGATAGGCAATACATTTTATTAATCTCCCTATGCTGAGTTTGTTTTGCCCATGATGATAATTGGTGAGTGATCTCCCTGTCCTTATCTCAATCCTTGAGACCTTTTCATCATATTTTCTCTTCGCCTTTGAGGAGGGGGAGTGAGAGAGCAGCTGTGGTGGAGTTTGGATGCCCAGCAGGGTTAAATCACCATATGTTCTCATCTAGAACTTTTTGGATATTGTTTAAAAATAACTCAGCATAGAAAATGGAAGTGAGATGGATGGCCCCTTTTGAAAAACACGTCCCTGTGAATACAGATTTATATCAAAGATACAGAATTGCTTCAGAACACCACACTTGTTTCCCAAGTGCTATTTCTAAATAAATTAAGCCTCAAATACTCAAAATTCTCTTCAAATTCAGACCTAAAAACTACTGCAGCAGAGCAAAGGACCTGTGAATGGAAAGGTGTCACTTCAAATTTCAGTTTGTCCCAGCGCAAGCTATAGAATTAGCTCCACAAGTTGACTTGTCTCTAGATGTTGGTCCTCTACTGCTCTTTTCAGCCACCTCCTCCTCCCTGCCACATGATACCTCATCTCCTAGAGATCCCTCCTGTCACCTCTCCTCTTCCAGCTTTCCTTGATATTTTCTCCATGGCAAGCATGAAAACACCCTACACAGAAAGTTGCTTGCACCATACCAAGCAGCTCAGCCATCCTAGAGATGGCCACACTACAAACCAAGCTCTGTCAGTTTTGCTACAGCAGATTTGAAAATAGATGCATTTATTATGAAATCAGTTGCAAACTACAATGAGGTTTTGATAAATACTGGAAGTATCATTGTTTCTATTCTGCGTAACTCTAAATAAATCAATGTTTCATTTTTTTCCAATATTATGCATGAAATATTTTCATAAATAATTTCTACTTTGCTAGAGACCTTTAACAAGTATTCTTGGCTGACTTTTTTTTTTTTTCCTGATGTGCCTCTTGTACTCATTTACTTCTTTCTTCCTTTCTGAAGATTTTTACCTCTCTCCTTAGTCACTTCTCTCTTGGCCACTTATGGCTTGTCTACTCTTTCTTTTTCTAACATCTCCCTGGATTTTCCTGGTAGGAAGCTGGGTGTCAGCTTCCTACCACCTTATACAACACCTAGCACATTTAGATCACAGTTCTGGGCATGGTCTTCTGTGATGCTGCAATTTATACATTCACATAAAATAGCACTAGTGCTTCTTATATTCAAGTATTTTAGAGTGACACTCATTTGTTCTCAAAGTGTCACTTCCTCTTTTACCAAAAATTCAGTCACTGCTGCTACTTAGTAACAGCTTTATCAGAACAGATTTACATGGAATTTGGAAACTCTCAACAAGGAACTGCTGAAGGAAGCTGATAATAGAGCCTTATTCCTGGCCATTAGAGGCAAATATGATAATGCAGAGTATAATGGTGTTGTAATTCTATACGAATCTAATGAACACATGCAGAGCATTATCACTGATTGATGTAAAAGACTATGAACTTTCCTAATTAGTTTATGCCTGAGTTTATCTGCAAAAGCAATCTTGTCTTCAGAGACTGAAAAAAAAAAAAAAAGCAAGCAAACTAACCGTAAACAGCCACTATCCTCTCTTGCACTAGACAGGATTCAGAATTGGAATCTGCAACAGCCACGTACAAATGGGTCTCAAAGGACTATACTGTGAAACATCCTTACTTAATGCACATCCTTACTTCATGTACATCTATTGTAAATATTCAAGTATCAGACCAGTGCAGGAACATAGACACTTAGCACTCCCTACTTTGGGACGCATTCATACTAGAATTTCAATAAACAAAAAGTGTTTTCCATTTTTTCCTTGCAAGATCATGGAAAAGAGCCTCCCGGAAGCAATGTCAAGGCACATGCAAGACAAAGGGGTGATCCAAGACAGACAACATGGCTTCACCAAGGGTAAATTGTGCCTGAACACTCTGGCGCCCTTCTATGATGGAGTGACTGCATCAGTTGACAAGACCGATCAATGTCATCTACCTGGACTTCTGCAAGGCCTTTGACACTGTCCCACATGACATCCTGGTCTCCAAATTGGAGAGATACGGACTTGATGGGTGGACCATTCAGTGGACAAGGAATTGGCTTGAAGGTCACACCCAGAGAGTGGAGGCCAGTGACATAGACAGTGGGATCGAGTGCACCCTCAGCCAGTTTGCACAGTTTGCAGATGACACCAAGCTGAGTGGTACAGTTGATACAATAGAAGGAAGGGATGCCATCCAAAGGGACCTGGACAAGCTTGAGAAGTGGGCCCACATGATCCTTATGAGGTTCAACAAGTCCAAGTGCAAGGTGCTGCACCTGGACCGGGGCAATCTGAGACATGAGTACAGACTGGGAGAAGAACTCATTGAGAGCAGCCCTGCAGAGAAGGACTTGAGGGTTCTGGTGGATGGAAAGCTTGACATGAGAGAGCAGTGGGCGCTTGCAACCCGGAAGGCCAACTGCATCTTGGGCTGCATCAATAGAGGAGTGGCCAGCAGGTCAAGGGAGATGATTGTCCCCCTCTACTCTGCCCTTGTGAGGCCCCACTTGGAGTACTGCGTCCAGGTCGGGATCCTGGACAAGAATGATGTGGATCTGTTAGAGCGGGTCCAGAGGAGGGCCACAAAGATGAGCAAGGGGCTGGAGCACTTCTCCTATGAAGAAAAGCTGAGAGAGCTGGGGCTGTTCAGCCTAAAGAAGAGAAGTCTCCAGGGTGACCTCATTGTGACCTTTCAGTACTTAAAGGGGACTTTTAAAAAAGATGGAGAGTGACTCTGCTCAATCAGATAATGACAGGATGAGGGGGAATGGTCTTAAACTAAAAGAGGAGAGATTTAGATTAGAGGTTAGGAGGAAATTCTTCACTCAGAGGGTGGTGAGACAATGGAACAGGTTGCCCAGAGGGGTTGTGGTTGCCCTATCCCTGGAGGTGTTCAAGACCAGGTTAGATGAGGCCCTGGGCAACCTGATCTAGTGGGTGGCATCCCTGCCTATGGCAGGGGGGTTGGAAGTAGGTGATCTTTAAGTTCCCTTCCAACCCAAGCCATTCTATGATTCTATGATTTTCGGTCTTTAGAAAGGACCCATTTTCTTTTCAAGGGAAAGATTTCTCATAACTGCTTTTCCTTTCTGAAGATGATACCAAGTTTGCATTCCCTAATGCTACATCATACTTCATTGGAATACAAATATATGTATAAACCTGTTACTATTAAATTAAAATACCCTGAAAGCCAGGTGAAGTTGTTACCTGTCATTTGGAGGTGATAACATTGTATCTAAGAGCTCATGTTCCAAACTATGGATCTCTAACATATTTTGTTCTTAGGTTGTGAACTTTGCCCAAACTGAGTGAAACTGTAACTACTGATGATTTGTAGATAGCCCACATGATAGCAATTTGATCAGTGATCGCCAGGGAACAGATACCCTTGCTGGGAAATGACAGCTTTTGGCAGACTGAACAGACATACAGGGTTATTCTCCCATCGACCTAATTAAAAAGTGTTTGATTCTTTCTAAGAGAGGAGGGAAAATGCAGAAAGAAAAAGAAAAAAAATGTTTTTTGTTTGTTTGTTTTCCCATTTGAAGACACACAGGCCTTGTTTTGGGTCCAAAAATCAGGCTACTGTAAGATCGTAACTCACTGCATTCACAAAGAATTCCATCTGCGTGTTGCAGGACGCAAAGTGTCTTTGCAGATGCTTGCCTTGCTCATTCAGTTACACTAGAGCCTGTTGTGGTTTAATCCAGCAGGCAGCTAAGCACCACATAGACATTTGTTCCCCACCACAACAGTGGGATGGAGGAGAGAATCAGGGGGGAGGAAGTAAAAGCTCATTGCTTGGGATAAAGATAGTTTAAAAGGACAGAAAATGAAGGGAAATGATAATAATAATGATAATAATAAGTATAGAATGTACAAAGCAAATGATGCACAATGCAATTGCTCACCACCTGCAGACTGATGCCCAGCCCATCAATGATCAGAGGTCCCCCCCACACTCTAGCCAGCCGCTCCATATGTATTGTTCAGTATGACGTAATATGGTATGGAATATCCCTTTGGCCAGTTTGCATCAACTGTCCTGGTTCTGTCCCTTCCCAGCTTCTCGTGCACCCCTAACCTGCATGCTTGGGCATCGAGCCTACGTGAGGGAGCCTCCAGGCACCGGCAGCCCTCGTGAGGGAGGTTGACGAGGCGTAGGCGGAGCCAGCAGCGTCAGCGACAGCGTCAGCGGCGGGCCTTTTAAATCGGGCACCACCGCCATTTCAGAGCCACTTGCCGAGGCGACCGGCTCCGGGGCAGACGCGTGCTGCAGCGAAGCGCGGGATCGGGACAGGCAGGGCTATTTTTCGGGCATCGAGCCTACGTGAGGGAGCCGCCAGGCACCGGCAGCCCTCGTGAGGGAGGCTGACGAAGCGTAGGCGGAGCCAGCAGCGTCAGCGACAGCTCCTCCTCCCGGCCGTTCAAAGGCAGCCCTTAGGGAGCGCGAGCGACCAGGAGCGAGGCGAACAGGGCCGGCAAACAGGGAGTGAAGCGGGGGGAGTGACGCGGCAGTTAGCGAGGCAGTTAGTGCGGGCAGGAAGGGCGGGGACCCATCGTCGCTCTGTTGCAGCTGCCTCTCCCTTCGGTGCTTGTAACCTGCTTGCGTAGAACCTGACCATGGTATCAACCAGGCAGAAAACCGTGGCCTCCGCATCTCGTGCGGCATCTCCAGCCACGGTCACCACGGTGGCTACTCAGACGGAGGGCTCCGGGAAACACGCAGCCGTCCAGGTCCTGGGCTGCAGAGTGTGCCCCAGCCTTCTGTCGGTCTCCGACAGCAGTGGTGGGTATGCCTGTGGGAGGTGTGCCCAGGTTGAAGAACTGCTCAGCCAGGTAGCGGTGCTCCGGGAGGAGGTGAACAGGCTCAGGAGCATCAGGGAATCGGAGATGGAAATTGACTGGTGGAGGTGCACTCTACCCTCTCTGAGGCAGGCTCACGAGCCTGCCACAGCACAGGCGTCTCCTGTTATGCAGAAGACAGAGGTTCCCTCCTCCTGCCAGGCAGCGGGAGGAGACCTAGATCAAGGAGGGGAATGGAGGCAGGTGCCTATTCGGGGTGGTAGGCGAGCCCTCTCTCTGCCCACCTCACCTTCTCATCTACCCTTAAATAATCGATATGAAGGACTAGAACAAGACAATCTGAATGACAAAGTAGATAAAAACCCGTCCCAGTTGGAGGGGGCGCCTAAGACAAGGCGACCTACACATCGCATTGCCACATCATCCTTCAAAAAAGAAAGAAGGGCTATTGTTATGGGGGGCTCCCTTCTGAAAGGGACAGAGGGACCAATATGCCGACCGGACCCAACCCGCAGAGAAGTCTGTTGCCTCCCTGGGGCTCGGGTGAGAGACTTCGCCAAGAAAGTCAAGCGCCTGGTACGGCCCACTGACTACTACCCGCTACTGGTCTTTCAGGCTGGTAGCGATGAAGTAGCAACGAGAAGTCCGAAGGCGATCAAAAGAGACTTTAGGGACTTGGGGCGACTACTTAGAGGATCAGGGGCGCAGGTTGTGTTTGCCTCTGTCCTTCCGATAGGGGGGATCGAAGCTGAAAGGCGTGCTGTTCACATAAACTCGTGGCTTCGAGACTGGTGTGACCGGCAGAACTTTGGGTTCTTTGATCACGGGAAGGTCTATGCTACACAGGGCCTGATGGCACCGGATGGGATGTGCCTCTCTCAGAGAGGGGTAAGGATCTTTGGTCAGGAGTTGGCAGGGCTGATAGATAGGGCTTTAAACTAGAGTCGAAGGGGGAAGGGGCTAAAACCAGGCACACCGGTGAAGACCTAAGGGAAGGTATGCTAGAATCAGAGGGGCTGTGTGCCAGTGAGGTCCTTCGGGCAGATCCACAAGGTGCTGAGTGTAAGGAGACGCACCTGAAGTGCTTCTACACGAACGCACGCAGTATGAGGAATAAAATGGATGAGCTAGAAGTCCTGGCCCAGTCCCGCAACTACAACATCATTGGCATAAGCGAAACCTGGTGGGATGAGTCCTGTGACTGGGGTGTTGCGATAGATGGTTACAGGCTCTTCAGGAGGGACAGGCAGGGTAGGCGAGGTGGTGGGGTGGCGATGTATGTGAAGCAGGGGCTGGACTGTGTGGAACTTCAGGTCAGCGATGGCAAAGTTGAGAGCATCTGGGTAAGGATCAAGGGACGAACGAATAAAGGGGATGTCGTTGTGGGAGTCTATTACAGATCGCCTGGCCAGGACGATAGCGCCGATAAATTATTCTTTACAGAACTAAGAGAGGCCTCGAGATTAACTCCCCTTGTCCTTATGGGGGACTTCAACTTGCCAGACGTTAACTGGGAGTGCCACACGGCTGACACGAGCAAGTCCAGGAGGTTCATGAAGCACCTAGATGATAACTTCTTGGTGCAGGTGCTAACGGAGCCAACTAGGAAAGGTGCCCTCCTAGACCTGTTGCTAGAAAACAGAGAGGGTCTGGTGGGAGATGTGGTGATTGGTGGCCGCCTTGGTCATAGCGACCATGAAGTGGTTGAGTTCAAAATTTACGGTGACAGAAGGAAAAGTGCCACCAAAACCTCATCCCTAGATATGGGGAAAGCGGACTTCAGGCTGCTCAGGGAACTAGTCAGCAAGGTCCCCTGGGAAACTGCTCTTGAAGGCCTCGATGTCCACCAGTGCTGGTCATTCTTTAAGCGATGCCTCCTAGAAGCACAAGATCAGGCAATTCCTAAATATCGCAAGTCAGGCAGGCGGGGCAGGAGGCCGGCGTGGCTGACCAGGAACATTCTAATGGAGATTAGGTGGAAACAGAGAGTGTTTCGCTACTGGAAGGAGGGCCAGGTGTCATGGAAAGAATACAGGGATGCTGTTCGTGTTTGTAGGGAGAAAATTCGTGTGGCCAAAGCACACCTAGAGTTGAAGCTGGCTGTGTCTGTGAGAGAAAATAAAAAGGGCTTTTTCAGATATGTGAATGGAAAAAGGAGAACTAAAGAATACATAGGGCCGCTCCTTGATAGGGAAGGTCTCCTCACAGACAATGACATAGGCAAAGCAGAGACGCTTAACGTCTTCTTTGCCTCTGTCTTCAATGCCGATGATGGGCTTCGGGACCCAGGGTGCCCTGAGCTGGAGGACCGGGACGGTGGGGATGACAAACTCCCAACCGACCCTGAACGTGTGCGGGATTTGCTACTCCACCTGGATCCCTACAAGTCCATGGGTCCGGATGGGATTCATCCCCGGGTGCTGAAAGAGCTGGCGGACGTCATCGCGGAACCTCTCTCAATTATTTTTCAACGATCCTGGGAATTTGGAGAGGTCCCGGTAGACTGGAAGCTGGCAAATGTTGTGCCGATTTACAAGAAGGGTCAGAAAGAAGACCCTAGCAATTACAGGCCTGTCAGTCTCACGTCAGTGCCTGGTAAAATCATGGAGAAGATGGTTCTCGAACTTATTGAGGCTCACCTGGGGGACAAAGCAGTCATTGGTCCCAGCCAGCATGGGTTTGTGAAGGGTAGGTGCTGCCTAACTAACCTGATTTCCTTTTATGATAAGATCACCCGTATGATGGACCAAGGGAAACCAGCTGATGTGATTTTTTTGGACTTCAGCAAGGCTTTTGACACGGTTTCCCATAGGATCCTACTGGACAAAATGTCCACCATACAGCTAAATAAAAACATCATACGATGGGTGAGCAATTGGCTAACGGGCAGGGCCCAAAGGGTTATGGTAAATGGGGCTGCGTCAGGCTGGCGGGCGGTCACCAGTGGGGTCCCTCAAGGCTCCATTTTAGGGCCGGTACTTTTCAATATTTTTATAAACGATCT
Organism: Anser cygnoides; assembly: GCF_040182565.1. Classification (NCBI taxonomy): domain Eukaryota; kingdom Metazoa; phylum Chordata; class Aves; order Anseriformes; family Anatidae; genus Anser; species Anser cygnoides. Next base: position 5,918,813 of record NC_089911.1, read on the forward strand.
GGATGTAGGAATAGAAGGTATTTTGAGCAAGTTTGCTGATGACACCAAACTTGGAGGAGTTGTGGACTCGAATGAGGGTGGAAAGGCCTTGCAGAGGGATCTGGATAGGTTGGAGAGCTGGGCGATCACCAACCGCATGAAGTTCAATAAGAGCAAGTGCCGGGTCCTGCACCTGGGACAGGGCAACCCTGGCTATACGTACAGACTGGGCGATGAGACGCTGGAGAGCAGCCCCGCAGAGAGGGATCTGAGGGTTGTGGTTGACAGCAAGTTGAATATGAGCCAGCAGTGTGCCCTGCCAGCCAGGAGGGCCAACCGTATCCTGGGATGCATCAAGCACGGCATTGCTAGTCAGTCGAGGGAGGTGATTGTCCCACTCTACTCTGCGCTGGTCTGGCCTCACCTCGAGTACTGTGTGCAGTTCTGGGCACCACAGTACAAAAAGGATGTGAAACTGTTGGAGAGTGTCCAGAGGAGGGCTACGAAGATGGTGAAGGGCCTAGAGGGGAAGACGTATGAGGAGCGGCTGAGGTCACTGGGCCTGTTCAGCCTGGAGAAGAGGAGGCTGAGGGGAGACCTCATCACAGTCTACAACTTCCTTGTAAGGGGGTGTCGAGAGGCAGGAGACCTTTTCTCCGTTAACACCGGTGACAGGACCCGCGGGAACGGGGTTAAGCTGAGGCAGGGGAAATTTAGGCTTGACATCAGGAGGGGGTTCTTCACAGAGAGGGTGGTTGCACACTGGAACAGGCTCCCCAGGGAAGTGGTCACTGCACCGAGCCTGTCTGAATTTAAGAAGAGATTGGACTGTGCACTTAGTCACATGGTCTGAACTTTTGGGTAGACCTGTGCGGTGTCAAGAGTTGGACTTGATGATCCTTAAGGGTCCCTTCCAACTCAGGATATTCTATGATTCTATGATTCTATATACTAGCTACTAGGAGGAAAATTAACTCTATCCCATGCATTTTTTTTAATTAAGTTTTGTACCCACCAAAGGTAACATGACTGAGCAGAGGGAGCATCCAGCCAAACCAAAGGATGCCAAGGCAGTATGATGTCCCTTCCCTTCAGAGCCTGGTACCTCCCTAGAGATAATGGGTGCCTCTGGTTACCTGTGAGGCCCTGCCACCCCATCAGAAGTCCAACGAAGCTGTTACACATTACTGCTTCTTGCTGTCTCTCTTCTGAGGAGTCTTATCTCTGTAGGACAGAGCACAGTGCTTCAGAGGCACAGATATGGTAGATGACTTCAGCAGATTTTTGTGATAATAAGCATGCTACCCTGCCTCTAAGTAGTGCTGTTTTCCAAGGATACAGTCTTGCTTCTTTGCTGCTTACTTGCTTCTTCTTGTGCCTTCAAGAGGAGGAGGGAAGTGAGATGCTGCAGGAGAAATTCACGTATCTAGCCCAGCAATAAGCACTCCCTGGCATGCTGACTTGTCCCCCTTACATACATCTTTCCTCTGCAAGTCCTTGTGAGTGAAAGGTGAAAAATCAAATTCTTGCTAATTTTAATAGCTTTAGCAGCATTGCTATGAAAACCTAGCAAGATAGCTTTTATGTCTCTGTTAAAGTGCAGCAAATTATACTGTCTTTAATCCTCTCTCTGGCAAAACTGATTGAATTCAGTGGGATTTTTGTGGGAGCATGACTGGAGTCAGAATTTCAGGTTTTGGTTCTATATTAATTTCTCAGTGAGAAAAAGAAATGGATTTTATAGATTTTCAGTTAACCATTAGGAACACATGAAACTCTCACTTTCTGTAACATAGTGTATTGGGTTTATGTGGCAAAGTTTTGGTAGCCGGGGGGCTGCAGTGGTGGCCTCTGAGAGGAGTCCAGAAGCTGCCTCCATGTTAGGTAAGAGCCAATTCCAGACAGCTCCAAAAGGGACCCACTGCTGGCCAGAGCCAAGCTAATAAGGAGCAGAAATTCCCCTGCAGCCTGTGGAGAGGACTGCGGTGGAGCAGGCTGTCCCCCTGCAGCCCATGTTGTACCAAGGCGGAGCAGATCTCCATGCTGCAGCCCATGGAGGAGCCCATGGTGGAGCAGGTGGATCTGACCTGAAGGAGGCTGCAGCCTATGGAGAGCCCTCACCAGAGCAGACTCCGGGACGGATCTGTAGCCTGTGAAGAGGAGCCCACGCAGGAGCAGGTGATCTGGTGTTGCTGCCGATGGGGGACCCATGTTGGAGCAGTTTGCTGCTGACAGATGGACCTCATGGTACAGACCCATATTGGAGCAGTGCTTGAAGAGTTGCTGTCTGTGGGAAGCCCACATAGTATCAGTTTGGGACTGTACTGAAAGAAGCATTACCCAGCACTTGTAGAAAGGTTTATATAGAACTATCCGTTTTATTTGATCATGTCCCCTTAGATAAGGATGAATCATCCATACTGAGGCATCACTGACTTCAATGTTGTGCATAATGAAATTATGCTAAAACCCTTCCATGGGAAAATAGGGTGATTTTCTTAGTGGTATCACACTAGTCATCAAGAAACTGCACAGATGTCCATCTGGTCTCAGAGAGTTTCATCAGTTTCTGTTCTCTTACTTCTAATACCTAATACCACCTATTAAGAGTTACTGAGGAAATGTGAACTGTGGTGTAGTTCTTAATACACAATTGCATACTTCCCTTTTGTTTATCATCTGTCTTGGGAAGGTGTCAGGGCTCAAGCATCCTGTGGAATCCTATGCTTCTTTTGGATGTGTAAATAGCATAGCATTTTTATGTGGCAAGAGAAAATAAAGGTATAAAAGACACTGCCACTTTTATACTCCCACAAGCAGAACAATGCTCAGCCAATCTCTGAACAATGGCTACCTTAGAAAAACAACCTTCAGTTTTTATTGCTGAGCATGTTATATGGCATGGAATATTCCTTCAGTCAATTCAGGTCAGCTGTCCTGGCTTTATATCCTCCCAACTTCTTGCCTGACGCTTGTCTACTTGCTGACAGTAGACACAGACTGAGAAGGCTTTGATGCTGTACAAGCACTAAGTAATAGCTAAAGTATTAGTGTGCTATCAGCACGGTTTGGGTCACAAATCTAAAACACAACAACATTATGGACTGCTATGAAGAAAATTAACTCCATTCCAACCAGAACCAGTACAATCAGGAACTATATCTGAAATTTGCTATGATGAAAAATGAAGACACAATAATGCATTGTAAGGACTGTGGGAATAAACTAAATTTTCAAACTACAGTAAAGAAGCCAATAGCATAAAGGAAAAACAAATTGAGTAAATTCCATTAAATTACCATTTTTCAATTACCAGAGCAAGCCGTGCATGCTAAAGGCAATATCAACTTGTGCACCAAACAAGAACTCAGATCCATATTCATTTCCAGCCCTCTTTCAAATACACCTTTCTATTCTCTTTTCCCACTTTCTTCAGTTGTCACACACACTGAACTGTAATTTTATGTTTTCAGACTATTTTAGTTGAAAATCCTTTCTCTGTTTATAGACCTTAATGACATTCTGGCTTCTTCACTGCTAACTCTGCTTTGATGATTAAAGTTCTAGAGCTCTGGCTAGTAACTTGGGAGCCAAACTAAATGACATAATTTATATCTAAAGTATATTAAAGCTTCAACAAACTAGCTACAGAACACTTAGCTCAGAAACCTGCATAATATATTTGCTTTTTACAGTTAAAATACATTTCCAAAAGCTCTTTCATTAGAATTATTTGTATCCAGTATCAGAACTGTCTTTTCGCAGCTATCCTCATGAAACTGCAATATACAAAAAATGCTTTTTTTGTGCTTTGTGTTTTTGTTTTAGAGCCAGATTACTAACATAATCTTGGAAGAAACCTCAGTTGCTCTTTCTGAAAAGGGATATTTAAATTCATTTTTGTTCTGGTTTCAGCTGGGATAGAGTTAATTTTCTTCCTAGTAACTGGTATGATGCTGTGTTTTGGATTTAGGATGAAAATAATGATAAAGCACAGACGTTTAAGTTATTGCTGAGCAGTGCTTATACTAAGTCAAGGACTATTTGGCTTCTAATACCCTCCTGCCAGTGAGGAGGCTGGGGGTGCCCAAGAAGCTGGGAGGGGACAGAACCAGAACAGGTGACCCAAACTGGCCAAAGGGATATTCCATACCATACGATGTCATGCTGAACAGTAAAACTAGGCAGGGAGTTTCTTGGGGACTGGCTGGGTATTGGTCACCTGCTGATGAGCAATTGCATTGTGCATCACTTGTTTTGTATATTACTTTGTTTCCCTTTTTCTTTCCTATTAAACTGTCTTTATCTTAACCCACAAGTTTTACTTTTTTCCCGAATCTGTCCCCTGTCCCACTGGGAGGGAGGGGAGTGCATGAACAGCTGTGTGGTGCTTAGCTATCTGCTGGGTTAAACCACAACAATTTTACATTTAAAATACTAACAAAATTATAAAGCAACCTATGGAAGCAGGTTTCAGTTCTTGTTATATGCTAATGAAGAAAATGCATAGAAATACCAAGCAATTTCTCAAGATACAAATACACAATACATGCTGTTTATGTTTATCTGCCTTTAAGATAAATAAATGCTTTACTTTCACAGAAATATTGCTGTTATAATTCATGTTTATTAGAAAATGAACTTGTTTGCATTTTTACAAATTGTATTATTAAATTCAAGAATATTTTAAGTCTCTATGTTACTTTTTATTCTGTTTACTTCCTAATTTCTTGGGTAGTGTAAATGACTAGATTCGCTTTTGTTTCCACTCTGTTTCATTTTTTGATTGTTCTTCCTAGAAAAGAACTCCTTACTCTGTTCAGGCTGCAAATCCTATTTCAAAGTATTGCAATGCCAAGTAATTCCACCTCTCCAAAAAACTATCCAGTACATCACACTTTCAACATGTTCTTCTATTTTGTAAAGCATTTATATGAAGATAATTATTTTTATTATTTGAATGTTTTCTTTAAAATAATTGTATCTGATAGCTTAATAGATATTACAATTTACTTTTAATAGCAAGTCATATTGAAAGCTTCTTGTAGAAAATAAATAGACCTTTACATCAGCCCTATTTCTCTTAGAAGGTGAAGATCCACCATTTTTATTTCAAAAGCACATTTTACACATGATAAAAAAGCATACATGTAAAAAAATGCTATGTTACATCACAACTGTGCCAAATATATGAAAAATTAGAAATTCCCAATGGGCATTGTCACAGGACTTGGAGTGGCCGCAGGGTATGTCACTAGCTTGATAGTAGCATTGATTGCAGCTCGATAGGCACAAGCCAGACCCCAGCACGCTACAGTCATTTGTGTCACTTTGGAACTGCCAGAGTCATGACACCTTTTTTTCAAGCATTCTGCCAGCTTTTTAGGATTTTGCAGTTGTTCAGGGGTGAATGTCCAAAACACTGGAGGTGCCCACTGCTCTAGAAACCTGCCCATATCCTCCCACACTCCCTGCCACTCGCAACTATCCTGCCTCAAGACAGATCTCCGGATGAGATTCCTAAGTAGTTGTTTAACCCTCAACAAAACCTGAAGCGCATTCAGGAGACATAACAACAAGAGCAGGCTGGTCTGAGTATCCCAAGGATATTCAACATCTCGGAGAACCACCGTAACTAGCTCGGGGGATAAGAGGGTGGTGAAGGAGAAAGGGAGAGTGAACAGGTAGGAAAAAATATCTTCCCCTGTCCCCTCCACAGATTGGCTCCCTGACGAAAAAAGGCAATAGATGGAATTGCTATTAGTTTCTGAGATATGGTTTCCAAAGTATAGAGTCGACGACAGTGCTGAGTACAAATACCAGGTTAGAGTCATGACCAGCAATTTCATCATATCATAAGCCATTGTTACACCGCACAGTACCATAACAATCTTAAACCAGGGCCCGGAAAGGATAAACAGTGCAACAGGGAGCACATACAGAAAGTAACGCGCTATAAAACTCAATTTGGAAAACAGGCACAGCAGACTTGAGATTAAGGCAATCAACACTGTGACTAGCAACTATTAAGCAGGTCCAATACTTATACCAATTTTAGTTTAACACACTCTGGTCAAATCTGTCGATATCTCAACCCTTCGTGCCCCACGTTGGGCGCCAAAAGGACTGTTGTGGTTTAACCCGGATGGCAGCTAAACACCACACAGCCGATCGCTCACCCTCCCCCCTCCCTCTCTGGGATGGGGGAGAGAAACGGGAAAGTGAAGCCTGTGAATTGAGATAAAGACAGTTTATTAAGACAGGAAAATAATAATAATAATAATAATAATAATAATAGTGATAATAGTACTACTAATAGTAATGTGTACGAAACAAGTGATTCACAATGCAATTGCTCACCACCCGCTTGACCGATGCCCTGCCAATACCCAAGCAGCCGGCCCCCCCACCCCAGCTAGCCACCCCTATATATTGTTTAGCATGACGTCAGATGGTATGGAATACCCCTTTGGCCAGTTTGGGTCAGCTGTCCTGGGTCTGTCCCCTCCCAGCTCCTGCTGCACCCCCAGCCTGCTCGCTGGCAGGACAGAGCGAGAAGCTGAAAAGTCCTTGGCTTGGTGTAAGCACTGCTCTGCAACAATTAAAACATCAGTATGTTATCAGTGCTCTTCTCATCCTAATTCAAAACATAGCACCCTACCAGCTACCAGGAGGAAAATTAACTCTATCCTAACTGAAACCAGGACAGGCATACAATGCATATTTGGTAAAATTCTCAGAGACGTGCTGTTCTCCCAGAAGAGAAAACTGACCGAACATTTCACATACAAGAAAAGGAACACATAATGCAATACCTACCTCTTCTGAATTCTAAATACAGCAATCAAATAAATGGGAAAATATAACATTCCCAAGCAAAAAGCACTGAAGTGCAAAACTTAGGCATAAACTATGACATAAATGTTTCAAAATTCTTTACTTGAGTGCTCTGTTTCATTACATCTGTCAAGAAACCCAGTAGGTCCAGCCCAACAATCAAAAAGTCCCAAAGCCAAACACACTTCCTTATCACAACATTGACGTTTCCTCAAAATTGTCTGGAAAATCAACATAGCTTGTTTAAGTATTAAACTCGCCAACTTTTCCTACTTAATATTCTTAGTAGATGAATCATGCCCTGAAATCTATAATTTTCTGTTTTATGGCCAACAGTTCAATATGTAGTCACTTAATCTGAATACACACGTGCTTGATTGAATGTACATGTTAAACACATATTTAATTTAAATTAAATACAAAGCGTATCCCACAAAGAGTGATGTGGTGTTTTTAGGAGTTTATTAAATAGGGTAGCCATTCAAGATGCTATAAAATTATAAACAAGAATTTGAGTAAGTAAATAAAGCAACAATACTCACATTTATGACAACTGATAGCATGTGAAGCACTCTAAGGTTCGCATATACAACACATTAATAATGAAATACAAGATAAGCAATTTACAGAGTGAAATACACAATGATAATGAATTATAAAGTTTTATAATTATAAAACTTTATTGGCCTGTGAAAAATAAATTAATCAAGTATATTTCTTTGTAAGTATAGATTGTCCAAACTGTTATGGTGGTATTTAGAAATGAAAACAATGATTGTCAATTATTTACAAGAAATGTAAAAGAATTTCAACATGGAGAATTAGAGGAGAGAGAGCTAAGATTCACAGCTTGCTGATGGATTTAAGCAAATATCTTTATTTAGTGTGTTATAATGCATATTTTTGCTGTCTTTTGGAATATTCAGCATGTGAAAAAATAGACTTTAATACAGAGTTTTTAAGTTCTAGACTTTGATAGCAACAGAATGAGTGTCTTCCTATTTTAAAGTTGAACCTGAAGTTGAGAAACAGCCAAAGAACACAGAGCTCTGAATGGCAGAGAAATGCATTTCAAATGTATTTTCTGAAACCTCTGGTCTCAGGTTTGCTCAGTGGCATGGCAACTCATTTTTGTTCTCACACTAGTAAATTCAGTAATATGAATGGAATAGCCACGTTAAAAAAATATTGAGGAAAAAAACAGGATTTATTTTCCTGTTTTGTGGACATGCCCATGGAGTGAGTCCTACACTGACTATATCAAGGACAAAATCAAAACCAGCACAAGAAGACCATGACTTAATCCACTACTTTCTTGAAGGTCAGGCAATTTTCTTAAATCTTAGATGGTAGTTCTTGTCATTCCAGCCAAGGAAGAAGTAAGAGTTAAAATGTGCATGTGAGTAGGGGAGTCTTTTAAAATTGAGCCACAATTTCAGAATAAAATTGATCTCAGTAACACTGCTGTGAGTTGCTGACTCTGCGACAGTGTACTCCCCCCACCCCTCCAACCTGACCTTTCACCCATAACCCTGCTCAAATGATAACCATCAGTGGCAATCATGATGGCTGCATGTGGCTCAGATTGGATTCTGGGGAGGCAGATAACAGCACAATAGCCAAGGGCAAATTGAGCATGCACCAACTATAGTGGCTATTATGCAAATATGACTATGAGTCAATCATCTTACCCCATAAATAGGGGACAGCCCAGAGCCTGTTGAGCTCTCCTGCATGTCAATGGGCTGCATATCAGGATATTCCTTTGAGTAGGGACGCTTCTCAAGGTTACTCTTTCAGGTTGAGAGATTCCTTACCTTCAACAGAATCTTGGTAGGTGACTAATAACTTTAAATTTAAATTGCATTTTGGATTGATTGTGTGCATAATCCTTTAGACATAAACTGTTGACCAAGTCTGGGTCTAAGTTTGGATCTAGCTGCACCGAGACTCCTCTCAAAAGTAGTCTGGAAAACAAGGGGGTCCACTCTGAACCTTGGGACTCAATGGTAGGGTCGCCTGGATGAGTGTGTTTGACCCTGTTCTCTGTGCAGTAAATAACTGAGTGTACCTTGCCATTGAATCTTGTTAAACCGCTGTCTTATTTACTATTAAACTTTGTTAAATCACTATTTTATATCAATAAACATATTTCTGCTTCATTCTAGCAATTGAAGTGCATCATTCGTCCCATGACACTGTAGGGTCTACAGGGGACTGCCCTTTTTTAAATGAAAGCAGTTTGGCTCAGTACTGCTTGTGACTATACTCCAGGCCAGGACACATGCTTATTCACAACACTTACTTCTTGCAGATGCAAAATGATATGTAGAATCACTGAAGTATTCTATCAGCTGTTACTAAATTTAGAAGGAAACTGCATGTCCATATCAAAGAAATATATACCCTAATGTGGACTCTGTCAATCAATCTCTTTTGATGAATGACTAACTTCCAATTACTGAATCGATTTCTATTTTCATATCAGATTGTATTTATATGCACAAAAGCAAAACAGAACAAATGGAAGACAACTTGGAGAAAAGGAGACTGAGGGGTGACCTCATTGCTCGCTACAACTTCCTGAGGAGGGGAAGTGGAAAGGGAGGTGCTTATCTTTTCTCCCCGGTATCTAGTGCCAGGACATGTTGGAATGGCTCAAATTTGCATCATATAATACTGTATTTATAGTTCTCAGTATTTCCAACCATCCATGAATTCTTGCTGCAGAGATCAAATGATTTAACCTGATAAAATGTGAACCTAAATTATACTTTGGAATACCTTATGCTACCACATAACCATAGCAAAGCGTTTCAAAAAGGTATTCAGAGACCCTGCATATTTATACCCTTTGGGGAAGAGAGCTTACAGCGCATCAGGAAAAAGGATGTTGAAATCCCTCAAGAACAGAAAGGGGGAAAGACATAACAAGGGAAATTTTGAAACAAGAGAAGAAGACAGAGGACTGTGAGAAACAAGAAGAAAGGAAGGGAAAAAGCTTCAGGTAAGCTTTTAGGGTATATTTTTTTAATGAACCTGAACAAAACATTCAGCTGCCCAATCCATGAACAATTTTCTAATTATTGGAAATCTTAAATATACAACAGGAAAAGGAGGGCTGGATTAAAAAGGTATCAGAAAGAAAGCATTTCTTTATTTGTCTGATAAGGGCCTTCAACTTTACAAAACATTTGAAAGTTAATCTACCTGCCAAACTGCTCAATAGCTTGTCTCAGTTCTTCTCTGAATATATTAAAGCTCAATATAAAGTAAATTCTAGCAAAACATTAGAAATATGCATTTATTTTAGTTTCATGTCTGGCAAACTTAAGAAAAAAACACTTGCTTTAAAAATTTCATAAATTTTTATTGCTCAGTGAAACAACATAAAAGCTTTTTAGTATAAAATCCAGGATTCTCAGCAACTTTTACCATGTTAATGGCTCCTGTGTGATTCTTAGGTTGTGTCTCACTTTTTTAAAAAGAGGTAAGGAATTCTTAATTAATTGAACCCTTTATAAACCAACACCATTTGGGCAGATCAGAATCTCCATAGTTTCAAGCAATGTAATTTACAATCAATCTGAAAAACAGGAGCTAGTATGTACTGTAATCTCCATGTCAAAGTTTAGCTCCCTTAGCTTTAAGAGGCTCAGTCAACATACCGAAAAGAAAATATTTTAGCAATGCACGGTCCCTTTCTATCAAGCATTAAACATCTGCATTAAGACATAATTAGAAACAAATCACATGCATTAATCCATGAGGTTCTGTGAATATCTGCATCAATTAAAAGTGCACTGAGTGGCTAATATAAAAGATATAGTATGAAAATATAAGAAGGATATTAAATAATATATATATAACCATAGAGTCATTTAGGTTGGAAAAGAGCTCTAATATCATCTAATCCAACCGTTACAGAATCACAGAATCATTCACGTTGGAAGAGACCTCCAAGATCACCGAGTCCAACCTCTGACCTAACACTAACAAGTCCTCCACTAAACCATATCACTAAGCTCTACATCTTTACATCTAAACGTCTCTTAAAGACCTCCAGGGATGGTGACTCAACCACTTCCCTGGGCAGCCTATTCCAATGCCTAACAGCCCGTTCGGTAAAGAAGTTCTTCCTAATATCCAACCTAAACCTCCCCTGGCAAAACTTTAGCCCATTTCCCCTCGTCCTGTGACCAGGCACGTGGGAGAATAGACCAACCCCCACCTCGCTACAGCCTCCTTTAAGGTACCTGTAGAGAACAATAAGGTCGCCCCTGAGCCTCCTCTTCTCCAGACTGAACAATCCCAGCTCCCTCAGCTGCTCCTCAGAAGACTTGTTCTCCAGACCCCTCACCAGCTTCGTTGCCCTTCTCTGGACTCTCTCGAGCACCTCGATGTCCTTCTTGTAGCAAGGGGCCCAAAACTGAACACAATACTCGAGGTGTGGCCTCACCAGAGCCGAGTACAGGGGGACAATCACTTCCCTGGACCTGCTGGCCACGCTGCTTCTTATAAAAGTCAGGATGTTGTTGGCCTTCTTGGCCACCTGAGCACACTGCTGGCTCATATTCAGCCGACTATCAACCAGTACTCCCAGGTCCTTGTCTGCCAGGCAGCTTTCCAACCACTCATCTCCCAGCCTGTAGCGCTGCTTGGGGTTGTTACGCCCCAGGTGCAGGACCCGGCACTTGGCCTTGTTGAACTTCATGCAGTTGACCTCAGCCCATCGGTCCAGCCTACCCAGATCCTCCTGCAGAGCCTTCCTACCCTCGAGCAGATCGACACACGCACCTAACTTGGTGTCGTCTGCAAACTTACTGAGGGTGCACTCAATCCCCTCATCCAGACCATCGATAAAGATATTGAAGAGGACTGGCCCCAGTACTGAACCCTGGGGGACTCCACTAGTGACCGGCCTCCAACTGGATTTGACTCCATTCACCATGACTCTTTGGGCCCAACTACCCAGCCAGATTTTAACCCAACGAAGCGTACGCCAGTCCAAGCCACGAGCAGCCAGTTTCTTGAGGAGAATGTTGTTGAAAATGGTGTCAAAAGCCTTACTGAAGTCAAGGTAGACCACATCCACAGCCTTTCCCTCATCCACTAAGCGTGTCACTTTGTCATAGAAGGAGATCGGGTTCGTCAAGCAGGACCTGTCCTTCATAAACCCATGCTGACTGGGCCTGATCGCCTGGTTGCCCTGTAAGTGCCGCGTGATGACACTCAAGATAATCTGCTCCATGAGCTTCCCTGGCACTGACGTCAAACTAACAGGCCTATAGTTCCCCGGGTCTACCCTCTGGCCCTTCTTGTAGATGGGCGTCACATTTGCTAGCCACCAGTCGACTGGGACCTCCCCTGATAGCCAGGACTGCCGATAAATGATGGAAAGCGGCTTGGCCAGCTCCTCCACCAGTTCTCTCAGTACCCTCAGCTGGATCCCATCCGGCCCCATCGACTTGCATACATCCAAGTGCTGTAGCAGGTCGCCAACCATTTCCTCGTGGATAGTAAGGGCCACATCCTGCTCCCCATCCCCTTCCACCAGCTCAGGGTACTGGGTATCCAGAGAACAACCGGTTTTGACGCTAAAGACTGAGGCAAAGAAGGCATTAAGCACCTCAGCCTTTTCCTCATCTTTTGTGACTAAGTTTCCCCCTGCATCCAGTAAAGGATGGAGATTCTCCTTAGTCCTCCTTTTCATGTTAATGTATTGATAAAAACATTTTTTGTTATCTTTAACGGCAGTAGCCAGATTGAGCTCCAGATGACCTTTGGCCTTTCTAATTTTGTCCCTGCACATCCTTACAACATCCTTATAATCCTCCTGAGTGGCCTGCTCTCTTTTCCAAAGATCATAAACCCTATTTTTTTCCTAAGCACTGCGAAGTCTACGACTAAACCGTGTCCCGAAGCACCACATGTACATGGCTTTTAAATACCTCCAGGGATGGGGACTCCATCACCTCCCTGGGCAGCTTCACAACCCTTTCAGTGAAGACATTTTCCCTAATATCCAACCTAAACCTTCCCTGGCGCAACCTAAGGTCATTTCCTCTTGTCCTATCACTTGTTACTTGGGAGAAGAGACCGACCCCCACCCCACTATAACCTCCTTTGAGGTAGTTGTAGAGAGCAATAAGGTCTCCCCTGAGCCTTCTCTCCATATGCTCCATAACCTTCCCCAGCACCGAGGTCAGACTGACAGGCCTATAGTTCCCCAGGTCCTCCTTCCTGTCCTTCTTGTAGATGGGCGTCTCATTTGCTAACCTCCAGTCAACGGGGACCTCCCCTGATATCCAGGATTGCTGATAAATGGTGGAAAGTGTGTGCCCTGTCAGCAAGGAGAGCCAGCCGTATCCTGGGGTGCATCAAGCACGGTGTTGCTGGTCGGTCGAGGGAAGTGAAGCACTCTAATCTTTGCTGGTGCAGCCTCACCTCGAGTACTGCGTGCAGTTTTGGGCTCCGCATTATAAGAAATACATAAAAAAAAAATGTCCAAAGGAGGGCAACAAAGATGGTGAAGGGTCTAGAGGGGAAGACATATGACGAGCAGCTGAAGTCACTTGGATTGTTCAGCCTAGAGAAGAGGAGACCTCATCACAGCCTACAGCTTCTTCACGGGGGGGAGCAGAGGGACAGGTGCTGATGCCTTCTCTCGTGATCAGCGATAGGACCTGAGGAAATGGCATGGAGATGTGTCAGGGGAAGTTCAGGTTGGATATTAGGAAAAGGTTCTTCATTGAGAGGGTGGTCATGCACTGGAACAGACTCCCCAGGGAAGTGGTCATGGCACCAAGCTTTCTGGAGTTCAAGAAGCATTTGGACAACACTCTCAGACATATGGTTTGATTTTTGGGTGGTCCTGTGTGGAGCCAGCAGTTGGATTTGATGATCTTTGTGGGTTCCTTCCAACTCGGGATATTCTATGATTCTATGACTCTATGAAAGTGGCTTGATGAGAACTTCTGCCAGCTCCCTCAGTACCCTTAGATGGATCCCATCTGGTCCAATAGAGTTGTGTGCAACTAGGTGGTGTAGCAGGTTGCTAACCATTTCCTCGTGGATTATGAGAGTTCTTCATTTTGCTTTCCATCCCTATCTAGCAGCTCAAAGGGGTGATTACACGGAGAAAAGAGTGAGGCAAAGAAGGCATTAAATACCTCAGCCTGTTCCTCATCTCTTGCTGCTCTGTTTCCCCCCACATCCAATAAAGGATGGATATTCTCATTAGTCCTCCTTTTGTTGCTGATGTATTTATAAATGTATTTATTTGTTAATTATTTTATTGTCTTTAACAGCAGTAGCCAGATTAATTTCCAGCGGGGCTTTGGCCCTTCTAGTTTTCTCCCTGCAAAGCCTCACAACATCATCTTTGTAGTCCTCTAGAGCAGCCTTCTTCCAAACATCATAAACTCTTTTTTTTCCTGAGTTCTAGTCACAGGTCTCTGTTCAGTCAGGCTGGTCTTCTTTCTCACTGTTTCATCTTTCAGCACATGGGGATAGTCTGCTCCTGCACCTCTAAGATTTCCTTCTTGAAAAGTGTCCAGCCTTCCTGTACTCCTTCACCCTTCAGGACTGCTTCCCAAGAGACTCCACCAACCAGTCTCCTAAACAGGCCAAAGTCTGCCCTCTGGAAGTCCAAGGTGGCAGTTCTGCTATCCCCCCTCCTTAGTTTTCCAAGAATTGAAAACTCTATTATTTCATGATTGCTATGCAAAAGACAGCCTCCAACCTTCACATCACCCACAATGCCTTCTCTGTTCACAAGCAAACGGTCCAGCAGGGCACCTTCCCTAGCTGGCTCACTCACCAACTGTGTCAGAAAGTTATCTTCCACACACTATAGAAACCTCCTAGACTGTATCCTCTCTGCTGTTGTATTTCCAGCAGACATCTGGGAAGCTGAAGTCCCCCATGAGAACAAGGGCTGGTGATTGTGAGACTTGTTCCAGCTGCTTACAGAGATTTCATCTGCATCTTCATCCTGGATGAGTAGTCTATAACAGACTCCCACCATGACATCTGCCTTGTTGTGGTAGTTTTACTCGGGTGGACGGCCAAGCTCCACCACAACCGCTCTCTCACCCCCCCCCCTCCTGAAAGAGACACGGGGAGAAAATACGACGAAAAGGGCTCAAGGGTTAGAGGATTATCATCATGGTTTTGGTAGTATTTAAAGCTCCTGCAAGTTTTCTACCTTCCCTTCAAATTTGCTAGGCAATTCAGACCCTCTCTTTGGATTTTTGTTTTCTTAAAATTGAGAGATTGCATACAGTCTGGAGACAAGTCAAAGGATATATGTTTATGTGTGTGTTGATGTTGTACATCAGCTTTTTCCCCTTTCTTAAATATGCTCTCACAAAGGTGCAAACAACATTGCTCACTGGCTCGGCTCTGGCCTGTGGCAGTTCCCTTTTGGAGCTGGCTGGAACTGGCTCTTATGTAACATGGGCCAGCTTCTAGACTCTTCTCACAGAGGCCACCCCTGCAGCCTCCCTGCTACCAAGCCCTTGCCACGTAAACCCAATACAATATATTTACACAAACACAGATCGCAGAATCATAGAATCATAGAATGGCTCAGGCTGGAAGGGACGAGAGCGATCGGCTCCAGGGCAGACGCGTTCTGCAGCGGAGCGGGGGATCGGGACAGGCAGGGCTTTTTTTTTCTGTCATCGAGGCCACTCGAGGGAGCCGCCAGAACCCGGCAGCCCTCGCGAGGGAGGCTGAGGAGGCGTAGGCAGAGCCAGCAGTGCCCCCTCCAGGGCCGTTCAAAAGCAGCCCCTAGGGAGCGCGAGCGACCAGGAGCGCGGCAAACAAGGCGGGCAAACAGGGCGTGGTGCGTCAGAAGGGCGTGGCACAGCAGTTTGCATGGCAGTTCGCGCAGGCAGGGTGAGCAGGGGGAGCAGAGCATTCCCCTCCGCCCATACGAACAACTCCTCTAACGGCTGTTGACCACTAGCTGGGCTGCAATGGTCTACACCAGGCAGACTGCTCTCTCTAGAAATTCTGTAACCACCCAGACTGACTGCCTGCTCAAAAATGCGGCAGTTCAGGACTCTGGATGCAGGGAGTTTCTGAGCCTGTTGCTGCCATCTGAAGGAGGCAGAGAGACTGTGTGTGTGAGGTGCGAGCAGGTGGATGACCTGGTCCGCCGGGTGTCAGAGCTCAGGGAGGAGGTGGAGTGGTTGAGGGCTATCAGGGAGTGTGAGCGGGAGATAGACTGGTGGAGTGACTCCCTGCAGGGCCTGAAGGAGAGGTACTGGGGTAAGACACCCCAAATGGGGGTGGACCCCCTGCCCTGTCGCTGTCGGGCAGAGGGAGGGGACCTAGGAGTTGAGGAGGAATGGAGACAGGTCCTGGCTTGACCTCGCAGGCGACACCCCCCCCCCTACCAGCCCCACCTTCCCAGGTGCCCTTACACAACAGGTTTGAAGCCCTGGAGCTTGAGAGACCGGTGGGTGAAGACGAGGTAGAAAGTCTACCCAGGAGGATACCTAGGGCGAGGAAGCCGACTCCACGCCTCAGGACTGCCTCCACCAAGAAAGATAGAAGGGTAATTGTTGTAGACGACTCCCTTCTCAGGGGAACAGAGGGCCCTATTTGTCGGCCTGACCCTACACATAGGGAAGTCTGCTGCCTCCCTGGGGCCAGGGTCAGGGATGCTACCAGAAAGCTTCCCAACCTTGTCCGCCCCTCTGACTACTATCCGCTTTTGATAGTCCAGGCTGGCAGTGACAATACTGAAGAGAGAAGCCTGAAGGCTATCAAACAGGACTTTAGGGGACTGGGACGGTTAGTGGATGGAGCGGGAGTGCAGGTGGTGTTTTCGTCTATCCCTGCAGTAGCAGGGAGGGGTACAGAGAGGACACGGAAAGCCCACCTGATTAACACGTGGCTCAGAGGGTGGTGCCAACACATGGGTAACAAACAAGAGGAACTGGAAGCCATCGTGCAGCAGGCAGGCTATGACTTGGTTGCCATCACGGAAACGTGGTGGGACCACTCTCATGACTGGAGTGCTGCGATGTCTGGCTATAGGCTCTTCAGAAGGGACAGGCAGCACAGAAGGGGTGGTGGCGTGGCTCTCTATATTAGAGAGTGTTTAGATGTTGTGGAACTTGAGGCTGGGACTGGTAAGGTTGAGTCCCTATGGGTTAGGATCAGCGGGAAGGCCAACAAGGAAAGCATCCTGGTGGGGGTCTGTTATAGACCGCCGAACCAGGATGAGGAGACGGATGAGGAGTTCTACAGGCAGCTGGCAGAAGCCGCGAAATCGTCAGCGCTTGTTCTCGTGGGGGACTTCAACTTCCCAGACATATCCTGGAAGCACAACACAGCCCAGAGAAAGCAGTCTAGGAGGTTCCTGGAGAGCGTGGAAGATAGCTTCCTGACACAGCTGGTCAGTGACCCTTCCAGGGGAGGTGCCCCACTTGACCTTCTGTTCACAAGAAGGTGGGAGATGTGGTGGTCGGGAGCTGTCTTGGGCAGAGTGACCACAAAATGGTAGAATTCTCTATTCTTGGCGAATCCAGGAAGGGGACCAGTAAAACCGCTGTCTTGGACTTCCGGAGGGCTGACTTTGAGCTGTTCAGGACACTGGTTGGCAGAGTCCCTTGGGAGGAGGTTCTGAAGGGCAGAGGAGTCCAGGAAGGCTGGGCACTCCTCAAGAAGGAAATCTTAATGGCTCAGGAGCGGTCTGTTCCCACGTGCCCAAAGACGAGCCAGCGCAGAGGAAGACCGGCCTGGCTGAACGGAGAGCTGTGGCTCAAGCTTAGGAGAAAAAAGAGGGTTTATGAGCTTTGGAAAAGAGGGCGGGCCACTCACGAGGACTATAAGGATGTTGCGAGGCTGTGCAGGGACAAAATTAGAAAGGCCAAAGCTCATCTGGAGCTCAATCTGGCTACTGCCGTTAAAGATAACAAAAAATGTTTTTATAAACACATTAACATGAAAAGGAGGACTAAGGAGAATCTCCATCCTTTACTGGATGCGGGGGGAAACTTAGTCACAAAAGATGAGGAAAAGGCTGAGGTGCTTAATGCCTTCTTTGCCTCAGTCTTTAGCATCAAAACCGGTTGTTCTCTGGATACCCAGTACCCTGAGCTGGTGGAAGGGGATGGGGAGCAGGATGTGGCCCTCACTATCCACGAGGAAATGGTTGGCGACCTGCTACAGCACTTGGATGTATGCAAGTCGATGGGGCAGGATGGGATCCAGCCGAGGGTACTGAGAGAACTGGTGGAGGAGCTGGCCAAGCCGCTTTCCATCATTTATCGGCAGTCCTGGCTATCAGGGGAGGTCCCAGTCGACTGGTGGCTAGCAAATGTGACGCCCATCTACAAGAAGGGCCAGAGGGTAGACCCGGGGAACTATAGGCCTGTTAGTTTGACGTCAGTGCCAGGGAAGCTCATGGAGCAGATTATCTTGAGTGTCATCACGCGGCACTTACAGGGCAACCAGGCGATCAGGCCCAGTCAGCATGGGTTTATGAAGGACAGGTCCTGCTTGACGAACCCGATCTCCTTCTATGACAAGGTGACCCACTTAGTGGATGAGGGAAAGGCTGTGGATGTGGCCTACCTTGACTTCAGTAAGGCTTTTGACACCATTTTCAACAGCATTCTCCTCAAGAAACTGGCTGCTCGTGGCTTGGACTGGCGTACGCTTTGTTGGGTTAAAAACGGGCTGGATGGCCGGGCCCAAAGAGTCATGGTGAATGGAGTCAAATCCAGTTGGAGGCCGGTCACTAGTGGAGTCCCCCAGGGCTCAGTACTGGGGCCAGTCCTCTTCAATATCTTTATCGATGGTCTGGATGAGGGGATTGAGTGCACCCTCAGTAAGTTTGCAGACGACACAAAGTTAGGTGCGTGTGTCGATCTGCTCGAGGGTAGGAAGGCTCTGCAGGAGGATCTGGGTAGGCTGGAGCGATGGGCTGAGGTCAACTGTATGAAGTTCAACAACGCCAAGTGCCGGGTCCTGCACCTGGGGCGTAACAACCCCAAGCAGCACTACAGGCTGGGAGATGAGTGGTTGGAAAGCTGCCTGGCAGAGAAGGACCTGGGAGTACTGGTTGATAGTTGGCTGAATATGAGCCAGCAGTGTGCTCAGGTGGCCAAGAAGGCCAACAACATCCTGGCTTGTATAAGAAGCAGCGTGGCCAGCAGGTCTAGGGAAGTGATTGTCCCCCTGTACTCGGCTCTGGTGAGGCCACACCTCGAGTATTGTGTTCAGTTTTGGGCCCCTTGCTACAAGAAGGACATCGAGGTGCTCGAGAGAGTCCAGAGAAGGGCAAAAAAGGTGGTGAGGGGTCTGGAGAACAAGTCTTACGAGGAGCGGCTGAGGGAGCTGGGGTTGTTTAGCCTGGAGAAGAGGAGGCTCAGGGGAGACCTTATCGCTCTCTATAGTTACCTTAAAGGAGGCTGTAGCGAGGTAGGGGTTGGTCTATTCTCCCACGTGCCTGGTCACAGGACGAGGGGGAATGGGCTAAAGTTGTGCCAGGGGAGGTTTAGGTTGGATATTAGGAAGAACTTCTTTACCGAAAGGGTTGTTAGGCATTGGAATGGACTGCCCAGGGAGGTGGTTGAGTCACCATCCCTGGAGGTCTTTAAGAGACATTTAGATGTAAAGCTTAGTGATATGGTTTAGTGGAGGACTTGTTAGTGTTAGGTCAGAGGTTGGACTGGGTGATCTTGGAGGTCTCTTCCAATGTGAATGATTCTGTGATTCTGTGTGACCTTAAAGATCATCTAACTCCAACCCCCCCTGCCACAGACAGGGATGCCACCTACTAGATCAGTTTGCCCAGGGCCCCATCCAGCCTGGCCTTGAACACCTCCAGGGATGGGGTATCCACAAATTCTCTGAGCAACCTGTTCCAGTGCCTCTCTACCCTTATAGTGAAGAATTTCCTCCTAATATCTGGCCTAAATCTATCCTCTTTTAGTTTAAGACCATTCCCCCTTGTCCTATAAATATCCACCCGAGTAAAGAGTCCTTCTCCATCTTTTTTATAAGACCCCTTTAAGTACTTAAAGGTCGCAATTAGGTCTCCCTGGAGCCTTCTCTTCTCCAGGCTGAAAATCCCCAGATCTCTCAGCCTTCTGTCACAGAAGTGCTCCAGTCCTCTGATCATCTCTGTAGCCCTCCTCTGTGTGAGAAACAAAGTTGTGTTTTTGCAGTAGAATATGTTTTTGCAGTGGAAAATTCCACTAACCTTGCATATTCAAAAGTGATTGCGCAGGCATAACAGTGGCATAACAGTGGGGAGTATGTTAAGCAGATCAGGGGACAGGGCAAGGTTCCACTGTCCCAAAATAAGGAGGGACAGTGCTAAGAAAAACAAGATGAGCAATGCGAAATAAGTAAAAACAAAAATCATGGGCCCTCTAGTCACAAGAGAAGGAAAAATAAGGAAAAGGAGAAATTAATGAACTGGTCAAATAAATTCATACATATATGGTATAGTAATAAGCGTAGAGTAGGTTGTGAACCTGTAGTACTCACCCAATGAGGAAATGGGAGGAATTAAGTGTCAGGTAATAGGGAATATAAGGTTATGATATACTTTTGCTGTGTGCTCCTGCTTGCAGGACGCCCGCCATTGCAATCGCGAATAAAAATGCTACTTCACTGAGATCCTTGCCTGAGCCTGTGTTATTGGTTACAATTTTTTTCTTACAATTTGAGGACTCATCTGGGATCCAGTCGCATTCTGGGGAGACCTGTTACCACTGCAGCAGGAAGGCATGCCCCACTGATTTCAGCGTTCCTGTGCATTGGTGACGGTGGTTCTGCAGAGAGCTGACAAAGGAACCAAGACTGGTGAAGAAGGCAGGATCAGTGAAGAATTAGGGAAGAAGGGAAGGTAGGCACTCCGGTTTTGAGAACTGAGTCAGTAACTCTGTGCACAGACCAAGGTAAGAAATATGGTTTGGATATGCCTTGGTGGTTGGGTAAGACTCTTGTGTGACGTGATTGAGACGTACTTTTGTACGAAGCGAATGTGGAGTCCCAATACACAGTTCCATAGCTCCGTGAGGGGTGTAGCCAGAGACGGACGAAGCGAGAGGTAGAAGGGAGAAAGGAAGAGTCCTGGGAAAGTGTGGTGTACGGTACCCCCTTGCATGGTAAAGTGCTTGGCAGTACACCAGGGAATCTGGTTAACCCATAGGTGTACAGTACCCAGTGCACGGTGAAGTGCTCAGCAGTACACCCCCGTTTACTAGAACTGGAACGTTAGTGTGTGGTACCCTGCAGGAAAAAAAAATCTGTAGCAACATGCTGACAAGGGCTAGGAAAAATGGGAAATAAGGGTTTCAGGGGACAGGGAGATATCCCTGGGGCAGGGCCTACCAACAGTCCTTCAGGAAGAATGATAAGAAATTGGAAAAAAAATCCCAAAATTAGAGGAAACGAAAAAAAGAAAATAATTATGATTAATTAGAACTGATATGTTCAAAAAGAAAGTGATTAGATACTGTGCATTAATCTGGACAAAGGAACCAATTAGTACAGCAGTATTTTGGCCAAAATATGGGTCTGATGAAAATTCAGGCTTTAAATTTAAATGTAAACAATAAGATTCCTTTTCTGGAGGAGGAGTCAAGTTACGCTGCTTGCTGGGTGCGGGGGGTAAGACAGTTTTTATTGAAAAAGGACCAGGACCAGCAGAAAGGGGAGTCAGAGGGAAGGACAGGTCAATGGGAACCCTTGGATAATTTAAGCCCTCCCTATAATCCTAATATTGCACTGGTGGCAGCAGCAGCTGCACCAGGAAGGGAGCCTGTTCCAGAGTGCAACCACCCTCTCAGTGAAGAACCTCTGCCTGATATCCAACCTGAACCTCCCCTGTCACAGCTTGACTCCATTCCCTCGGGTCCTATCACTGGTCACTAAAGAGAAGAGATCGGCACTTGTCCCGCCACTCCCCCTCGTGAGGAAGCTGTAGACTGCGATGAGGTCTCCCCTCAGCCTCCTCTTTTCCAGGCTGAACAGGCCCAGTGACTTCAGCCGCTCCTCGTATGTCTTCCCCTCTAGGCCCTTCACCATCTTCGTAGCCCTTCTCTGGACATTCTCCAACAGTTTCACACCCTTTTTGTACTGTGGTGCCCAGAACTGCACACAGTACTCGAGGTGAGGCTGCAGCAGCGCAGAGTAGAGTGGGACAATCACTTCCCTCGACCGACTAGCAATGCCGTGCTTGATGCATCCCAGGATACGGTTGGCACTCCAGGCTGCCAGGGCACACTGCTGGCTCATATTCGACCTGCTATCAACCAAAACCCCCAGATCCCTCTCTGTGAGGCTGCTCTCCAGTGTCTCTTCCCCCAGGTGCAGGACCCAGCACTGACACTTGTTAAACTTTATAAAAATTCACTTAAACTTCATAAATTTCATGGTGATTGCCCAGCTCGCCAATCTGTCCAGATCTCTCTGCAAGGCCTTTCCACCCTCAACAGAGTAAACAGCTGCTCTCAGTTTAGTATCATCAGCAAATTTGCTCAAAACACCTTCTAGTTCTACATCCAAATCATTTATGAAAACATTGAAGAGAACTGACCCTAAAATGGAGCCCTGGGGGACCCCAGTGGTGACTGGCCACCAGCCTGATGTAACCCCATTTACCATAACCCTTTGAGCCGTACCCGTTAGCCAATTGTTCACCCATCGTATGATGTATTTATCTAACTGTATGCTGGACTTTTTGTCCAGTAGGGTCGTATGAGAAACTGTATTGAAAGCTTTACTAAAATCCAAAAAGATCACATCAGCTGGCTTCCCTTGATCAACTAGATGGGTGATCTTATGATAAAAGGAAATCAAATTTGTTAAGCAGGACCTACCCCTCATGAACCCATGTTGTCTGGGACCTATGACTGCACTGTCCCCCAGGTGCGTTTCAATAATTCCCAGGATAATCTTCTCCATAATTTTACTAGGCACTGACATGAGACTGACAGGCCTGTAGTTACCAGGGTCTTCTGTGGGAGTATTGCCTTCGGGGTTGACAAGCCCCATGGTTGGTGATAACATCGGACTCTTAACGATGAGGCCATGAGGAATGTAAAGAAGTTAGAAGGAACAAAGATGGATGATTCAGGAGACGCCTTGCTGTCTCAAACTGCTTTTTCTCCAACTGTTAAGACATGGAAGTTGCTAAGTGTTTGCTGTTGCCGGGAAAAGTTGTTAACCAAAGAATAGTTAGTGGAAAAGCACCGCTGGTAGAGCTAATGGTATAAGAAGGGAGCCTGTCCTCAATAAAGAAGTTGAAGTTATTGATCCCTAAAGAACCCTGGTGTCCGTGTGGTCATTATGCCACTTCTTTCCTGTCCTTCTTGAAAACTGGCACAACATTTGCCAGCTTCCAGTCTACTGGGACCTCTCCAGATTTCCAAGACCGTTGAAAAATAATTGAGAGAGGTCCCGCGATGACGTCAGCCAGCTCTCTGAGCACCCTGGGATGAATCCCATCTGGACCCATGGACTTGTATAGATCCAGGTGGAGCAGCAAATCCCCCACAAGTTCAGGGTTGGCTGGGAGTTTATCATTCCCTCCGTCACGGTCCTCCAGCTCACGGCACCTGGGGTCCCAAAGTCCGTCATCAGTGTTGAAGACAGAGGCAAAGAAGGCATTAATCATCTCTGCTTTGCCTATGTCCTTGTTTGTGAGGTGACCATCCCAATCAAGTAGTGCACCAGTTTTCTCTGGTCCTCCTTTTTCTGTTCGCATATTTTAAAAAGCCCTTTTTATTCTCTCCCACAGTCCAGGCCAGCTTTAATTCTAATTGGGCTTTGGCCGCATGAATTTTCTCCCTACAAACACGAACAGCATTCCTGTATTCCTTCCATGTTGCCTGACCCTTCTTCCAGCAGCCATACACTTTCTCTTTCTGCCTAAGCTCCAGCAGAAGATCCCTGGTCAGCCAGGCCGGCCTTCTGCACCACCTGCTTGACTTCCAATATTTTGGAATCGCCTGATCCTGTGCTTTTAGGAGGCAGTGCTTAAAGACTGACCAGCACTGATGGACACCAACGCCTTCAAAAGCAGTTTCCCAAGGGACCTTGCTAACTAGTTCCCTGAGCAGCCTGAAGTCTGCTCTCCCCATATCCAGGGTTGAAGTTTCGGTGTCAGTTTTCCTCCTGTCACCAAAAATTTTAAACTCAACCACTTCATGGTCACTATGACCAAGAGAGCCACCAATTGCCATGTCTCCCACAAGACCCACTCTGTTTTCCAGAAACAGGTCTAGGAGGGCAACCTTCCTAGTTGGCTCCCTGTCCTGGTTTCAGTTAGGACAGAGTTAATTTTCCTCCTAGTAGCTGGTAGGGTGCTATGTTTTGGATTAGGATGAGAAGAGCGCTGATAACATGCTGATGTTTTAATTGTTGCAGAGCAGTGCTTACACCAAGCCAAGGACTTTTCAGCTTCTCGCTCTGTCCTGCCAGCGAGCAGGCTGGGGGTGCAGCAGGAGCTGGGAGGGGACAGACCCAGGACAGCTGACCCAAACTGGCCAAAGGGGTATTCCATACCATCTGACGTCATGCTAAACAATATATAGGGGTGGCTAGCTGGGGTGGGGTGGCCGGCTGCTTGTGTATTGGCAGGGCATCGGTCAGCGGGTGGTGAGCAATTGCATTGTGCATCACATCTTTCTTACACATTATTAATACTATTATCTTTCTTATTTTTATTATTATTGTTGTTATTATTATTTTTTATTTATTAGTGTGTTAAACTAAAATTGGTATAAGTATTGGACCTGCTTAATAGTTGCTAGTCACAGTGTTGATTGCCTTAATCTCAAGTCTGCTGTGCCTGTTTTCCAAATTGAGTTTTATAGCGCGTTACTTTCTGTATGTGCTCCCTGTTGCACTGTTTATCCTTTCCGGGCCCTGGTTTAAGATTGTTATGGTACTGTGCGGTGTAACAATGGCTTATGATATGATGAGATTTCTGGTCATGACTCTAACCTGGTATTTGTACTCAGCACTGTCGTCGACTCTATACTTTGGAAACCATATCTCAGAAACTATTAGCAATTACACCTATTGCCTGTTTTCGTCAGGGAGCCAATCTGTGAAGGGGACAGGGGAAGACATGTTTCCCTACCTGTTCACTCTCCCTTTCTCCTTCACCACCCTCTTATCCCCCGAGCTGGTTACGGTAGTTCTCCGAGATGTTGAATATCCTTGGGATACTCAGACCAGCATGTTCTTGCTGTTATGTCTCCTGAATACGCTTCAGGTTTTGTTTAAGGTTAAGCAACTACTTAGGAATCTCATCCGGAGATCTGTCCTGAGGCGGGATAGTTGCGAGTGGCAGGGAGTGTGGGAGGATATGGGCAGGTTTCTAGAGCAGTGGTCACCTCCAGTGTTTTGGACATTCACCCCTGAACAAATGCAAAATCCTAAAAAACTGGTAGAATGCTTGAAAAAAAGGTGTCATGACTCTGGAAGTTCCAAAGTGACACAAATGACTGTAGCGTGCTGGGGTCTGGCTTGTGCCTATTGAGCTGCAATCGATGCTACTATCAACCTAGTGACAGACCCTGCAGCCGCTACAGCTCCCGCAGCCGCACCAGTTCCAGCTCCTGCAGCCGTTCCAGTTCCAGCTCCTGCAGCCGCTCCAGCTCCTGCAGCTGTTCCAGTTCCAGCTCCTGCAGCTGTTCCAGTTCCAGCTCCCGCAGCCACTGCAGCCCCTGCAGCCGCTCCAGCTCCTGTGGCTGGGTCAGAGAAACGAGCTGTAGCAGTGCAAGTTGCCCCTGCAGAGGGTATTCCAACCCCTGTGGCAGACCCTTTGGTTGGGTCAGAGAAACGGGTTGTAGCAGTGCAAGTTGACCCCACAGAGGGTATTCCAACCCCTGTGGCAGACCCTGTGGCTGGGTTAGAAAAACGAGCTGTAGCAGTGCAAGTTGCCCCTGTAGACAAGGTGAAAAAATGGTATAGAGACTCAGGTCGTTTAGAACGCAGACAGTCTTCTGCTAGGTTTAGGTATAGAGTAGACGAGGCTGGGCCATCAAAGGTGCAGGAGACTGAAGATGAGGATGAGGATGTCGAAAAATCAACAGTAACTACCCGAACCCTATACCAGCATGAGCTACGAGATGTGCGAAAAGATTTTGGTCGCTGTATAGGTGAGCAGCTTGTCACCTGGCTGCTCCGGTGCTGGGACACCGGAGCCAACTGTGTGGAATTAGAGGGCAGGGAAGCCAGGCGGCTGGGATCCCTTGCTAGAGACGCAGGCATTGACAAAGCAATTGGAGATGGAGCAAGATCTCACAGCCTCTGGAGGCGTCTCCTGTCAGCTGTGCAGGAAAGGTATCCCTTCAAGGAAGAACTTGTATGTCTACCAGGCAAGTGGACCACCATGGAGAAGGGAATTCAGTACCTGAGGGAATTAGCCATGTGGGAGGTGATTTATGAGGACCTAGACAACGGACAAATATCCACAGATCCAGATGAAGTCCAGTGTACACGACCCATGTGGCGGAAGTTTGTACGGAGTGCACCATCATCATATGCCAGCTCATTGGCAATAATGGCCTGGAGAGAGGATGAGGAACCCACAGTGGATGAAGTGGCTAAACAACCCCGGCAGTACGAAGAAAGTCTCTCCTCTTCCCTACAGGCCTGCGTCTCGGCTGTGGAGAAACTCTCTGAAGAGGTCCACCAACTTAAAGAGAGTTTATTTTCCTCCCCACCTGTACAAACCAGTGTCTCAGCTATTAGGGGTAATCGTTCATCTGTGCAAGGAAGACAATATGGTGGGTACACACCCCGCGCCACCCTGTGGTTTTACCTATGTGACCATGGAGAGGACATGAGAAAATGGGATGGAAAATCTACTGCGACCCTAGAGGCACGGGTACGTAAGTTGCAAGGAAAAACAATCGCAAAAGGGGGGTTCTCTGAGAAAACTGCTGCTCCAATTTCCAGCGGGCAGTACCTCAGACGCAGTAATGAATATTATGATCAGGACTAGAGGGGCCCTGCCTGCAGCCAGGGGGAGGAAAGGGACAATCAGGTTTATTGGACTGTGTGGATTCGATGGCCTGGCACGTCAGACGCACAGAAGTATAAGGCTTTAGTAGACACCGGTGCACAATGTACTCTAATGCCATCAAGCTATAAAGGGCCAGAGCCCATCCGTATTTATGGTGTGACGGGGGGATCCCAGCAGTTAACTGTATTGGAGGCTGAAGTGAGTCTAATCGGAAATGAGTGGCAAAAGCACCGTATTGTGACTAGCCCGGATGCTCCATCCATCCTTGGCATAGACTCTCTCAGGAGAGGATATTTCAAGGACCCAAATGGGTTCCGCTGGGCTTTTGGCATAGCTGCCTTAGAGACAGAGGACGTTAAACAGTTGTCTACCTTGCCTGGTCTCTCAGAGGACCCTTCTGTTGTGGGGTTGCTGAGGGTTGAAGAACAGCAAGTGCCGATCGCTACCACAACTGTGCACCGGCGGCAATATCGCACCAACCGAGACTCCCTGAGTCCCATCCATAAGCTAATTCGTCAACTGGAGAGCCAAGGAGTGATCAGCAAGACTCATTCACCTTTTAGTAGTCCCATATGGCCAGTGCGAAAGTCTAATGGTGAGTGGAGACTAACAGTGGACTATCGTGGCCTGAACGAAGTCACGCCACCACTGAGTGCTGCAGTGCCGGACATGCTAGAACTCCAGTATGAACTGGAATCAAAGGCAGCCAAGTGGTATGCCACAATTGATATTGCTAATGCATTTTTCTCCATCCCTCTAGCAGCACAGTGCAGGCCACAGTTTGCTTTCACTTGGAGGGGAGTCCAACATACTTGGAATCGGCTGCCCCAGGGGTGGAAACACAGCCCTACCATTTGCCATGGACTGATCCAGTCTGCACTGGAGCAGGGGGAAGCTCCTGAACACCTGCAGTACATCGATGACATCATGGTGTGGGGTGACACTGCAGAGGAAGTTTTCGAGAAAGGGAAGAAAATAGTCCAAATCCTTCTGAAGGCCGGTTTTGCCATAAAACAGAATAAAGTTAAAGGACCTGCACGAGAGATCCAGTTTTTAGGAATAAAATGGCAAGATGGACGTCGTCAGATCCCAATGGATGTGATCAACAAAATAACAGCTATGTCTCCACCAACTAGCAAAAAAGAAACACAAACTTTCCTAGGTGTCGTGGGGTTTTGGAGAATGCATATTCCAAATTACAGTCTGATTATAAACCTGCTCTACCAAGTAACCTGTAAGAAGAATGATTTCAAATGGGGCCCTGAGCAATGACAAGCCTTTGAACAAATTAAGCAGGAAATAGTTCATGCAGTAGCCCTTGGGCCAGTCCGAGCAGGTCCAGATGTAAAGAACGTGCTCTACACTGCAGCCGGGGAGAATGGCCCCACCTGGAGCCTCTGGCAGAAAGAGCCTGGGGAAACTCGAGGTCGACCCCTAGGGTTTTGGAGTCAGGGATACAGACAATCTGAGGCCTGCTACACTCCAACCGAAAAGGAGATATTGGCAGCATATGAAGGAGTTCGATCTGCTTCGGAAGTGGTCGGTACTGAAGCGCAGCTCCTCCTGGCACCCCGACTGCCGGTACTAGGCTGGATGTTCAAAGGAAGGGTCCCCTGTACACATCATGCAACTGATGCTACATGGAGCAAGTGGGTTGCACTGATTACTCAGCGGGCTCGAATAGGAAACCCCAGTCGCCCAGGAATCTTGGAAGTGATTATGGACTGGCCAGAAGGCAAATATTTTGGAATATCACCAGAGGAGGAGGTGGTCCGTGCTGAAGAAGCCCCACTGTACAACAAGCTACCAGAACACGAGAAGCAATATGCCCTGTTCACTGATGGGTCCTGTTGTATTGTGGGAAAGCATTGGAGATGGAAGGCTGCTGTATGGAGTCCTACAGGACGTGTTGCAGAAGCTGCTGAGGGAGAAGGTGAATCGAGTCAGTTTGCAGAAGTGAAAGCCATTCAGCTGGCTTTATATATTGCTGAACGAGAAAAGTGGCCAGTTCTCTATCTCTATACTGATTCATGGATAGTAACAAATGCCCTGTGGGGGTGGTTACAGCAATGGCAGCAGAACAACTGGGAGCGCAGGGGCAAACCCATCTGGGCTGCTGCATTGTGGCAAGATATTGCTGCCCGGGTAGAGAACCTGGGTGTAAAGGTACGCCATGTAGATGCTCACGTGCCCACGAATCGGGCTACTGAAGAACATCAAAACAACCAGCAGGTGGATCAGGCTGCTAAGATTGAAGTGGCTCAGGTGGACCTGGACTGGCAACATAAAGGTGAATTATTTATAGCCCGATGGGCCCATGACACCTCAGGCCATCAAGGTAGAGATGCAACCTACAGATGGGCTCGTGATCGAGGGGTGGACCTGACCATGGACACTATAGCACAGGTTATTCCTGATTGTGAAACGTGCTGCAATCAAGCAAGCCAAATGGTCAAAGACTCTTTGGTATGGAGGACGATGGCTGAAATATAAATATGAAGAGGCCTGGCAGATTGATTACATCACACTCCCTCAAACCCGCAACGGCAAGCGCCACATACTTACAAAGGTGGAAGCAACCACCGGATGGCTGGAAACATATCCTGTGCCCCATGCCACCGCCCGGAACACTATCCTGGGCCTTGAAAAGCAAGTCCTATGGCGACATGGCACCCCAGAGAGAATTGAGTCAGACAGTGGGACTCATTTCCGAAACAACCTTACAGACACTTGGGCCAAAGAACATGGTATTGAGTGGGTGTATCACATCCCCTATCATGCACCAGCCTCCGGGAAAGTTGAACGATACAGTGGATTGTTAAAGCCTACACTGAAGGCAATGATTGCTGGGCCATTCAAAAATTGGGATACACATTTGGCAAACGCAACCTGGTTAGTCAATACTAGGGGATCTGCCAACCGAGCTGGACCTGCCCAATCAAACCTGTTACGCACTGTAGAAGGGGATAAAGTTCCTGTAGTGCACGTAAGAAACATGCTGGGGAAGACAGTCTGGGCTATTCCTGCCTCAGGAAAAGGCAAACCCGTTCGTGGGATTGCTTTTGCTCAGGGACCTGGATGCACTTGGTGGGTAATGCAAAAGAATGGGGAGGTCCGGTGTGTCCCTCAAGGGAATTTAATACTGGGTGAGAATAGCCCATGAGTTGAATTGTAGTGTGTTAATTATTATATAATACTGTATGTCATCACTACCATGATTGCTATATACCATAGATGAAAATGGTGATTAATTAGAATGTATTGGAAAGGGTGTAACCTGAGCATGACATAAATGGCATGGAATAAGGGGTGGATATCTGTCCTGGTTCCACTTAGGACAGAGTTAATTTTCCTCCTAGTAGCTGGTAGGGTGCTATGTTTTGGATTAGGATGAGAAGAGCACTGATAACATGCTGTTGTTTTAATTGTTGCAGAGCAGTGCTTACACCAAGCCAAGGACTTTTCAGCTTCTCGCTCTGTCCTGCCAGCGAGCAGGCTAGGGGTGCAGCAGGAGCTGGGAGGGGACAGACCCAGGACAGCTGACCCAAACTGGCCAAAGGGGTATTCCATACCATCTGACGTCATGCTAAACAATATATAGGGGTGGCTAGCCGGGGTGGGGGTGCCGGCTGCTCGGGGATAGGCTGGGCATCGGTCTACGGGTGGTGAGCAATTGCATTGTGCATCACTTGTTTCATACACATTATTATTATTGTTAATACTATTATTATTATTATTATTATTGTTGTTATTATTATATTCCTGTCTTAATAAACTGTCTTTATCTCAACTCACAGGCTTCACTTTCCCATTTATTTCCCCCATCCCAGAGAGGGAGGGGGGAGGGTGAGCGATCGGCTGTGTGGTGTTTAGCTGCCATCCGGGTTAAACCACAACGCTCCCTTAGCACCTGCACCAACAAGTTATCATTGAGGTGCTTTAGGAACCTCCTGGACCTTCTTGTGTTGGCCGTGTGATATTCCCAGTTATCGTCTGGCAAGGTGAAGTCCCCCATAAGGACAAGGGTAGTTGGTCTCGAGCTCTCTCTTAGTTCTTCAAAGAATAATTCATTGGTGTCATCATCCTGGCCGGGTGGTCTGTAATAGACTCCCACGATGACATCCCCTTTGTTTGTTTGTCCCTTAATCCTTACCCAGAGGCTCTCAATTTTGCCGTCGCCAACTTCAAGCTCCACACAGTCCAGCCCCTCCTTTACATACAGTGACAACTCCCCACCTCGCCTGCCCTACTCGTCCCTCCTGAAGAGCCTGTAACCATCTATTGTAACACACCAGTCACAGGACTCATCCCACCGGATTTCACTTATGCCAATGTTATCGTAGCTCTGGGACTGGGCCAAGACTTCTAGCTCCTCTAGCTTCTTCCTCATGCTGAGTGCATTGGTGTAGAAGCACTTCAAATGCGCCTCATTGCACGCAGCACCTTGTGGAGCAGACCAAAGGACCTCGCTAGCACACTAGTCCCTCTGATTCTAGCGCGCCATCCCATAGCTTATCACTGGCAGGCCTGGTTTTATCCCTTTCCCCCTTCGACTCTGGTTTAATGCCCTATCGATCAGCCCCGCTAACTCCTGGGCAAAAATCCTTTTCCCCCTCCGAGAGAGGCGCATCCCCTCTGGTGCTAGCAGGCCCGGTGTCGCATAGACCTTCCCATGATCAACAAACCCAAAATTCTGCCGGTTGCACCAGTCCCGAAGCCACGTGTTAATGTGATGAGTCTGCTTGTCAGCCTCGATTCCCCCCTATCGGAAGGACAGAGGCAAACACAACCTGTGCCCCTGATCCTTTAAGTAGTCGCCCCAAAGCCCTAAAGTCCCTTTTGATTGCCCTTGGACTTCTCCTTGCTCCTTCATCATTACCAGCTTGAAAAAACAGTAACGGGTAGTAGTCAGAGGGCCGTACCAGGTGAGTGACTTTTCTAGCTATGTCTCCTACTCGAGCCCCAGACTTCCCTGTGGGTTGGGTCCGGATGGCAAATCGGGCCCTCTGTCCCTTTCAGAAGGGAGTCCCCTATGACGATAACCCTTCTTTCTTTCTTGATAGAAGATGTAGTGATGCAGGGGGGGAGGGGGGGGGGCGGTAGGCTGCTTTGCCTTAGGCACCCCTTTCAACCGGGACGGGCGTTCGTCTACATCATCATTAACACTGACCCTACAGAAGGTGTGCACTCTAGGCTCTCGCAAGAATTAGAACAAGGTAGAAGAGATTGAGAATTTCCCCTTCCCTGATACTAACAGTACTAACACTCCTATTTATCCACTTAGGGAGGTCCCAGAGGGGCAAGGACAAATAGGTTATGTGAACTGCCCCCTCTTACCAACAGAGAGGTTAGGAGTTTTAAAAAGGAAACGAAGTGTTCAACTGAGGACCCTGTAGGAATAGGAGAACAGTCGTATCAATTTCTAAGGCCTAATCTGTATTCCTGGTGGGGAAATGATGTCAGTCTTGAATATGTTATTCACTGGAGAAGAATGTTTAAGAGGGGAATGATTAGGCTATGCAAGAATGTGAGAGAACCAACCACCCCCCAGGACCAGGATTAATTCCGACAGAGCAGAAATATCTGCTTATCCAACTGGGATAATAACAACTCACAACACAGAAATCATATGAGAGACTTGGGGTCAGAATGAGAAAGTACTCGGGGATGAATCCTGAGGACCTAGTAGTGCAAGGGCTCTTGAAAGTTCATTTTGTGACTAAAGCCTGGCTGGATACACAGAAAAAGATCCAGAAGGTGGGAGGATGGAGTGAACAGTCACTGGAGACCCTCCTGCAGGAGGCCCAGAAGGTGTATGTCAGGAGGGGAGATGAGAAGGAAAAGCAGAGAGCGAAACTAATGGTATTCACAGTGGACCAGGTAGTGAGGCAGAGGTTTGGAGACAGAGGAAGAAAACTTTCAGGGGAGTTGGGCCCAGGATCAAGGGAGAGGAAGAGAGATGAAGGAATGGCAGGCAAGGAAAGCTACCTGGGTTGCAGCCTAAATCCTAGGAGGGACAGGCTTTGAGAAGATGTTTTCAGTGCGGCCGGGCCAGCCATTTCATATAGGATTATGTGGGGTGGAAGAAGGAGAAGAAATTATTTGCAGTTATAAATTCAGAATAGGGGAGTCAGGGCTTCTCAGAAAGCTAGTCCCACTGAGAGCACTTGATAAATGCAAAGGGCTCAAGGGTTGAGATAAGGACAGGGAAATCACTCTACAATTATCGTCACAGACAAAACAGACAGCATAGGGAGATTAGTAAAATTTATTATCTATTGCTGACAGGCTGAAGCAGTGAGAAACAAAGAAACAAGCTGGGGGCACCTTCCCTCACCCCACTCTCTTCCACCTCCTCCCTGCCCTGAGCGATACGAGGCGGGGGGACGGGGAGTAGGGGCTCTGTTTGGTCCGTGGTGCTTCATTTGTTCTGCTCCTTCACGGTCACTCTCTCCCCTGCTCTGGCGTGGGGTCCATCCCACAGGGTGCTGTCCCTCCAGGGCTGGTCCTGTGTGGGTTTCTCCACGGGCAGCAGCTCTTCAGGAGCTGCTCCAGGTGTAGGTCCGTGCTGTGGAGTCCATCCGTTGGGAGCGGGCTGCTTGGGACCCCCATGGGTGGCAGCTTCCTTCCAGATCACCTGCTCCTGCATGGGCTCCTCTCCACGGGCTACAGATCCAGCCTGGAATCTGCTCCAGCAGGGGTCTTCCACAGGCCGCAGCCTCCTTCGGGGCAGGTCCATCTGCTCCACCGTGGGTTCCTCCATGGGCTGCAGCATGGAAATCTGCTCCTCCATGGTACACCATGGGCTGCAGGGGGACAACCTGCTCCACCATGGTCCTCTCCACAGGCCTCAGGGGAACTTCAGCTCTGGCACCTGGAGCACCTCTCCCCCTCCTTCTTCACTGACCTTGGTGTCTGCAAGGCTCTTTCTCACTCCTCACTCTCCCAGCTGCTGTTGAGCAGCAGTTTTTTTTTTTTTTTTTCTTTTTCCCCTTTCTTAAATATGTTCTCACAGAGGTGCAAACAACATCACTTACTGGCTCAGCTCTGGGCAGCAGTGTCCCCCTTTGGAGCTGGCTGAAACGGGCCCTTATCTAACATGGGGCAGCTTTGGGATTCTTCTCACAGAAGCCACCCCTGTAACCCCCCTGCTACCAAAACCTTGCCACGTAAAACCACTACATGAGGATATGAAGAACCAAAGCCCAGGTCTCCCTGAGTCCCACCTATGCAGAATCAACAGGACTTCAATTAATCCTCTAGTGGAGAGAGGAAAGGCGTTTCACAGTTTCACGAGGTGGTTTATCCCTTGGTAAGGGATGAGTAAATTAGAAAAGGCTACTGTGAATATCTAAGCCATAACTGAATTAGATAATAACACTCTAAATGTGATCTGGGCACAGCAAGAGGAGGTGACAAGTCTGTCAAAGATAATATTCCAGAATCTAATGTACTGGATTTATTACTGGCCTTGCAAGGAGAGGTTTGCACTATAATTAATGCCAGTTGCTGTATGTATGTAGACCAAATGGGGTGAATTGAGAATGATCTCAAAAATATTTGGGAGAAAATCATAATCTTACATGAGGTGGTCGAAGACTTCCTGGAGATTTAGAGACATGGCAGGTGACCTATTCACTGTAAACACCAGTGATAGGACATGTGGGAATGGTGTTAAGCTGAGGCGGGGGAAGTTTAGGCTGGACATCAGGAAGAGGTTCTTCACCGAGAGGGTGGTCGCACACTGGAACAGGCTCCCCAGTGAAGTAGTCACTGCACCAAGCCTGTCTGAATTTAAAAAGCGATTGGACTGTGCACTTAGTCACATGGTCTAAACTTTGGGCAGACCTGTGCGGTGCCAAGAGTTGGACTTGATGATCCTTATGGGTTCCTTCCAACTCGGGATATTCTATGATTCTATTATTCTATGATTCATGACATTTGGGAAAAATTGACCTCGTGGTTGCCTGGATGGCATTGGTTCAAGCAGCTATTTGTTAGTATTCTAGTATTAATGGCATTGTGTATCTGTCATCCCCCATGACATCTGAAGAAGAATATTGCACCCTAGTGTTGGAAAAACTCAAGAGTGGGGGATGTGAAGAGGTACAGAAACAACAGTAGGAAAGAAGACGGGGGAATGGTGACAAATTTGTGTTTTTGCAGTGGAAAATTCCACTAACCTTGCATATTCAAAAGTGATTGTGCAGGCATGACAGTGGCATAGCAGTGGGGAGTATGTTAAGCAGATAAGGGGAAGGTCCCACTGTCCCAAAATAAGGAGGATAGCTAAGAAAAATAAGACAAGCAGTGCAAAATCAGTAAACACAAAAATCACAGGCTCTCTAGTAATGAGAGAAGAAGGAAAAATAAAGAAAAGGAGAAATTAAAGGTTGGTAAAATAAAATTGTACATATATGGTATAGTAATGAGCGTTGAGTAGTTTGTGAACCTATAGTACTCAGCCAATGAGGAAACAGGGGAGGAATTAAGTGTTGGGTAGTAGGGAATATAAGTTTATGATATACTTCTGCTGTGTGCTCCTGCTTGCAGGATTCCCGCCACTGCAATCACGAATAAAAATGCTACTTTACTGAGATCCTCACCTGAGCCTGTGTTATTGGCTGCAGATTGTTTCTCACAGAGGCCAGAAAGCCAACTATATCCTGGCTTGCCTCAAAAGAAGCGTGGCCCATCAGGTTGATGGAGGTGATTCTCCCTCTGTACTCTGCTCTTGTGAGACCTCACCTGGAATACTGTGTACAGTTCTGGGGCCCCCAGCACAAGAAGGACAAGGAAGTATTAGAACAAGTCCAGAGGAAGGCCAGGAACATGATCAGAGGGCGGGAGTACCTATCCTATGAAGACAGGCTGAAGGAGTTGGAGTTGTTCAGCCTGGAGAAGAGAAGGATCCAGGCTTAGAGCAGCCTTCCAATACCGAAAAAAGGGCCTACAGAAATGCTGGAGACGTAGTCTTTGTCAGGGAGTTGTAGTGGGTTTATGTGGCAAGGTTTTGGTAGGATAAGGAAGGACAAGGTAGGACAAGGAAGAATGGTTATAAACTAAAAAAGGGGAGGTTTAGATTAGATATTCGGAATAAATTCTTTACTCAGGGTGGTGAGGCACTGGAACAGGTTGCCCAGAAAAGTTGTGAATGCCCCATCCCTGGAAGTGTTCAAGGCCAGGTTGGATGGGTCTTTGAGCAACCTGGTCTAGTGGAAGGTGTCCCTGCCCCTAGCAGGGGGATTGGAACTAGATGATCTTTAAGGTCCGTTCCAATCCAAACCATTCTATGATTCTATGATTCTATGAATTGTGTGTGCACAAAATATGGGAGCTCAATAGCAGATATCGCTGTTCAGTTGTGTATGCGAGTGCATACAAATATTGTTTTTCTACATGTAGTGAGATCAATGCTTTACTTTTAGCAATGAAGAACATCTGTTGTTGGAAGCATAGCTTGTACCTAGCAGAAATGGTGTCCTGGCTTCTGGGAGTAAATCAAGGTTTGCAAAAGTTGCTGTCATTGCAGTATCTGAACTCTTAAATGCTAGGAGATTTCATTGTGATTAATAATTAATGAATGTCATGGTATAAACAATTTTCAAAATACACAGATGGGTCACAGCCAATTGCATATAAGACTGTAAACACATGGTAAGAATTCCTCTTCCTTTTGGCACTATGAGGGTAAGACTGTCAGCCCAGAGTTGCCATGGGCAACACCTGTGTGCTCTGAATTGCTGCCACAGAGGAAAGGCACAGAAAGGCAGAATGGGGGAGCCTCGTCCTTCTCTCAGGAACAGTGACTGGCCACAGTTCAAATTTGGCATCTTTGGGCCTGAACTGTGCAACTGGACAGATGCTTCCAGTCCCTGTGGGTTCTGCAGGAAAACACAGACTCTGTCCTGAGCTCAGGAACTGTCCTTACACACCGAAGCAAAATCAGGGACTCAAACTATTGCAGATCTTTCAGTGGCCTCAGGACACTATGATCCAGCACCTTGAAAGTATAAATGTTCCTCAGTTCCTTGGTAGATTTGTAATCATGCTCCTCTTGTGCATGGTACATATCCTGTAGCATACATCACGTGTGAAACAAAGGTATAGGTTGCTTATCTGAGGAGTGAAAGGAAAAATATTTCTTCCAGTTCCCCTGCACTCATGCTAGATTATCTGGTGAATTAGGGCAGGATTTTACCCTAAATCAAGTATAACAAATTCCAAACTGCTGTTTTGCTAAAATAAAGTTAGGTGTACTTATTTTATACTAATCTTCATAAGAGCAACAGGATGCTTAGGAGACAAAGAGAAGGAAAGTTTCTCTCCTTTGCCAGCCTTCCTGTGTGCAACAAGAATAACTAAGAACACAAGAACAGTCACGCTAGTCCAGCCAAAAGACCATCCAGTGCCCTGCCTCTGACAGTGGCCTAAAGTATGTGCCTGAGGAATCATGTAAGTATGGAGCAAGCACATACTGACATTTTTCCAGAATACCTCTTAGCTTTGCAGACAAAAACTTCATGATCCAGAGGTGGTCTTTGTGCTTAATAACTGTATCACTCAAACTCACAGCTGCTGGGGAGTGGGCAGGGAACAGACCCTGTGCCACTGACCTGGCTCACAACCTGCTCTCTTCTTACACTCAAAGGACCCTTGGGGTGTACTGTACCCATGGCAGATTGCATTAATTCTTTCGATGGCAACAGAATAACCTGTATTAATGTTTGTTTGAAACATGTAGGGAAATGTCAGTGCAAGAGGAGCTGCAATGCAAAAGCTTCAGACACCATGAGAAGCAGTTATATCACCTGAGGTAATTTTCCTCCTAGTAGCTGGTAGGGTACTGTGTTTTGGAATTAAGATGAGATAACACGCTGATTTTAATTGTTGCAGAGCAGTGCTTACACTAAGCCAAGGACTTTTCAGCTTCTCGCTCTGTCCTGCCACTGAGCAGGTTGGGAATGCACCAGGAGCTGGGAGGGGACAGAACCAGGACAGCTGACCCAAAATGGCCAAAGGGATATTCCATACCATATGGCATCATGCTGAACAATTAATATGGGGTGGCTGGCCAGGGTGGGGGGACCATTGTTTGGGGATAGGCTGGGCATCGCTCAGTGGGTTGTGAGCAATTGCATTGTGCATCACTTGACTTAGTAGTAGTAGTAGTACTATTATCATTATTATTATTATTTTCCTTTCTTTTCTGTCCTAATAAACTGTCTCTATCTCAACCCACAAGCATTCATTTTATTTTTTTTTTCTGATTCTCTCCCCCATCCTACTGTTGGGGTGGGGGGGGGAGGGTGAGCGAACAGCTGTGTGGTGCTTAGCTGCTGGCCTGCTTAAACCACAACACCTGCCTAGTTGACAAGCTGGCACTCAGAAGCATGGAAAGAGGGAAATGTAGCAGGTGAGACTATATACTGCTCTCCGAAGTGACTGAAAGCTTTGATAGCTCATGGGAAACGCCCAAGATGATGGCACTAGACAGAAATAGTTCACGGTAGCTGCAAAAAAAGAAGCTGACTGCGTTTTAATTTGATCCAAGTTGCTACAGTACAAGAGATATTCAACAAATGAACAACTGGATCAGAGCCAGCTAAAGACTTAAAACCTGGGCTGCTTTTAGAGTATACTTCACATGTCATGGGAAAAGGATGGATAACAGTGGAGCTCTACAGATTACAGAAGAAAACTTAAGAGGACATTAAAATGGTCCTCTCCAAATATATTAAAGGAAGCCAAGATAGTTTGGTTCAGACAATAGCATGGAAAAGGGAATATTTCTGTGAGGGTGTAGTGGGTTTACATGGCAAGGTTTTGGTAGCGGGGATCCATAGGGGTAGCTTCTGTGAGAAGAATCCAGAAGCTGCCCCATGTTAGATAAGGGCCCCGCTGCTGGCCAGAGCCGAGCCAATAAGTGACTGTCCTGGTTTCAGCTAGGCTAGAGTTAATTTTCCTCCTAGTAGCTGGTAGGGTGCTATGTTTTGGATTAGGATGAGAAGAGCGCTGATAACATGCTGATGTTTTAATTGTTGCAGAGCAGTGTTTACACCAGGCCAAGGACTTTTCAGCTTCTCGCTCTGTCCTGCCAGGTGCAGCAGGAGCTGGGAGGGGACAGACCCAGGACAGCTGACCCAAAGTGGCCAAAGGGGTATTCCATACCATCTGACGTCATGCTAAACAATATATAGGGGTGGCTGGCTGGGGTGGGGGGGCCAGCTGCTCGCGGATAGGCTGGGCATCGGTCAGCGGGTGGTGAGCAATTGCACTGTGCATCACTTGTTTTGTACACATTATTAGTAGTAGTACTATTATTATTATTTTTTTCCTGTCCTAATAAACTGTCTCTATCTCATCCCACAGGTTTCATTTTCCTGTTTCTCTCCCTCATCCCAGAGAGGGAGGGAGGAGGGGGAGCGAAAGGCTTTGTGGTGCTTAGCTGCTGGCCAGGTTAAACCACAACAGTGACGTTGTTTGTACCTCTGTGAGAGCATACTTAAGAAAGGAAAGAAAAAAAAAAAAACCTGTTGGGGAACAGCAGCTGGGAGAGAGAGAGGATTGAGAAACAGCCTTGCAGATACCAAGGTCAGTGAAGAAGGAGGGGGAGAGGTGCTCCAGGCACTGGAGCAGAAGTCTCCTGCAGCCTGTGGTGAGGACCGTGGTGAAGCAGGATGTCCCCCTGCAGCTCATGGAGTACCACGGTGGAGAAGGGTTCCACACTGCAGCCCATGGAGGAGACCACAGTGGAGCAGGTGGACCTGCCCTGAAGGAGGCTGCGGCCTGTGGAGGACCCTCGCCTGAGCAGATTTCGGGCCAGACCTGTAGCTCGTGGAGAGGAGACCACGCAGGAGCAGGTGACCTGACAGGAGCTTCTGCCCATGGGGGACTCTGGCAGCCCTGTGTGTGCCCTGGTGGCCAAGAAGGCCAATGGGATCCTGGCATGCATTAAAAGGAGTGTGGCCAGCAGGTCAAGGGAGGTGATCCTCCCCCTCTACTCTGCCCTGGTCAGGCCTCACCTGGAGTACTGTGTCCAGTTCTGGGCTCCCCACTACAAAAAAGACAGGAATCTCCTGGAAAGAGTCCAGCGGAGGGCCACAAAGATGATACGGGGCCTGGAGCATCTTCCCTATGAGGAAAGGTCTGTTCAGCCTTGAGAAAAGAAGACTGAGAGGGGAATCTCATCAATGTTTATAAATACCTGAGGTGTGGGAGGCAATGGGATTTGGCCAACCTCTTTTCAGTGGTTTGTGGGAACAGGACAAGGGGCAATGGCCACAAAATTGAGCACAGGAAGTTCCGCACCAACGTGCAAAAGAACTTCTTCATGGTGAGGGTGACGGAGCACTGGAACAGGCTGCCCAGGGAGGTTGTGGAGTCTCCTTCTCTGGAGATATTCAAGGCCCGTCTGGACGCCTACCTGGGCAGCCTGCTCTAAGGACCCTGCTTTGGCAGGGGGGTTGGACCCGATGATCTCCTGAGGTCCCTTCCAACCCCTACAATTCTGTGATTCTGTGATTCTGTGACCCAGGTTGGAGCAGTGTGCTCCTGATGGATGGACCCCGTGGTACGGACCCATATCTGGAACAGTTCTTGAAGAGCTGCTGCCTGTGGGAAGCCCATGCCAGATCAGTTTGGGAAGGACTGGAGTGCAGGAGTTGGACTTGATTATCCTTATGGGTCCCTTCCAACACGGGATATTCTATGATTTTATGATTCTATGACTGTATCCCATGGGACGGACCCCATGTTGGAGCAGGGGAAGAGAGTGACCGAGAAGGAACGGCCGAGACAAAGTGCTATAGACTGACCGCAACCCCCATTCCCCTATTCCCCTGTGCCGCTCAGGGGTAGGAGGTAGAAGCGGGTGGATGGGGGGAAGGAATTTTTGGTTTCTTTCCTTTGTTTCTTGCTTCTCTAGTTTGTTAGTAATAGGCAATAAATTTCTCTAATCTTCCTACGCTGAGTCTGTTTTGCCCATTGCAATAATTGTTGAGTTAGCTCCCCGTCCTTACCTTAACCCTTGAGCCCTTTGCATCGTATTTTCTCCCCCTTTCCCTTTGAGGAGGGGGAGTGAGAGAGCGGCTGAGGTGGAGCCCAGCCACCCACCCAAGTAAAACC
The DNA here is from genome assembly GCF_040182565.1 of Anser cygnoides. NCBI lineage: Eukaryota > Metazoa > Chordata > Aves > Anseriformes > Anatidae > Anser > Anser cygnoides. The sequence continues at coordinate 5,959,773 of NC_089911.1, forward strand.
ACCACAGAGGGGCATTCCTGCTGCTGCCTATTGCTACTAATTGCAGAAATGTAACTTTTTGAAAGGACACAAACATAGAGGAGCTAGGCAATAACACTTTCTTGGAAGTCCTTGGATATTAGCGTTCAGCCACAGCCACCAGCTCATGTGTCTGAGTGCTCCCGGATGAAAGAGGGCTCTAGTAACTCAATTCACTTATTTTGAGTATTTCTCTCCAAAGTTTAATTACTGAAAATGTTTTCTGACCATAAGCAAAGTTAAAATTTCTTCCACTTTAAAAGGCCATATAAGGTATGTCTCCATGTTGGGGCTGGCCCTATCAAATCTGGGGACAAATTTTGGATCTCTGAACACAGACATTCCTCACTAGTGTTATGAATGAATGATCTCTGGTTGCAGAAGTTTCCATATACTCTCTGCAGGCATTTCTATACAGTTTATCTGAATTCCAAATTTTCAACTAGCTGTACCATTAAGTATGGTTTACACTGCACACCGCAGCATCTGAGCACCTTACAGTTGTAGCAGTATTATAAGGTTAATCAATCAACAGAAAACAAAATGCTGTCTCCTTTACAATGATGGGGAAACTGAAGTATGGAACAAGTAAAAGGTCTATGATTTTGGACCATGAAAAGTTATGGCAGTGCAAAGATTGGATCCAGCTGTGCTAAGTGCCACAACCGTGGGCTCTCTTCTTCCTTCCTGGTACTCCATGAAAATGATGCATTTATAATACAAAACCAAATTGTGAGGAAAGGTTCAATTCTGAGTTCTCAGAGGTGCCAGCTCTCTATTATTATACAGCCAATGTTCAGAGTGGGCAAGAAAGAAATGTATTGATGGAAGGAGTAGGACAAAGCTGTCCAGGTTGTAGCCATCCTGAGAGAGATGATAAATACGTGTGTGTGAAAAAAGAGCTATTAAAAGGGCCTATTAATTCAAATAAAATATTTTTTTCTTTTTTTTTTTTCCCCCAGAATTGAAACAAAATGTAAAGATTTCTTTTTAAAAGACATTCAAACAGCTTGGCTACCTTTGGTCTTCATTATTCTTAATTCCTGTGAACGTTTTACTTCCAGATTTCTTCCGAAGCAGCAACATCACTGCTACAACAGTGGCTTACAACATTTCTTGTTCATTCAGAAAAAAAGAAGTATCATAGCTCTTGCAAAAATAATCGTTTTTTTTGATGTTCTTTTCCAAGCATTCATATCCAAGGAGTGCAATACTCTCAGAATGTACATACTATGACAACAAAGGCATTTTCAGATGCATTAAAGGAAGTTTTTGATAAAAGCTTGCTGCTGGGTGTTTTTACAAAAAAAAATGGAGAAGAATTGCCACATATATAATGCAATCCAAGTTCATCCAGAATCTAGGATATCACAAATAAATGCTTTAGTTTTATTACTGGTGGTGAACTGGTGGACTGATTTGCCTGTCTTCTTCATTTGCAAAAGCACTATACTACTGTAATTTGGAAATGTATCAGTGTGAAATAAATATATCCCAAGCTGTTGTAGTGGGTTTACATGGCAAGGTTTAAGTAGTGGGGAGCTGCAGGGGTGGCTTCTGTGAGAAGGTGGCTTCTGTTAGATAAGGGCCAGTTTCAGCCAGCTCCAATGGGGGACACTGCTGCCCAGAGCTGAGCCAGTAAGCGATGTTGTTTGCACCTCTGTGAGAACATATTTAAGAAAGGGAAAAATACTGCTGCACAACAGCAGCTGGGAGAATGAGGAGTGAGAAAGAGCCTTGCAGACACCAAGGTCAGTGAAGAAGGAGGGGGAGGAGGTGCTCCAGGCACCGAAACAGAAGTTCCCCTGAGGCCTGTGGAGAGGACCATGGTGAAGTAGGCTGCCCCTCTGCAGCCCATGGTGTACCACAGCGGAGCAGATTTCCATGCTGCAGCCTGTGGAAGAGCCCACGGTGGATCAGGTGGATCTGCCCTGAAGGAGGCTGCGGCCTGTGGAGAACCCCCACCAGAGAAGACTCCAGGCCAGACCTGTAGCCCGTGGAGAGAAGATCATGCATTAGCAAGTGATCTGGAGGGAGCTGCCGCCTGTGGGGGACCCAGGTTGGAGCAGTTTGCTCCTGATGGATGGACCCTGTAGTACAGACCCATATCTGGAGCAGTTCTTGAAGAGCTGCTGCCTGTGGGAAGCCCATGCAGGATCAGTTCGGCAAGGACTGCATCCTATGGGAGGGACCCCATGTTGGAGCAGGGGAAGAGTGACCATGAAGGAGCAGTGGAGACAAAGTGTTATGGCCTGACCGCAACCCCCATTCCTTGTTCCTCTGTGCCACTCATGGGGTGGAGGTGGAAGAGGGTGGATGGGGGGAAGGTGTTTTTAATTTGGTTCCTTTGTTTCTCGCTTCTCTAGTTTGTTAGTAATAGGCAATAAATTTCTCTAATCTCCCTACGCTGAGTCTGTTTTGCCCATTGCAATAATTGTTGAGTGATCTCCCTGTCCTTATCTCAACCCTTGAGCCCTTTTCATCATATTTTCTCCTCCTTTCCCTTTGAGGAGGGGGAGTGAGAGAGCAGTTGTTGTGGAGCTCAGCTGATCACTTGAGTAAAACAGCCACAGCTGTCCCCTCATCTTAGATATACAAAATGTAGAGAGAAGCCAAAGAGAAGGTAATTTACTTTTGTACAAGTCTTCAACATGTTCTTGAAAAGAGATCGCTGCAAATGTAGTGGAAGCCCCCAGAGAACCAGGTGTTCCCTATTTTGTAAATTGGACAATTTTCTTCTTGGGTACAGTCATGGAAAGGACAAAATGGGTGTATGTGAATTCTGTGGCAGTTTTTGCTGCTGTTCAGCTGAAGTGCAAGTATTTCCAGTTATGGCCAGCTCTGATAATAGCATAGCTCAGACCACAACTGCTTGCTCCACATCTCTTTCTGGGGAGACTAGTTACTTTCAGTCCTGAACTCCAGCCATGCTGAGACTTTTAAAGAGTGGAAGGACTAATAAGAACATGGTGCAAGAAGGGGGCAGATGATCCCTGCACATGCAGAAGATGGGATAATTTGGTGTTAAAAATAAGAAGTATAAAGCAATGGTTTCAAGACGCTGTAGATGCATCATGAACTCAAAAGGGATGAAAATTTCATCCCCTACATAAAGATATTTCCTACAGGACACACAGTGCTGACTACCTATTTACATATTTCTTTTTCTGATTTTCAGCAGAAAATTTTCCCCTCTTAGTACACAGTAACATGAAAAATACCATAGGGTGCCAGTTTTATTGCTTCAGTTGAGTGACTATTTTTTTATTTCCTAAGCTATTGTTTGAGGAAGGATGGGGGGATGTTTAATGACAGGGTCTCTGATATGACCTTATTGTATGTAACAAAATAACAAAAATGAAGCACTGTCTTTTTTGCAGTTCTACCCTATGGAATTCAGAAAGTTTCTTCTCATGAATGCAAAATATTCATTCACAATTTGGGGAAGATTTGAGATGATTTGCTTATCTTGTTTTATAAATATTTTCCATGGCATTCTAGATATTTTATTCCCTCACACTTCCCTACAAAGAGCATGCTAAACTGCACCAACTATAAAATGATGTCTGTATGCTAAGTTGAGTTTAAATTTATTCTCACTGAATTCCATGGAAAACCACTCATGGAGTTCACACGTAGCTGGTTTGATCTTTTTATCCAGAATTTCAAAGATACACATTTTAAATGTATTCAACTGTTCAGTATTGGCTGTAAAAAATTTATCTTCACCTTAGCCTTATTTTCCTCATGCTCAAATACCCCAGGCTGTTTATCTTCATTTATTATTTCTCATTATATGCTTACGTTCCAAGCTCTTCAGAGCAGGCATTCTTTTATTATCAGTCTAAGTAATACATATCAATATGGTGCTCTAATCTCAGGTCTTTAAATATTACTATTTAAAATAAGTTCAGTAATATTGATGATGATAAATTGATAAAGTGTTTCTGTGACTTTGGATTATGGATAGTTTATAGATCCACACTGCCGAGCTCACACATGTAAAACGTAAATTTGGAGAAGTTTGGGGTTCATTTCAGGGAAAATTGAACATCGTTCAGAAACATTCAGGGGTTATTTGTATCTCACAGTGACATTTCACCATTACCCTATATGCCATGCCAGTGATTAGTGTTTGAAGAAGTGTACCTGAACAGTGAATTCATTTTACTGTTTTTGCTAACCATCACTAGTCAAATTAACAGAATAAAATAAACTTCATATATGCAGTTGCTGCCTTTTCATAATTTCAGCCAGTCATTCCCCCCAGAAATGCGTCGTTACTCAAATGTGATCTAGATGGACAATTTTGCAACAGAAAACTACTTAAGTCAAACTTACTGGTTATGCAAGAGAATTATTTTTGTGAGAGAAGTTCTAATTGAAGATACTGAAATATAACCACCATGTAAGGAGAGACCCAGAAGGTAACTCACTACATTACTGTGAAAAATACATTTTTGCTCGTTCTCCCTCACGGTAGAGTTTACTTCCTAGTTCCTCTAATAATAATGTGTTGCAGTCTGTAATGCAAATTTTGAAAAACCTGACAAGCATTCAGCTTTAAAGCCCAGATGTCAGACAGTTCTCATCATTGCTCTCATTTAGCTTCATTTACTTCAAGTCTTAAAATGCAATTCAGAAAGTTTCAGCCACAAAGAAAATTTCCACTTCACTGTTGTTCAGTTCTAGAGAGTTTTTTTCTAGTCTTTGGCCAAAACTCTGCATCTCTATCTCACAGGCTCCATGTTGTTTTTTGGGACATTCCACAATGTCTGTCTTCTTTTAATGCTAACCCAAGACCAGAGAATGTGTCATATCAGAAGGAGGTGATAGAAAGGGAGGTTACCATCCTAGTGAGATAGTCTGTGCTATTTATATTTCCACTCTCTTCAAATCTCATCTGTCCTAGGAACTCTCTTCTACACAGAATATACAAATACAAAATATACAGTAGATATCTCTGAAAAGAGTACTGTCAAGGACAAGACAGAATCATCAAAATAAGCAACTATAGGGAAAAAAAAACTAACTGTGGTACTATAAATAAGCACAAGTGAGAGGAAGGACATAAGCTTAATAGTAACATAACAAAAATTATTTACCATTCTCTCCACAGATCCTAAACTACACATCTCAAAATCAAAAGGTCATCTCCTTTAGCTAACAAAAAGCGCCTTCTAGGCCTTATCAACAAGATAAGTTGTTTTTTTTTTTGGGGGGGGGGATTTTTGTTTTGTTTTGGGGGAAGGTTGTTGTTTTTTTTTTTAAAATAAAATTCCACCCATATCCCTAGACACAGACTGATGAGATTGGTACAATAATACCATACTGGAGTTTTTACAGGTACCTGTGTTATCTATACCTCCATCTGTCTACAAAATAAATAAATAAATGGCTGAGAGTTCCCCTTCCACCCTTCCACAAGGACATAAGCATATGCCACTCTTTCCAGCTGCCTTTTCCCATGCCCACAAGCTCAAGAAAATGCATCCATCAGAAAGCACCAGTGTGACAGAATGCACTGCAAATGCACCTTCCCCTCTTTAATCTATTGCCTGAAGATGACATTTATAGTATGGTCTGAAAGTATCTCTTACGTACACCATAGATTCCTGTCAAATGTTTGTAATCAAAGTCATATCAGAATAAATTTAATTTCTAATCTTCTACTTCCCTTCATTGACTTAAGTACTATTATATTCCAGAAAGTGTATCATGGGGATGTGCAGTGGAAGAAAAAGAAATGGGATCTGTGATAAGAAAAAACAGAGAAGTAGAACATTTGATCCAAAATTCTGTATGTGAGAAACAAAGTTGTGTTTTTGCAATAGAAGGTGTTTTTTGCAGTGGAAAAATCCACTAACCTTGTATATTCAAAAGTGATTGTGCAGGCATGACAGTAGCATAGCAGTGAATGTTATATGTTTTGGGAGTATGTTAAGCAGATAAGGGGAAGGTTCCCCATCCCAAAATAAGGAGGATAGCTAAGAAAAACAGGACGAACAGTGCAAAATCAATAAAAACAAAAATCACGAGCCCTCTAGTCACTAGAGAAGAAGGGAAAAAAAGGAAAAGGAGAAATTAAAGGTTGGTCAGATAAAATTGTACATATATGGTATAGAAAGGCGTTGAGTAGCTTGTGAACCTGTAGTACTCAGCCAATGAGGAAACAGGGAAATGGGAGAAATCAGGTGTCGGGTAATAGGGAATATAAGGTTATGATATACTTTTACTGTGTGCTCCTGGTTGCAGGACACTCGCCATTGCAATCGCAAATAAAATAGCTTCACAGAAGACCCTGTCTGAAAAAAAATATTGAGATTTTTCTCACATGTATTCCTATCTATATCTGTCTCTGCCCTTACGTACCTGACAAATAAATATAACACAAAATGTGATGGAATTTTATTTAGTTATCTTGACTGTTCTCAGTGCAGATGCCTATGCTATAAGCTTGTAAAACCCACAACAGTTACAGAAGATATAGAAAACAACCCTGCTTACCTTTCATCCCAAACTTAGTGTCCTCCAAACTTCAGAATAATGAACATTATTACTAAGCCAGTGCACACCAGAGCTGCAATTCCCACCACAATATACACCTAAAAAAGAGGACACAGATATGTTTTGTTCTCATGAATCATCTTCAGAGATATTCAGTGGACATTCAAATTTAACCATTTAGGTAGAGATTCATTTCATAGAATGATAGGATCATAGAGAAGCCCAGGTTGGAAGGGACCTTGAAAGATCATCAAGTCCGAACTTTCATGGGAAAAGGGCTCCTAGATGCCCCTGTCCAGTCAACCTAGAGAGGCTGTTCCAGTGATTGATTGTTCTCACTGCAAAACATTTCTTTCTTATATCAAGAGGAAACCTCTCCCCATGCAGCTTGTACCCATTGCCCATTGTTCTCTCCATGTGGCTCCTTGTGAAGAGAGCCTCCATTCTCTTTGTAGCAGCTCTTTAAGTACTGGAATACTGTGATGAGGTTCCCCCTGAACCTTCTCTTCTCCAGGGTGAAAAGACCTAACTCTTTCAGTCTTTCCTCATAGGGCAGGTTCTCCAGCCCTTTGATCATTTTTCATGGCTTTCCTCTGTCCCCTATCCAGTCTGTCCACATCCTTTTTGAATTGTGAGGACCAGAACTGAACACAGTACTCCAGGTGCAACCTGACAAGTGCTAAGTAGAGTGGGATCAATCACATCTCTGTCTTTGCTAGTAATGCCCCTGCAGATGCAGCCCAGGATCCAATTTGCCTTTGTTGCTGCAACAATGCACTGCTGACTTGTGTTCAGATTGTTGTATGACAGGACACCCAGGTCCCTTTCAGCAAAGCTTCTCCCCAACCACACAGATCCTAGCCTGTACTGGGCTCTTTGGTTATGTCGTTCCAGGTGCAGGACCTTGAACTTGTCTTTGTTAAACTTCGTATAATTCTTGCTTGCCCACTCTTCCAGACTGTCCAGGTCTCTATGTATTAATGAGGCTCTCCCTTCTGATATATCCACCTCAACACCCAGTTTAGTGTTATCAGCAAACTTGGTGTGGGTGCTTTCAATCCCATTATCCATATCATTAATGAAGATGTCGAACAGCATGGGGCCCAGTATTGATCCCTGGGGGACCCTACTTGTGACAGGCTGTCAGCCTGAGTAAAAACCATTGATCACCACCCTCTGAGCACGGCTTGGTAGCCAATTTCCTACCCACCTTGCAGACCACCCACCCAATCTCTATTTGCCAGTTTGCCTAGGAGAAGGCTGTGAGGAAGAGTGTCAAATGTTTTGCTGAAGTCCAGGAAAATGATATCTATTGCTCTCCCTGTGTTGACAGATGTTATTTTGTTGTAGAAGGTGCTCTGGTCAGTCAGGCATGATTTGCCTTTGGTAAATCCATGTTAGCTTTTCCTAATCACCTGCTTCGTTTGGTTTGTAATAGTTTCTAGGAGGACTCAATCCATTACTTTCCCAGGGATTCAAGGAAGACTAATGGGTCTGTAGTTTCCTGGGTCCTCTTTCGGGCCCTTCTTGTAGATAGGTATGATGTTTGGTCTCTTCCAGTCATTAGCAATATCCCCTGATCTCCACAACTTTTCAAAGATTATAGACAGTGGCCTTGCAACAATGTCAACCAGTTCTCTTTACATCCTGGGGTGGATTCCATCCAGGCCCATAGATTTGTGTAGGTTGAGCCCTTGCAAGAGGCCACAGACCAGCCCTTCCTCCACTACATGTGGGTAAACACATGCATTGTCTTAGCTACTTGATCCTATGATCTGGGGTCCAGCTACACTGGTAAAGACAGAGGCAAAAAAGGCTCTACCTCTTGTCAGCCTTATTAATAACTAGTTTCCTTGCCCTGTTCAGCAATGGGAATATGTCTTCCCTGTGCTTCTGCTTACTGCTCATGCATCTGAAGAACCCTTTTTTTTTTTTCATGGCTAATTTCAGTTCTAGCTGAACCTTAGCCTTCCTGACTGCATCTCTGCATACCCTAGCAAGGTTCTTGTAGTACTCGTTGGGTATTTGACCACCTTTCCATAGCTAATATGTTTCTTTTTTCTTTTTTTCTCTCTTTTTTTTTTTTTTTTTTTAAGCATACCCAAAAGCTCATTGTTAAGACAGGGTGTTGTCTTGTGGTCTCTGCCTTCTTCCTTTGCCTCTGTAGGGGATGGACTGCTCTTGTTCTTCCAGGAGGCTGTTCTTGAATATCTCCCAGCACTCGCAAGCTCCTTTGCCCTCCATGGATGCTTCCCATGAAAACCCTTGCAGCTGGGCTCTGAGCATATTGAAGTTAACTCTTCTAAAATCCAGGGTCTTTGTCCTATTACTGGTCTTCAGTATGCTCAGCCAGACCTTAAACTTCACAACGTTATGATCACTGTATCCAAGGCTACCACTGATAGTTATGTTGTCAAGTAAGTCTTTGTGGTTTGTGAGCAATAAATATAGCAATGTGCTGTTCCTAGTCAACATGTCCAACATCTGTAGCAGGAAGCAGTCCTCAATACATTCCAGGAACCTGATGGACAGTTGTCCAACAACTTCAGCACAGTATATCTCCATGAAACAACTACTGTCAATGTGAGGTACTAGAGGCTGTAGGAGTTATGCTCCCATTGCACTTAACGGATGGAAACAGAACAAAATTGAAATTTTAGGAATCCTTTTCACTGCCCTTATAACTTTTCACTCCCCAACTATCAGTGCTAAGAGAGCCACCAGGTAGGCTTTCACCCACCTGCACAAAACAGATTCTCCCCCATCACTTCCAGCTGTACTGAAACAATACCTAGCCTTCATAGCCTCCTTTTCCATTCTTTCCCAACTCACAATCTAACACAAATGCATACACTCTCCATTGCCTGCCACGTTGCAGTCATCAATGCCTGCAGCAGGGAGGCAGCACTACTAAGCATATCTGCTGCCTGCTACCAGTTTCCAACAAGTCATGACATTTAATATTAATCTAACATTCAGTTTCCAGCATCATGATAGGTGAAGCAGCAAAGGAGTAGATCCAGCAGTTCATCTGCCTGTACTAAGATCCACTACAAATTATCGTATCAAAAAACTACATTAAATCACACATTAAAAACATACAATAAGAATTTCATACAATAAGAAGTTCATTACAGCATGTCCTCTTTATAAGGAGCAGCTGACTTTGGAATTGGTATTCAAGCAATAGTCTTCAAGTTACCTTGAATGTTATTTTGTAAATAAAAAGTTGCTCTCCTTGGCTAAAATTAGAAGCAAAGTCTTGGGCTAAGAAATTAGTTGTTCAGAAAAGCATGAAACAAATTAGCGATTTTACTTGGAATGAAAAGTGATCCACTCTTTCAAAAAAATTGGGTGAGGGAAGAAGGGATGTGCGCTGATTTTTTTTTCCCTTTTTTTTTTCTTGATTTTGATCACCACACAGTAATAGATCTGGTGTTCTGGTAGCTTAGGGTCTCATTACAATCTTCACAATCTCTTTAGTCGTATAGTCAAAAAGAGTATACTGGAAACAATGTATATACTTACAGTGATGCTATCTTCATTCTCTTTGTTGGAAACATCCGCAGAAGTGATTTGATTACTATTATTTGTGGTGTCTCCAAGATCATTAGGCATGGTTTCATACTCTTACAAAAGAAAAAAAAGGTTGTTTTATAATTTCGTAACTTCGGAGGGGAAAGGATTGTCTGTATTATTTCAACTCTGTAATACCATAATGCTGGGAACACCTATCAGAAGTCTGTGCTCTTTGAAAATGATACATTATTTCTATTGTACCTAATACATTTTGGGGAATCCTTGTAGCAAATAATTTTGAATAAATGTGTTGTGACTGACAGACCTGAAAAAAGAATCTGCTTTTCTGTTCAGCTTTATAGAGAAGGAATCTATACCATAATATATAGCTCTATTAGGAAAAACTAGAGTTAAATAAGAAATCCATTCATAAAGCTATTTTTATATGCTTCTGACTTCCCATTAAAAATTGAAGGCTGCCCTCTACAACGAACTTCTCTAGTCTTGTATTCAGCCAAATATAGGACTGACAGAAATTAGCTTGAGAAGAAATTGGCAGGTGAGTTTTTAGCTAGTTTATTGCTATCGAAAATATTTCATTTATCAAAACAATGCTACTCAAAGGTCTTCAGGGGTGAATCCAAGACAATTCCATCAAAAGAATGAATATGGCATAATTATTTATAATGAGATATGAGATAAATGAGATAAGAATTAAATATTATATGTATGAATTTAGATACATACATTAAAATAAAGCACTGAACATATTTTATGATTGTATAAAGCACTGAATATATTTTATGATTGTATCTGAAAATATACGTAATGTTTCAATTGTATGACTGTAATGCGTACAGATGAAATAAACCAAATGAGCAATACAGCACTACAATTTAAATTTGCAAATCATAGAATTATAGAATCATAGAATGGCTTGGGTTGGAAGGGACCTCGAAGATCATTTAGTTCCAACCTCCCTGCCATGGGGGTTGCCCAGGGCCTCATCCAACCTGGTCTTAAACACCTCTAGGGATGGGGCATATGCAACCTCTCTGGGCAACCTGTTCCAGTGCCTCACCATCCTCTGAGTGAAAAATTTCCTCCTGTCTAATCTAAATCTCCCTTCTTTTAGTTTAAAACCATTCCCCCTTGTCCTGTCATTGTCTGCCTGAGCAAAAAATTGCTCTCCATCTTTTTTATAAGCCCTCTTTAAGTATTGAAAAGCTGCAATAAGGTCACTCCGGAGCCTTCTCTTCTCCAGGCTGAACATTCCCAGCTCTCTCAGCCTTTCTTCATAGGAGAGGTGTTCCAGCCCTCTGATCGTCTTCATGGCCCTCCTCTGTACCTGCTCTAACAGATCCACAGCCTTCTTGTGCTGGGGGCCCCAGATCTGGATGCAGTACTCCAAGTGATGCCTCACCACAAGGGCAGAGTAGATGGGGACAATCACCTCCCTTGACTTGCTGGACACTCCTCTTTTGATGCAGCTCAGGATGCAGTTGACCTTCTGGGCTGCAAGCGCGCACAAATAAGTATGTATTTCTTTATATATTTTAATTAAAATCAGTGTCATAAGTCTACAGATGAAATTTTAATTGTAAATATGAAAAAGCAAAATTCAGAGGTTCACACAAACCAGAAGCAGGAACTCTTCCAACCTGAGATGCTACCTGGTCAAGGGGAGGGAGGGCCTGTGCCTTGGTAGACTTTATCTTCTTTAGCTCCCAAGGCCGTTTTGGAGATCTCGGCTGGTAATGCTAGAAACAAGCTGCATTAGCTTTTTGATCTTCCTGCATGCACAAACACACTTTATTTCTGCAAAGCACTCAGTAGGCTGCATATTTTTTGGTATATGAACCAACACAGCTACCTCTGCCACCAGTGCTACAGTTGGTCAAGTCAGGTTGTATAAACTCGTAGTCTATTTTGGCTCTACACCATACATGCCAAAGGAAAGGATTTATTTATTTTTTTTTGAAGCAAAATGTATATTTAGTCTACAGAGCTTTCACAAGAAACCAAATTTAATGTCCTTTGAACATTTAAATTCTCCAACTCAGCATTGCATCCCTATGTCTGTAGCTTCCTATGCAGCAAAGTTATAGTAGTGAAAGGCAAAGTAACAGCAATCTTTACTGAATTACCCACTTGCACAAGCAGCCTGGACACTTAGACAAGGTGCTGTGCAAGCCATCCACTACTGTGAACACAAGTTTTGCCACAGCATAGGAGGAGACCAGCTTTATTTCATCTGCAGGTAGAACTTTAAACTAGCTATGACGGGGAAGGGGGTAAAACAGGGCTCACCAGAGGAGTGCCTAGGGGAACAATGCTGAAGCTGGGGATGAGGCAGATGTCTCATCTGAAGTGCATCTACACCAATGCACGCAGCATGGGCAACAAACAGGAGGAGCTAGACGCGATTGTGAGACAGGCTAACTACGACTTAGTTGCTATAACTGAAACATGGTGGGATCACTCCTACAACTGGAGTACTGTGATGGATGGCTACAAGCTCTTCAGAAGGGATAGACAAGATAGGAAGGGTGGTGGTGTAGCTCTTTATATTAAAGAGTGTTTTGATGTTGAAGAGCTTGGGGTTGGGAATGATAAAGTTGAGTGTCTATGGATAAGGATCAGGGGGAAGGCCTGTAGGGGTGACATCTTGGTGGGGGTCTGTTGTAGACCGCCTAATCAGGATGAAGAGATGGATGAGGCATTCTATGAGCAGCTTGCAAAACTTGCATGATCACCAGCACTCATTCTCATGGGGGTCTTCAACTTCCCTGATATATGCTGGAAGTATAATACTGCGCAGAGGAAACAGTCCAGGAGGTTTTTAGAGTGTGTGGAAGATAGCTTCCTGACACAGCTGGTTCAAAAGCCTACCAGGGGAGGTGCCCCACTAGACCTGCTCTTCACTAACAGAGAAGGACTGGTGGGAGATATGAAAGTTGGGGACTGTCTTGGGCAGAGTGACCATGAAATTGTAGAGTTTTCTATCCTTGGTGATATCAGAAGGGTAACTAGGAAAACTGCTGTCTTGAACTTCCGGAGGGTGGACTTTGACCTATTCAGGTCACTTGTTGCAGGGGTCCCTTGGGAGTCACTCCTGAAGGACAAAGGGGTCCAGGAAGCCTAGATGCTCCTCAAGAAGGAAATTTTAAAGGCACAGGAGAAGGCTGTTCCTGTGTCCCATAAGGCGAGCCGGAGGGGAAGAAGACTGGCATGGATGAATCGGGAACTTTTATTGAGACTCCAGGAAAAAAAGAGAGCTTGCAGAGGTAAATTGACAAGCCACTTTCCACCATCTATCAGCGTTCCTGGTTATCTGGAGAGGTCCCAGAGGATTGGAGGCTTGCCGATGTGACTCTCCATCTACAAGAAGGGCCATAAGGAGAATCCAGGGAATGACAGGCCTGTCAGCCTGACCTCGGTTCCAGGGAAAGTTATGAAGCAAATTATCCTGGGTGAGATCACACGGCACTTGCATGGCATCCAGGGGTTCAGGCCCAGCCAGCACAGGTTCACGAAAGGCAGGTCACGCTTGTCCAACCTCATCTCCTATGATCGTATGACCGGACTGGTAGATGAAGGAAGGGCTGTTGATGTAATCTACCTAGACTTCAGCAAAGCCTTTGACAAGGTCTCCCAAAGTATTCTCTTGGGGAAACTGGCTGCCCGTGGCCTAGGCAGGTATACTCTTCTCTGGGTAAAGAACTGGCTGGAGGGCCATGCCCAGCAGGTAGTGGTTAATGGAGTTAAGTCTAGCTGGCATCCCATTACAAGTGATGTCCCCCAGGGTTTGGTACTGGGGCCTATCTTGTTTAATATCTTTATTGATGACCTGGATGAGGGGATTGAGCGTACCCTCAGTAAGTTTGCAGACCACACCAAGTTGGGAGGTAGTGTTGATCTGCCTGAGGGTAGGGTGGCCCTTCAGAGGAATCTGGATAGGCTGGACTGCTGGGCTGAGGCAAATGGGATGAGGTTCAACAAGGCTAAGTGCTGGGTCCTGCACTTTGGCCACAATAACCCCATGCAATGCTATAGGCTTGGGGCAGAATGGCTAGAAGACTGTGAAGACGAAAAGGACCTGGGAGTGTGTTGTGGTTTAACCCGGCTGGCAGCTAAACACCACACAGCCGTTCGCTCACCCTCCCCCCTCCCTCTCTGGGATGGGGGAGAGAAACGGGAAAGTGAAGCCTGTGAGTTGAGATAAAGACAGTTTATTAAGACAGGAATATAATAATAACAATAATAGTAATAATAGTGATAATGATAATAGTATTAATAATAATAATGTGTAAGAAAACAAGTGATGCACAATGCAATTGCTCACCACCCGCTGACCGATGCCCAGCCTATCCGCGAGCAGCCGGCCCCCCACCCCGGCCAGCCACCCCTATATATTGTTTAGCATGACGTCAGATGGTATGGAATACCCCTTTGGCCAGTTTGGGTCAGCTGTCCTGGGTCTGTCCCCTCCCAGCTCCTGCTGCACCCCTAGCCTGCTCGCTGGCAGGACAGAGCGAGAAGCCGAAAAGTCCTTGGCCTGGTGTAAACACAGCTCTGCAACAATTAAAACATCATCATGTTATCAGCGCTCTTCTCATCCTAATCCAAAACATAGCACCCTACCAGCTACTAGGAGGGAAAATTAACTCTGTCCTAACTGGAACCAGGACAGATATCCACCCCTTATTCCATACCATTTATGTCATGCTCAGGTTACACTCTTTCCAATACCTTCTAATTAATCACCATTTTCATCTATGATATATAGCAATCATGGTAGTGATGACATACAGTATTATATAATAATTAACATACTACAATTCAACTCATGGGCTATTCTCACCCAGTATCAAATCCCCTTGAGGTACACACCGGACCTCCCCATTCTTTTGCATTACCCACCAAGTGCATCCAGGTCCCTGAGCAAAAGCAATTCCACGAATGGGTTTGCCTTTTCCTGAGTCAGGAGTAGCCCAGACTGTTTTACCCAGCATGTTTCTTACGTGCACTACAGGAACTTTATCCCCTTCTACAGTGCGTAACAGGTTTGATGGGGCAGGTCCAGCTCGGTTGGCAGATCCCCTGGTATTGACTAACCAGGTGGCCTTTGCCAAATGTGTATCCCAATTTTTGAATGTCCCAGCACCCATTGCTTTCAGTGTAGTCTTCAACAGTCCATTGTATCGTTCAACTTTCCCGGAGGCTGGTGCATGATAGGGGATGTGATACACCCACTCAATACCATGTTCTTTGGCCCAAGTGTCTATAAGGTTGTTTCGGAAATGAGTCCCGTTGTCGGACTCAATTCTCTCTGGGGTGCCATGTCGCCATAGGACTTGCTTTTCAAGGCCCAGGATAGTGTTCCGGGCGGTGGCATGAGGCACCGGATATGTTTCCAGCCATCCGGTGGTTGCTTCCACCATTGTAAGTACGTGGCGCTTGCCGTTGCGGGTTTGAGGGAGTGTGATGTAATCAATCTGCCAGGCCTCTCCATATTTATATTTCAGCCATCGTCCTCCATACCAAAGAGGCTTTGACCGTTTAGCTTGCTTGATTGCAGCACATGTTTCACAGTCATGAATAACCTGTGCTATAGTGTCCATGGTCAGGTCCACCCCTCGATCACGAGCCCATCTGTATGTTGCATCTCTACCTTGATGGCCTGAGGTGTCATGGGCCCATCGGGCTATAAATAATTCACCTTTATGTTGCCAGTCCAGGTCCACCTGAGCCACTTCAATCTTAGCAGCCTGATCCACCTGCTGGTTGTTTTGATGTTCTTCAGTAGCCCGATTCTTGGGCACATGAGCATCTACATGGCGTACCTTTACAACCAGGTTCTCTACCCGGGCAGCAATATCTTGCCACAGTGCCGCAGCCCAGATGGGCTTGCCCCTGCGCTGCCAGTTGTTCTGCTTCCATTGCTGTAACCACCCCCACAGGGCATTTGCTACCATCCATGAATCAGTACAGAGATAGAGAACTGGCCACTTTTCTCGTTCAGCAATATATAAAGCCAGCTGAATGGCTTTCACTTCTGCAAACTGACTCGATTCACCTTCTCCCTCAGCAGCTTCTGCAACTCGTCGTGTAGGACTCCATACAGCAGCTTTCCATCTCCGATGCTTTCCCACAATACGACAGGACCCGTCAGTGAACAAGGCATATTTCTTCTCATTTTCCGGTAGCTTGTTGTACAGTGGGGCTTCTTCAGCACGAACCACCTCCTCCTCTGATGATATCCCAAAGTATTTGCTTTCTGGCCAGTCCATAATCACCTCCAAGATTCCTGGGCGACTGGGGTTTCCTATTCGAGCCCGCTGAGTAATCAGTGCAACCCACTTGCTCCATGTAGCATCAGTTGCATGATGTGTAGAGGGGACCCTTCCTTTGAACATCCAGCCTAGTACCGGCAGTCGGGGTGCCAGGAGGAGCTGCGCTTCAGTACCGACCACTTCCGAAGCAGATCGAACTCCTTCATATGCTGCCAATATCTCCTTTTCAGTTGGAGTATAGCGGGCTTCAGATCCTCTGTATCCCCGACTCCAAAACCCCAGGGGTCGACCTCGAGTTTCCCCAGGTTCTTTCTGCCAGAGGCTCCAGGTAGGACCATTCTCCCCGGCTGCGGTGTAGAGCACATTCTTTACATCTGGTCCTGTTCGGACTGGCCCGAGGGCTACTGCATGAACTATTTCCTGCTTAATTTGTTCAAAGGCTTGTCGTTGCTCAGGGCCCCATTCAAAAGCATTCTTCTTACAGGTTACTTGGTAGAGCGGGTTTACAATCAGACTGTAATTTGGAATGTGCATTCTCCAAAACCCCACGACACCTAGGAAAGTTTGTGTTTCTTTTTTGTTAGTTGGTGGAGACATAGCTGTTATCTTGTTGATCACATCCATTGGGATCTGACGACGTCCATCTTGCCATTTTATTCCTAAAAACTGGATCTCTCGTGCAGGTCCTTTAACTTTATTCTGTTTTATGGCAAAACCGGCCTTCAGAAGGATTTGGACTATTTTCTTCCCTTTCTCGAAAACTTCTTCTGCAGTGTCACCCCACACAATGATGTCATCGATGTACTGCAGGTGTTCAGGAGCTTCCCCCTGCTCCAGCGCAGACTGGATCAGTCCATGGCAAATGGTAGGGCTGTGTTTCCACCCCTGGGGCAGCCGATTCCAAGTATATTGGACTCCCCTCCAAGTGAAAGCAAACTGTGGCCTGCACTGTGCTGCTAGAGGGATGGAGAAAAACGCATTAGCGATATCAATTGTGGCATACCACTTGGCTGCCTTTGACTCCAGTTCGTACTGAAGTTCTAGCATATCTGGCACTGCAGCACTCAGTGGTGGCGTGACTTCGTTCAGGCCACGATAGTCCACTGTTAGTCTCCACTCACCATTAGACTTTCGCACTGGCCATATGGGACTACTAAAAGGTGAATGAGTCTTGCTGATCACTCCTTGGCTCTCCAGTTGACGAATTAGCTTATGGATGGGACTCAGGGAGTCTCGGTTGGTGCGATATTGCCGCCGGTGCACAGTTGTGGTAGCGATCGGCACTTGCTGTTCTTCAACCCTCAGCAACCCCACAACAGAAGGGTCCTCTGAGAGACCAGGCAAGGTAGACAACTGTTTAATGTCCTCTGTCTCCAAAGCAGCTATGCCAAAAGCCCAGCGGAACCCTTTTGGGTCCTTGAAATATCCTCTTCTAAGATAGTCTATGCCAAGGATGCACGGAGCATCTGGGCCAGTCACAATACGGTGCTTTTGCCACTCATTACCGGTTAGACTCACTTCAGCCTCCAATACAGTTAACTGCTGGGATCCCCCTGTCACACCATAAATACAGATGGGCTCTGGCCCTTTATAGCTTGATGGCATTAGAGTACATTGTGCACCGGTGTCTACTGAAGCCTTATACTTCTGTGCGTCTGACGTGCCAGGCCATCGAATCAACACAGTCCAATAAACTCGATTGTCCCTTTCCTCCCCCTGGCTGGAGGCAGGGCCCCTCTAGTCCTGGTCAGAATCTTCGTTTCTGTGTCTAAAGGACTGCTTGCTGGAAGTTGGAGCAGCAAACTTTTCAGAGAACCCCTTTTTCCCAATTGTTTTCCTTTGCAATTCACGTACCCGTGCCTCTAGGGTCGCAGTAGATTTTCCATCCCATTTTCTCATGTCCTCTCCATGGTCACATAGGTAAAACCACAGGGTGGCGCAGTGTGTGTGCCCACCATATTGTCTTCCTTGCATAGATGAACGTTTACCCCTAATAGCTGAGACACTGGTTTGTACAGGTGGGGAGGAAAATAATCTCTCTTCAAGTTGGTGGATCTTTTCAGAAAGTTTCTCCAAAGCATTCTCCTTTAGCTGGTGGACACTGGTTCGTTCAGGTGAAGGGGAAGATAATCTTTCTTCAAGTTGGTGGATCTTTTCAGAAAGTTTCTCCAAAGCATTCTCTTTTAGCTGGTGGACACTGGTTCGTTCAGGTGGAGGGGAAGATAAATTCTCTTTAAGTTGGTGGACCTCTTCAGATGGTTTCTCCACAGCCGAGACACAGGCCTGTAGGGAAGAGGAGAGATTTCCTTCGTACTGCCGGAGTATTATAGTCACTTCATTCACTGGGGGATTCTCCTCCGCTTTCCAGGCTAGTATTGCCAATGAGCTGGCATATGATGATGGTGCACTCCGTACAAACTTCCGCCACATGGGTGGTGTACACTGGACTGCATCTGGATCTGCGGATGTTTGTGCGTCGTCTAGGTCCTTATAAATGACTTCCCGTACGGCCAATTCCCTCAGGTACTGAATTCCCTTCTCCATGGTGGTCCATTTGCCTGGTAGACATACAAGTTCTTCCTTGAAGAGATACCTTTCCTGCACAGCTGACAGGAGACGCCTCCAGAG
Organism: Anser cygnoides; assembly: GCF_040182565.1. NCBI lineage: Eukaryota > Metazoa > Chordata > Aves > Anseriformes > Anatidae > Anser > Anser cygnoides. The sequence continues at coordinate 5,978,741 of NC_089911.1, forward strand.
GCTGCGAGGTCGTGCTCCATCTCCAATTGCTTTGTCAATGCATGCGTCCCTAGCAAGGGATCCCAGCCGCCTGGCTTCCTTGCCTTCTAATTCCACATAATTGGCTCCCGTGTCCCAGCACCGGAGCAGCCAGGTGACAAGCTGCTCGCCTATACAGCGACCAAAATCTTTTCGCACATCTCGTAGCTCACGCTGGTATAGAGTCCGGGTAGTTACTGTTGATTTTTCGACATCCTCATCCTCATCTTCAGTCTCCTGCACCTTTGATGGCCCAGCCTCGTCTTCACTATGCCCAGACTTAGCAGAAGACTGTCTGCGTTCTAAACGACCTGAGCCTCTATACCATTTTTTCACCTTGTCTACAGGGGCAACTTGCACTGCTACAGCTCGTTTCTCTAACCCAGACACAGGGTCTGCCACAGGGGTTGGAATACCCTCTGCGGGGTCAACTTGCACTGCTACAGCTCGTTTCTCTGACCCAGCCACAGGAGTGGGAGCGGCTGCAGGAGCTGGAGCTGCTGCAGGGGCTGGAGTGGCTGCGGGAGCTGGAGCTGGAGCGGCTGCAGGAGCTGGAACTGGAGCGGCTGCAGGAGCTGGAGCGGCTGCAGGGGCTGGAGCTGGAGCGGCTGCAGGAGCTGGAGCGGCTGCAGGAGCTGGAGCGGCTGCAGGAGCTGGAGCTGGAGCGGCTGCAGGAGCTGGAGCTGGAGTGGCTGCAGGAGCTGGAACTAGAGCGGCTGCAGGAGCTGGAGCTGGAGCGGCTGCAGGAGCTGGAGCTGGAGTAGCTGCAGGAGCTGGAACGGCTGCAGGAGCTGGAATTGGAGTGGCTGGAGGAGCTGGAGCGGCTGCAGGAGCTGGAACTGGAGCGGCTGCAGGAGCTGGAGCTGGAGCGGCTGCAGGAGCTGGAGCTGGAACAGCTGCAGGAGCTGGAGCGGCTGCAGGAGCTGGAACTGGAAGGGCTGCAGGAGCGGGAGCTGGAGCTAGGTTGCTAGTAGCATCAATTGCAGCTCGATAGGCACAAGCCAGACCCCAGCACGCTACAGTGATTTGTGTCACTTTGGAACTGCCAGAGTCATGACACCTTTTTTTCAAGCATTCTGCCAGCTTTTTAGGATTTTGCAGTTGTTCAGGGGTGAATGTCCAAAACACTGGAGGTGACCACTGCTCTAGAAACCTGCCCATATCCTCCCACACTCCCTGCCACTCGCAACTATCCCGCCTCAAGACAGATCTCCGGATGAGATTCCTAAGTAGTTGTTTAACCCTCAACAAAACCTGAAGCGCATTCAGGAGACATAACAACAAGAGCAGGCTGGTCTGAGTATCCCAAGGATATTCAACATCTCGGAGAGCCACCGTAACTAGCTCGGGGGATAAGAGGGTGGTGGTGAAGGAGAAAGGGAGAGTGAACAGGTAGGGAAACATGTCTTCCCCTGTCCCCTTCACAGATTGGCTCCCTAACGAAAACAGGCAATAGGTGTAATTGCTAATAGTTTCCGAGATATGGTTTCCAAAGTATAGAGTCGACGTCAGTGCTGAGTACAAATACCAGGTTAGAGTCGTGACCAGGTATTTCATCATTTCATAAGCCATTGTTACATCGCACAGTACCATAACAATCTTAAACCAGGGCCCGGAAAGGATAAACAGTGCAACAAGGAGCACATACAGAAAGTAACGCACCATAAAACTCAATTTGGAATACAGGTACAGCAGACTGGAGATTAAGGCAATCAACATCGTGACTAGCAACTATTAAGCAGGTCCAATACTTATACCAATTTTAGTTTAACACACTCTGGTCAAATTTGTCGATATCTCAACCCTTCGAGCCCCACGTTGGGCGCCAAAAGAGCTGTTGTGGTTTAACCCGGCTGGCAGCTAAACACCACACAGCCGTTCGCTCACCCTCCCCCCTCCCTCTCTGGGATGGGGGAGAGAAACGGGAAAGTGAAGCCGGTGAGTTGAGATAAAGACAGTTTATTAAGACAGGAATATAATAATAACAATAATAGTAATAATGATAATAGTATTAATAATAATAATGTGTAAGAAACAAGTGATGCACAACGCAATTGCTCACCACCCGCTGACCGATGCCCAGCCTATCCCCGAGCAGCCGGCCCCCCACCCCGGCCAGCCACCCCTATATATTGTTTAGCATGACGTCAGATGGTATGGAATATCCCTTTGGCCAGTTTGGGTCAGCTGTCCTGGGTCTGTCCCCTCCCAGCTCCTGCTGCACCCCCAGCCTGCTCGCTGGCAGGACAGAGCGAGAAGCCGAAAAGTCCTTGGCCTGGTGTAAACACTGCTCTGCAACAATTAAAACATCAGCATGTTATCAGCGCTCTTCTCATCCTAATCCAAAACATAGCACCCTACCAGCTACTATGAGGGAAAATTAACTCTGTCCTAACTGGAACCAGGACAGAGTGTTGATCGATGCTTGGCTGAACATGAGCTGGCAGTGTGCCCAGGTGGCCAAGAAGGCCAATGGCATCCTGGCCTGTATTAGAAATAGTGTAGCCAGCAGGAGCAGGGAGGTGATCGTCCCCCTGTACTCAGCTCTGGTGAGGCCACACCTCGAGTAGTGTGTTCACTTTTGGGCCCCTCACTACAAGAAGGGCATTGAGGCCCTGGAGTGTGTCCAGAGAAGGGCAACAAAACTGATGAGGGGTCTGGAGAACAAGTCTTCTGAGAAGCGGCTGAGGGAGCTGGGATTGTTTAGTCTGGAGAAGAGGAGGCTCAGGGGAGACCTCATTGCACTCTACAACTTCCTGAGGATGTTGTGATGAGGAGGGGGTCAGCCTCTTTTCTCAGATAGCTAATGATAGGACTTGAGGAAATGCCCACAAGTTGCACCTGGGGAGATTTAGATTAGATATCAGGAAAAACTTTTTCTCTCAGAGAGTGGTCAGGTGCTGGAACGGGTTGCCCAGGGAAGTGGTGGAGTCACCATCCCTCGTGGTGTTCAAGAAACACCTGGACAAGGTGCTACAAGATATGATTTAGTAGCTTAGTGGGTAGTATTGGTGATAGGAGGACGGCGGGACTAGATGCTCTTGTAGGTCCTTTCCAACCTTGTGTTTCTATGATTCTATGAATATAGAAACAAACATTAAGAGCCATCACTATTTTGTCTCTATAATACAAATTTTTGAGGGATTTTTTTTCTCTTAATTTTACCTGTAAATAGTAGGGGGAAAAAGCTGAAGCTATTTGCAGTTCTGTTTATGTTCATTTCTATACTAAGATACTGGAAAGCATACCATGGAGGACTAATGAGACCTATGCAAAATATTTCAGGTCTGGGTCTATGAAACCGCTGAATTGCAATATTATTAAAAAGGACAAGGGATAAAGTAGACCACTTAGGTACATCAGTGTTGAATTGCCATTTCCCACTGTATAACTGTGAACCATTTACATTTGAATTAATGCCAAATTTTCAAAGCCTCTTGAAATGGGCGAGCCGGGCAAGCAAAACATGCACAACAGCTATCCAACCCAAACCAGGAAATTCAGATTTAAACAAGTTCTTGTTCATTTCATTATGAAATCCTGATTAGGCACGCAGCATTTTGATACAGATAGGATCATGTCTCTAGACTCATGCTATGTGGGACTTGTATTGCTTCAGGGCTAGATTCTCTGGTGCCTAATAACTTATTCAGTTATATGTATGTACTTAGGTAAATCACAACTAAAGCATTGTAGCATTTTGCAGCTGTTTTATAAACCAGATACAAAGCAGCTGGGATCCAAATAGGAGCACAGTCATAAGTACCAGAGAGTCATTCTGCAAAATATTCCTGGGAGTTCAGTTTTATGGGGTATATTGTTTTTCTCATTTTCATAACCACATGAGAAAAAGCAGCATGACATGAAACATGAACTAGGAGCCAAAGAAGCCAGTTTTACATTCGATTTCCTGCTCATCCCTGGGTAAGTCACTTCATTTTTCTTTCTCAGTTACCTCTCATAAAAAATGTGATAACATCTCTTAATTGTGTTTTCTACAAGATTCTGCAGAGATTAGCTATTAAGGATTAATGATTGCTCTGCGCTTTGAGCAAACGAAGTACAGTGTGCATAGAATTCCCCCAGCAAGTATAAAATCACATATACTTCTGTGATCTTGTCAGTTCTTCTGTTTCCCATAGTATTTTTAAAACATTTAATAGAAAACATTTGGAAATTACCTCATATGAAGCACAGAGCACTGAAAGTTAAATCCCAATGGATAGACCAAATCCCAATATGAAGTGCTTTGCTCTATGTAGAAGTTTACTCAAGGCTAAAGTCCCCTGCCACCTGCAGCCCATGCTGACTGAGCCTGATCACCTGGTTGCCCTGTAGGTGCCACTGATGGCACTCAAGATAATCTGCTCCATGAGGTTCCCCAGCACTGAAGTCAGAATGATAGGCCTGTAGTTTCCCGGATCCTCCTTCCAGTCCTTCTTGTAGATGGGAGTCACATTTGCTAGCTGCCAGTGAACTGGGACCTACCCTGATAGCCAGGACTGCTGATAAATGATGGAAAGCAGCTTGGTGAGCACTGCCACCAGCTCCTTCAATACTCTCATGTGGATCCCATCTAGCTCCATAGACTTGCATACATCCAAGTGAAGTAGCAGGTCACTAACCATTTCCTCGTGGATTATGAGGGCTTCATTCTGCTCCCTATCCCTATCTACCAGCTCAGGGGGCTGAATACATGGAGATCAACTGGTCTTGCTGCTAAAGACTGAGGCAAAGAAGGCATTAAATACCTCAGCCTTTTCCTCATCTTGTCACTATGTTTCCCCCAACATCCAATGAAGGATGAAGATTCTCTTTAGTCCTCCTTTTTTTGTTTATGTATTTATAAAAATATTTATACCTTCTTTAACAGTAGCAGCCAGATTGAGCTCTAGTTGGGCTTTGGCCCTTCTAATTTTGTCCCTGCACAGCCTCACGACGTCATTGCAGTCCTCCTGAGTGGCCTGCCCTTTCTTCCTGTCTTTACCCTTTACACTGCAAATTTGCACTATGATTAGCATGGGAGTCTGAAAAATGTTTCAAAATGGAGAACAGCAGGAAGGAGGGAGGTAGGAAAGGAGACCTTCAAATCTTGCTTCCAACTTAATCTAAATTGTGGGTAAACAGATTATCATACAGATCGAAGGGTCTGAAAAGAAGTCATGAAAAGTAGTCTCTGGGAGAAGCTAATCCCAGGGTGGGATGAAGCGATCCACCATGAAGTGATTATCCCAAGAAGTATAACAATTTCTAGACTTTTTAGCCTTATATATTCATCTCACCAATTGCACTTGTGGATTTGGAATAATTAAGGAAACACTCCGGACTACAAAATGTTGCACAAAGCAAGCACTAAGTCACTGAAACAAAGATCAAAGACAGCAATTTCAAAAAGTAGAAAGAAAAGCCAGAAATAAAAAGGAATGCTGTTTTCATCAGAACTAGATCTTGCAGTCTGTAATTCACTTGCACAACTCAAAACACACATTTCAACAGAATCTAACAATATCAACTGAATTACAGTACTCACACACATACATCAGGATCTTGATAAACAGCTTGTTTTCAAAATCTTCATGTATACAACTTCTATAATACAACATATATAGGAAACTATGCAAACCATTACCTCTTCCTCCCCCTCAAAAAAGAAAAAAAAAAGAAAAAAGGAAGAGGGCAAGGGAAAGCTATGCTTTAATATTTCTAAGAACTTAAAGTCAAATTGATCCTTCAAATGCACATTTACTAAAGTTTAATGACATGGAATCAAAGTGCTATCATTTAAATAAGCTTAAGGAAACTTGAGATGTGTACATTTTTGGAGGGATCATCCCTGAAAAAATAATGAGAAATCATGAACTCTCTTTTCTCCAAGAAATGCCTCTGAAACGTTTTTTAAAAAACAAACAACTCATGCCTGTGAGCTACATCAGACAGCTGTTACCCTATAGTACCATTTGTAACTGTCAGTAACAGTTGATTTATGCTAATCTGAATCAAAACCAGCAGTGTAAGTAAAAACTGCCCTCATTTATCTTAAATAATATAAGGCAGGAAAAGAAACAACAATACAAAGTGCCTTTTAGAATTGTGTTATATGTGCCATTTCAGTTTAACTGAGTCTGACATTCAGTCTTTTAGTGGTTTGAGCTCCTTCATTTTTATCATAAAAAAAAAAGAAAATCAAATATATACCATAAACGTCTGGATCCAAAAGTAGGCCACTACCTGTGCATGGAGGAAAAAAAAAAAAAACGCCTTTGTAAATATATTGAAAATGCTGGAAGAATAAGAGTTTCTTCAAGATTTTCTTTTAAGAAATGACATGTTATTTGCAATAGCAATGGTCAGTACCTAGACAACTGCAAAGCAACATCAATATATTCTACTAGGTCTTTATAAGATGGCATTTACAACTGTTTTAGAGCTATCCCAAATGTAAACACTTTGCTTTATATGAAACAAATAATGCACAGGGCATTTGCTCCAGTAAAATATTTATCAAATGGGCAAAATTCCACTGTTAATGTACATCTGGAATAAGTGGAACGGTAGCTACTGTTGAAAATCAGTGGTAAAATTCTCCCTGATATTAAGTGGAAGAACACTTCAGTGGAAGTTGTAATAAGTGACTTCTACCTGGTCAAAGTTTTTGTAGTTAAATCACTGAGAGAGCAAACTAGTTTAGAGCTGCAGCATTGTGGCAATTTAAGGGTTATAAATTGCTTTTAGAGGATGCTCCGAAGAAGACAGCTGCACACCTGATCCACAGAAAAAAACTCTTCTTGAAAGAATAAGATATATGCAAAGAAACAAGAGAAGCCAGCATTTACACAAGTAAAGTGGATACCTGTCTAGTATATACTTTCCTAAATATTAGTAGTTCCAGTTTGCAGCTTTTTTTCCAATTATTGCACATATTATGAGCTGAGCTAAGCACATAAGTATAATGCACAGAACACTCAATGAAGTTAATATACTATTATTTTATTCATGCTTCAAAAGATACTTGTGTTATATTTCAACATACCTGTTCATACTGGTCTAAAATGTATTTATATCATGCCTTATGTAGTAAGCCCCTAATTATCTTTTCTATATATTTACTGTTTTTTCTCATTGGTTTGGAAATAAAATTAATAATTAATAATTCAAAATGAATCAAACTTCAAAAAGTATAATTCTGTAGTACCAATTATAGTACCATACATTAATTCTATACCAGTGATGTTACACTGGCATAAAACCACTGTGAAGTATGAGCAGAACACAGTTGTTTATGTCAACAGCAAGAATATTTTTCTGTGCTGAAAATATAAGAGTTGCAACCTATTTGCAGAATGGCAGCAGATAATTAGGTTTATTTTTTAAATGCATTTGAAAATATTCCAGTACCCAGAGTTAGAGGTTAAGAGCCCCCATGATGTTGTGGTTTAACCTGGCAAGCAGCTGTCCTTGACAAAACAAGGACACATGAGAATGGTCAAGTCAATTTCATAGAATCATAGAATGGTTTAGGTTGGAAGCGACCTTAAAGATCACCTAGTTCCAATCCCCCTGTCATGGGCAGGGACACCTTCCACTAGACCAGGTTGGTCAAAGCCTCATCCAACCTGGCCTTAAACACTTCCAGGGATAGGGCATCCAAAACTTCTCTGGGCAACTTGTCCCAGTGCCTCACTGCCCTCATAGTAAATAATTTCTTCCTAATATCTAATCTAAATCTACCCTCTTTTAGTTTAAAGCTGTTACCCCTTGTCCAATCACCACACTCCCTGTTAAAGAGTCCTTCTCCAGCTTTCTTGTAGGTCCCCTTTAGGTACTGTTCCAGTAAGCCCCTAGGTACTGTTCCAATAAGCCCCTAGGATACTGGATCCCTCCAGTATTATTATTTTTTTTTTCAGAAATAAATAACAAGTGAAAGAAGTGTGTACTACTATCTGTCCTCGAGCAAGTTCTAACCAGGGATTTTTGTCCATAAATCTTCATGGATTCAGTTTTTCTAGTATAAAACATTCAGCTGATGAAAGAACATATTTCCAGTTTACCTTCTTTATGAGCACTACTTCTCATAATCTGAAGAAAAAAAAAACTTCCTAGGCCTTTACTCCTGAGTTAAATGGCAATATTTTTATTACTCTTTACTGGAATTGCAATAAAACAATCAGATTGTTTTAACCTGTAATTTCTTTCAGGGGCATATAAAATAGGAAGTTATCTACCTCCATTCAAATACCTTTTACATAACTAAATATTTCATTTGAAATAATGTTGCAAAAATCAAGAAGTTGGAGGAAACCAAAATTTCATCAAAACATCAGTTGAATCTATTTTAACATGAAACTTCACCACAGTAATTTTGGCACGTTTGCATGCCATTATTTTTAAAGGCAAAGTTTTGGTCCCTGATAGAACAGATTGTTGTGCAAATAAACTATTACAGACATATCCTATTCGCTCATCTTTATAAACTGCCTCAATTACATTTGTTTTGCTTAATTCTTTCTTTATAAAGTTGATATTTTCAAAATAAAGCATCAGCAAAACACTCAAACCAAAAAAAATACTTCTGCAAAAGTTGCATATTGCACCAAACCAGCAGGATGCTACTTCTAAAGCATATTTAACATATTGATTTTTGCAAGTTTAGCATATTATTTTGCTTTGACAAGATACTACGACTTGAATTCCTTCAGATGAATTTCAGAGTAAAGGGCTGGTAGATGAATGATTTTACTTAAAAATATTTATTATTAAAAATCTCTGCAGGATTCATTAACTGTTATGAATCAGTTATGAAAACAGCTTCTGGAATAAAACACAGATGTTTCTTGATTAGTATTTGCGACAGTGTAGTCTCAAATAGTAACATTTTCTTCAGCAAGAACAGCTTCACTGGAATCCAGATTAGCAATTAGCAGATTAAAAATTGTTAAAATCTAGCTAACAGAATGTGAAATTTGTTCCCCCAGATCTTAGTATTTAAAACAAACTTTTAATTTATAACATTAACTCTGTTATCATTAATTTGACCCAAATCCCACCGTGGTAGATGCTTTCCTCCCCTTTATGGTCTGCATTCTCAGTCCAGTGAAAAATGTTCTGTGAGTAGCATGATGGAAGCTGAGAGCATCTTAGCACAAATCCTGTCATTATGTTTTATGCAATTTTAAAAGTAGAGTATTAGGCTATTGATGATACAACATGCTTCAGACTTTGTTGTATTAAATAGACATATAATGTATGTAAATAGACATACAGTTTACACGTGAAGGGTTTTTTAATTTGCTTTTATTTTTACCTTCAGTGCATTTACCTGTAAGTGATTTAATAACCAGAGATTCAGTTCAAAGCTCAGTAAGGATATTCCACACCATGAAACACTGGGGCTGGTATTTAATTCAGTCATGAAAGCATGGAAATGAACATAATACCAGAACACAAGCCTAATCTTTGTGTTTCATTGTAAAATATGTGGGTCAAAAGGAGATTCTAAAAAGTAATGATAGTGCTGAAAAAGCCTTGTAAGGGTTTGAACGATGCTGGCAGTGCTTTAAATAGTAATAGTAAAAAAAATAAATGTAATAAAAGGTATGGATGATGCTATTTTTTTAAGATTTACTTTAATGCCAACTTCAGCGGAGGAAACAACAATACTGTGGAATATTCTAAAGCTCAGCACCATAAGTCTTACAGGAAGAAGCCCCACTAATAAAAACAACATTGAGGAGGCTAACTAGATAAACAATTTCCCCTGCTGTTAATTTTTAAGACTGGTTTGGTGCCATCCCCTACACACAAACTGATTTCTAATGCAGTTACATCCTGTCTATGAGTAGTCATGTGAAAACAGCATAGATTATCTTGGAGACTTATAATGCATATGGTTATAAAAATGAAGGAGGAAATAAATAAGGATATTAGAGGATACCAGTAGCTGAAACCATGCTGTGTTTCTGTAATTACTCTATTTAAAGACGGACTAGAGAAAAAAAAAAAAAAAAAAGAGGAAAGGAGCTACTAAGAACAGCAGGAGTAAATAGAGACTGGTTATATCAGCATTTCAACTTCTAAGGGAAAAGACCTGCCATCTCTCTCCCTGTAGTAGGCTGAGCTCATAGGAACAAACATTAAATACAGACTATATTTTTACTGCCTGTAGCCTGAAATGTAGGAGATGGAATTTAAATATTCACATTTTTTTCTGTGACATAACATTAGCACTGTATACTGATGTTTCAAAAAAAAAAAAAAAAGGAGGCTATTCCTATCCTGTGGTTAAAAAGCCAAAGGTATACACATGCTCATATTTTCAGATATGATTCTGCAATAATTTGCACAAAACCACACCTATATTTCTACTCATTTTTGTCACATACAGCAATGCACTTACATGCATGCCTTCTTATTCTTGCAGTCACTTCACATATGGTTTTGAAGATGTGGGGAAAGATCAAACTACAATGAATATTAACTACTTGCAGTATTCCCTGCATTTCAGTGAATGAGTCCACCGTGGGGCTGCTCACAGAGCATTTAGAAGGTCTAACCTGGAGCCTTTAGAGCAGCATAATATGTATACATTTGAAGGCAACAATCTTGAGCACAGATACTTCTAGGCATGCAGGAGCCCAACTTTCACCAAAATGAATGGGAATTGGATGTCTAAATGCTTATGAGGACCTGAGACCTGGTCCATCCTGCCTCTGGGTTACTCATTTTCTATCTCCCTCTAGTGTCTTAAACAATATATTATCAACTCACTAGACTTCATTAGTGATTTTGCAACAATGAACTTGATGCTACATAGGTATCCTCCCTATGTCCTTGGATACACTGCCTATTTGCACTTGTATACAATGTAGAAAACTTGCAGTGACTGAGTACCAACTCAGTGCTTTCCAGGATCAGAAATGAGACTAAAGGCAACACTTCAGAAACAGCAGTCTTTTACTAGCCTTAGCTGGCATTGAGGATGTTTAGTTACAGGGAGAATTTTGAGAGTACTAGCATGGCCTCCTTTGAAAAGCAATGAACAAGAAGAAAATGTTAAAGAAAAATATTGTTTTGCAACTAATCTTGAACACATTCATTCAGAGAAAAAAAATGCATATAAAAAGCTTCCTCCAAAATAGGTAATCTGGCCAGGAGCACTGGCTCCACATTCCCATCAGTCTGCAATTGATAGCATAAAAAAAATAATTATACTCACCATCCCCAGGCACTGACATAAAACGAGCATCAACCTGTTTTTCATCTTCTCCATACTCATTCTTTGCCAATAAGGTATAAGCACCATTGTTCAGATGGGTAGGGTTGCCCAGCTGAAGGCAGCCCTGGTATTCACTTTGATTGATAACATGTATTTTAGTACAGATGTACTCAGACTCCTTCAGTATAGCCCCTTCATAGAACCACTGCAATGTGGGCTTAGGGTTTCCTTTCACAGTGAATGGAATGCACCAGTGGTAGTCCAGTGTTGGAGATTCAATAAATGTGATATTGGGTGCAACTATATTGGGTAAAAAAAAAAAAAAAGTGAAAAACATAAGAACTAACATCTCTTTTTTTCTTCTCAGATTATCAGGGAAATATTTTTCATTCATCAGTGCTAAAATATGCTACTTGAAGGAATTATACCTCTTTGGAGGTTGCTCACGCAAGAAGCCCACCTGCTCTGCTTTAGGTACTGTGCTCACAACTGATATGAAGCAATTCTTAGAGAGAAACAAAGCAAACTAGTTTCAGACAAAGTCTGAACTTCCATAAAATCACTTAGACTCTGCAAGGTGTGGAAAGTTCAGTTAACAGGTCACTGAGAAGGGAGATTGGGAAATTTTGGCTTTACTGTTGTAGTGGGTCCCGTGGGAGGGACCCCATGTTGGAGCAGGGGAAGAGAGTGACTGAGAAGGAGCGGCGGAGACAAAGTGCTATAGACTGACTGCAACCCCCATTCCCCCATTCCCCTGCACAGCACGGGGGGAGGAGGTAGAAGAGGGTGGATGGGGGGAAGGTGTTTTTGGTTTCTTTCCTTTGTTTCTCGCTTCTCTAGTTTGTTAGTAATAGGCAATAAATTTTATTATCTCCCTACTCTGAGTCTGTTTTGCCCATCACGATAATTGCTGAGCGATCTCCCCATCCTTATCTGAACCCCTGAGCCCTTTGCATCGTATTTTCTCCCCCTTTCCCTTTGAGGTGGGGGAGTGAGAGAGTGGCTGAGGTGGAGCTTGGCTGCCGACCCTAGTAAAACCACCACAGCTGTGCTCAAAAAAAAAAAGGCACAGAGTAGTGCTGAAGGAACAGAAAAGTATTAAAAACATTTCAAAGTCAGACAAAAGCAAGTAGTAGTGGAAACAGATTCAGCTAAGAATTCAAATTTTCAGATTTTTTTTTTAAAGAATCAAAGCCAGAATACATGATTTCATTCCCTGGTTTCTTCTGTCATGGAAGAACCATTTTCTACTACACATTTTCTAATTCTTTGTTCAAACCTGCTAACTGCCTCAAGTTTACAGACTTCTGTTTCCATCAGGAGACTATTTCAACATCTTGCACATTACTTCACAGTTAGGAAATTTTCTTTGATATTTATTCTTAACTACATCCAATTTCATCTAATTATACCCCCTTTTATCACTGCCAATCTCACAATCTCATTTACATAGTTCAATCATTTCTAGTTTATGTCCCTTCCCATAGATATTACATACCTAATTTCAACATACAAAACATTTAAAGTGCTTCTAGAGTGTTTTCTAAAGTTTACTGTCATGAGCACATACTGAAAAAAAATTTCCACCTACAAAGTGTTCCATTACTACCTTCAATTAAACTGGGTTGACACTTGTGAGTCATAGAATCATAGAATTATTCAGGTTGGAAAAGACCTTCAAGATCATTTGGTCCAACCATCTCCCTACCACCGATATCACCCACTAAACCATGTCCCTAAGCACCACATCCAACCTTTCCTTAAACACCCCCAGGGACGGTGATTCCACCTCCTCCCTGGGCAACCTGTTCCAATGTCTGACCACTCTTTCTGAGAAATTTCTCCTAATTTCCAACCTGAACCTCCCCTGGCACAACTTGAGGCCATTCCCTCTAGTCCTATCGCTAGTTACCTGTGAGAAGAGGCCGACCCCCCAGCTCCCCACACCTTCCTTTCAGGTAGTTGTAGAGAGCAATAAGGTCTCCCCTGAGCCTCCTCTTCCCCAGACTAAACAACCCCAGTTCCCTCAGCCGCTCCTCATAGGACTTGTGTTCCAGGCCCTTCACCAGCTTTGTAGACCTCTGGACACACTCCAGGGCCCTGATGACTTTCTTGTAGTTAGGAGCCCAAAAGTGAACACGGTACTCGAGGTGCAGCCTCACCAGAGCAGAGTACAGGCGGACAATCACCTCCCTGGTCCTGCTGGCTACCCTATTCCTGATACAAGCCAGGATGCCATTGACCTTCTCGGCAACCTGGACACACTGCCAGGTTGTGTTCAGGCGAGCATTGACCAACACCCCCATATTCCTTTCCTCTGCAGAGCTTTCCAGCTACTCTGCCCCAAGGCTATAGCATTGCATGGGGTTGTTGTGACCAAAGTGCAGGACCCAGAACTTAGCCATGTTGAACCTCATCCCACTGGCCTCTGCCCATCGATCCAACCTGTCCAGGTCCCTCTGCAGGGCCTTCCTACCCTCTGGCAGATCGACATGATCTGGCAGATCACTGGTGGAGTGACTCCCTGCAGGACCGGAGGGAGAGGGACCAGGGTGAGACGCTCCAAAGGGGGGTGGACCCCCTGCCCTGTCACCATCGGGCAGAGGGAGGGGACCTGCGAGTTGAGGAGGAATGGAGACAGGTCCCTGCTCGACCTTGCAGGAGATGCCCTCCCCTTCCGGTGCCGCCTTCCCAGGTGCCCTTGAACAATAGGTTTGAGGCCCTAGAGCTTGAGAGACCGGTGGGTGAGGATGAGGTAGGAAGCCTACCCAGGAGGATGCCTGAGGTGAGGAAGTTGACTCCACGCCTCAGGACTGCCTCCACCAAGAAAGAAAGAAGGGTGATTGTTGTGGGCGACTCCCTCCTCAGGGGAACGGAGGGCCCTATTTGTCGGCCTGACCCTACACATAGGGAAGTCTGCTGCCTCCCTGGGGCCAGGGTCAGAGACGTTACCAGGAAGCTTCCAAACCTGGTTCGCCCCTCTGACTACTATCCGCTTTTGATAGTCCAGGCTGGCAGTGACGATGTTGAAAAGAGAAGCCTCAAGGCTATCAAACAGGACTATAGGGGGCTGGGACGATTGGTGGAGGGAGCGGGAGTGCAGGTGGTGTTTTCGTCTATCCCTACAGGGGAAGGGAGAGGCACGGAGAGGACACGGAAAGCTCGCGTGGTTAATAGGTGGCTCAGAGGCTGGTGCCAGCACAGAAATTTTGGGTTTTTTCACCATGGGGAGCTTTACTCGGCACCCGGCCTGATGGCCCCAGACGGATCCCTATCTCCAAGGGGAAAACGGATCCTAGGCCAGGAGCTGGCGGGGCTCATAGAGAGCGCTTTAAACTAGGTAAGAAGGGGGACGGGGCTCAAACAAGGCTTGTTGGAGCTGTGCCGGGGGAAACAATGGCTAGGCCGGGGAAGAAGGCGATGGCCCAGCTGAAGTGCATCTACACTAATGCACGCAGCATGGGTAACAAACAGGAGGAGCTGGAAGCCATCGTGCAGCAGGCAGGCTATGACTTGGTTGCCATCACGGAGACGTGGTGGGACCGCTCCCACGACTGGAGTGCTGCAATGCCTGGCTATCGGCTCTTCAGGAGGGACAGGCAGCACAGAGGGGGTGGTGGCGTGGCTCTCTACATTAGAGAATCTTTTGATGTTGTGGAACTCCAGGCTGGGAATGATAAGGTTGAATCCCTGTGGGTTAGGATTCGCGGGAAGGCCGGCAAGGCTAGCATCCTGGTCGGGGTCTGTTATAGACCGCCGAACCAGGATGAGGAGATGGATGAGGAGTTTTATAGGCAACTGACAGAAGTTGCAAAATCGTCGGCGCTTGTCCTCGTGGGGGACTTCAACTTCCCGGACATATCCTGGAAACACAACACGGCACAGAGAAAGCAGTCTAGGAGGTTTCTGGAGAGCGTGGGAGATAGCTTCCTGACGCAGCTGGTCAGTGAACCTACCAGGGGTGGTGCCCCGCTAGACCTTCTCTTCACAAACAGAGAAGGACTGGTGGGAGATGTGGTGGTCGGAAACTGTCTTGGGCAGAGCGCCCACGAAATGGTAGAGTTCTCTATTCTTGGCGAGGCCAGGAAGGGGACCAGTAAAACTGCTGTATTGGACTTCCGGAGGGCTGACTTTGAGCTGCTCAGGACGCTGGTTGGCCGAGTCCCTTGGGAGGCGGTTCTGAAGGGCAGAGGAGTCCAGGAAGGCTGGGCGCTCCTCAAGAAGGAAATCGTGATTGCACAGGAGCGGTCCGTCCCCACGTGTCCAAAGACGAGCCGGCGTGGAAGAAGACCGGCCTGGCTCAACAGAGAGTTGCGGCTTGTGCTTAGCAGAAAAAAGAGGGTTTATAATCTTTGGAAAAAAGGGCGGGCCACTGAGGAGGACTACAAGGATGTAGCGAGGCTGTGCAGGGAGAAAATTAGAAAGGCCAAAGCTCATCTGGAGCTCAACCTGGCTTCTGCCGTTAAAGACAACAAAAAATCCTTTTACAAATATATCAACGCGAAACGGAGGACTAAGAAGAATCTCCATCCTTTACTGGATGCGAGGGGAAACCTAGTTACTAAGGATGAGGAAAAGGCTGAGGTGCTTAATGCCTTCTTTGCCTCAGTCTTTAGCGGCAATCCTGGTTGTTCTCTGGATACCCAGTGCCCTGAGCTGGTGGAAGGGGATGGGGAGCAGGATGTGGCCTTCGCTATCCATGAGGAAATGGTTGGCGACCTGCTACGGAGCTTGGATGTGCGCAAGTCGATGGGGCCGGATGGGATGCACCCGAGGGTACTGAAAGAACTGGCGGAGGAGCTGGCCGAGCCGCTTTCCATCATTTATCGGCAGTCCTGGCTATCGGGGGAGGTCCCAGTTGACTGGCGGCTAGCCAATGTGATGCCCATCTATAAGAAGGGCCGCAGGGCAGACCTGGGGAACTATAGGCCTGTCAGTTTGACCTCAGTGCCAGGAAAGCTCATGGAGCAGATTATCTTGAGTGTCATCACGCAGCACTTGCAGGGCAAGCAGGTGATCAGGCCCAGTCAGCATGGGTTTATGAAAGGCAGGTCCTGCTTGACGAACCTGATCTCCTTCTATGACCAAGTGACGCGCTTGGTGGATGAGGAAAAGGCTGTGGATGTGGTTTACCTTGACCTCAGTAAGGATTTTGACACAGTTCCCCACAACATTCTCCTCAAGAAACTGGCTGCTCGGGGCTTGGACTGGCGTACGCTTCGCTGGGTTAGAAACTGGCTGGATGGCCGGGCCCAGAGAGTTGTGGTGAATGGAGTCAAATCTGGTTGGAGGCCGGTTACTAGTGGAGTCCCCCAGGGCTTGGTACTGGGGCCGGTCCTCTTTAATATCTTTATCGATGATCTGGATGAGGGCGTCCAGTGCACCCTCAGTAAGTTTGCAGATGACACCAAGCTAAGTGCGTGTGTCGATCTGCTCGAGGGCAGGAAGGCTCTGCAGGAGGATCTGGGTAGGCTGGAGCGATGGGCTGAGGTCAACTGCATGAAGTTCAACAAGGCCAAGTGCCGGGTCCTGCACCTGGGGCGCAACAACCCCAAGCAGAGCTACAGGCTGGGAGATGAGTGGCTGGAAAGCTGCCTGGCCGAGAAGGACCTGGGAGTATGGGTTGATAGTCGGCTGAATATGAGCCAGCAGTGTGCCCAGGTGGCCAAGAAGGCCAACAGCATCCTGGCCTGTATAAGAAGCAGTGTGGCCAGCAGGTCTAGGGAAGTGATTGTGCCCCTGTACTCGGCTCTGGTGAGGCCGCGCCTTGAGTACTGTGTTCAGTTTTGGGCCCCTCGCTACAAGAAGGACATGGAGGTGCTCGAGCGAGTCCAGAGAAGGGCGACCAAGCTGGTGAGGGGTCTGGAGAACAAGTCTTACGAGGAGCGGCTGAGGGAGCTGGGCTTGTTCAACCTGGAGAAGAGGAGGCTCAGGGGCAACCTTATCGCTCTCTACAGTTACCTTAAAGGAGGCTGTAAAGAGGTGGGGGTTGGTCTGTTCTCCTACGTGCCTGGTGACAGGACGAGGGGGAATGGGCGAAAGTTGCGACAGGGGAGTTTTAGGTTGGATGTTAGGAAGTACTTCTTTACCGAAAGGGTTATTAAGCATTGGAACGGGCTGCCCAGGGAGGTGGTGGAGTCACCATCCCTGGAGGTCTTTAAAAGACGTTTAGATGTAGAGCTTAGCGATATGGTTTAGTGGAGTACTTAGTGTTAGGTCGGAGGTTGGACTCGATGATCTTGAGGTCTCTTCCAACCTAGAAATCTGTGATACTGTGACATTTCCCCCCAACTTGGTGTCGTCTGCAAACTTAGTGAGGGTTCACTCTATTGCCTCATCCAAATCACCAATAAAGATATTAAATAGGGTGGGCCCCAACACCGATCCCTGGGGAACACCACTCGTGACAGGTTGCCTGCTGGATTTTGCTCCATTCACCACCACTCTCTGGGCCTGTCCATCAAGCCAGTTTTTAACCCAGCGAAGAGTGCACCTGTCCAAGCCATGGGCTTACAGCTTTTCCAGGAGAATACTATGGGACACCATATCAAAGGCTTTGGTGAAGTCTAGGTAGACTACGTCAACAGCCTTTCCCTCATCCACCAGGAGTGTTACCTGGTCATAGAAGGAGATGAGGTTGGTCAGGCAGGACTCGCCTTTCATGAACCCATACTGACTGGGCCTGATCCCCTGGTTGTCCCACATATGCTGCGTGATTGAATTCAAGATGACCTGTTCCATCACCTTTCCTGGCACTGTGGTCAGGCCGACCGGCCTGTAGTTCCCCGGTCCTCCTTATAACCCTTCTTATAGATGGGCGTCACAGTAGCAAGTCTCCAGTCACCTGGGACCTCTCCAGATGACCATGACCACTAATAGATGATGGAAAGCAGCCCAGCAGTCACATCTGTCAACTCCCTCAGCACCCTCGGGTGCATCCCATTGGGCCCATAGATTTGTGGTTGTACAGCTTGCCTAAAAAGCGTCTAACCCAATCAGGTATTTGTAGAGGCTGATAAGATCCGCTCTCAGTCTCCTCTCCTCTAGGATAAACAGGCCCAGCTTGCTTAGCCTTTCCTCATAAGACAAGCTCCAATCCCTTAATCATCTTCGTGGCTCTACTCTGGACCCTCTCTAGAAGTTCTACGTCCCTCTTGTAATGGGGAGCCCAGGACTGGACACAATACTCCAGGTGTGGCCTCACCAGGGCTGAGTAGAGGGGGAGGATCACCTCTCTCGACCTGCTGTCCACACTCCTCCTGATGCAGGCTCGGATCCCATTGGCCTTCTTGGCCACAAGGGCACACTGCTGTCTCATGGTTAACTTGCTGTCCACCACAACCCCCAGGTCCCTCTCTGCAGAGCTGCTCTCCAACAGGGCAGCTCCCAGCCTGTACTGGTGCCTGGGGTTGTTCCTCCCTAGGTGCAGGCCCCTGCACTTGCCCTTGTTGAACCTCTTGAGGTTCCTCTCCGCCCAACCCTCCAGCCTGTCCAGGTCCCTCTGAATGGCCGCACAGGCTTCTGGTGTGTCAGCCACTCCTCTCAGTTTCGTATCATCTGGAAACTTGCTGAGGGTGCACTCTGTCCCTTCATCCAGGTCACTGATGAATAAGTTGAAAAACACTAGACCCAGTACTGACCCCTAGGGGACACCTCTAGCCACAGGCCTCCAACTAGACTCAGCACCATTGAGCACAACCCTCTGAGCTCTGCCACCCAGACAGTTCTTGATCCACCCCACTGTCCACTCATGGATTCCACACTTCCGGAGCTTGCTCAGGAGGATGTTATGGGAGACAGTGTCAAAAGCCTTGCTGAAGTCAAGGTAGACAACATCCACTGCTCTCCCCTCAACCATCTAGCCAGTCATCTCATCGTAGAAGGCTATCGGTTTGGATAAACATGACTTCCCCTTGATGAACTCGTGTTGACTGCTCCCGATCACCTTCTTTTCTTCCACGTGCTTAGAGACAGCCTCAAGGATGAGCTGCTCCATCACCTTTCCAGGGATGGAGGTGAGGCTGACTGGCCTGTAGTTTCCTGGGTCTTCCTTCTTGCCCTTCTTGAAGACTGGAGTAATGTTGGCGTTCTTCCAGTCCTCAGGCATCTCTCCTGTTCTCCAAGACCTTTCAAAGATGGTAGAGAGTGTCTTAGCAATCACATCCGCCAACTCCCTCAGCACCCTCAGGTGCATCCCATTGGGGCCCATAGATTTGTGGGTGTCAAGCTTGCCTAAATAACCTCTAACACAATGCTCTTCAACCAGGGGAAAGTCTTCCTCTTTCCAGGTTTTCTTTCTGGTTTCCAGGCTTGGTAGTGTGTGGGGGCTAGCCTTAGCAGTGAAGACTAAAGCAAGGAAGGCATTCAGTAATTCCTCCTTCTCTGTATCCATCATCACCAAGGCACCCACCTCATTAAGCAGCGAACCCACATTTTCCTTAGTCTTCCTTTTGCTGCCGATGTATTTGAAGAAGCCCTTCTTGTTATCCTTGGTGTCTCTTGATAAATTTAATTCTAACCAGGCCTTGGCCTTCCTCATTGCATCCCTGCATTCTCTGACAGTGTTCCTATATTCCACCCAAGTGGTCTGTCCCTTCTTCCACATCATGTACGCTTTCTTCTTCTGTTTAAGCTTTCCCAAGAGCTCCTTGCCCATCCACGCAGGTCTCCTGCCCCCCTTGCTCGACTTCTTTCTCGTAGGGATGCACCGATCCTGAGCTTGGAGGAAGTGGTGCTTGGTTGCAGTCCTACTTTTTGCCCTGCTTTCTCCTCACAGGATCTTGAACTCCAACATCTTGTGATCACTGCAGCTGAGACTGCCCTCAACCTTCACGTTTCCAATTAGGCCATCTCTGTTTGTTAGTACCAGGCCCAGCAGCGCCCTGCTCCCTGTTGGCTCACCTACCACCTGCATCAAGAAGTTATCTGCAATGTTCTGCAGTAACCTCCTGGACCGTTTGTTCTGAGCTGTGTTGTCTTCCCAGCAAATATAGGTGTGGTTAAAGCCCCCCATAAGAACCAGGGCCTGTGAACGTGAGGCAACTTGCAGCTGCCTGTAGAAGGCCTCATCCACTTCCTCTTCCTGATCTGGTGGCCTGTAGTAAACACCCTCCACAATGTCACCCCTGTTGGCCTGCCCTTTAATCCTCACCCCTAGGCTCTCGATTTGTATTTCATCCCCCCCCCCCCCCAGGCAGAGCTCCATACATTCCAGTTGCTCACTCATAGAAAGAGCAACTCCACCACCTCATCTTTCTGGCCTGTCCTTCCTAAAAAGCACAAAGCCGTCCATGGCCACATTCCAGTCATGAGAGCTGTCCCACCATGTCTCAGTAATTGTGACGAGATCATAGCCCTGCAACCCCACGCACATCTCCAGTTCCCCTTGTTTATTTCCCATGCTGCATGCATTTACATAGAGGCATTAGAGTTGGTCTCCCAATGCATCTGCCTTTCTAGATGGGGCAACTGTAACTCATCCATGTATGTCTACGGTAGCTCTCCTGTTAAGCTCTGTTCCCTGTCTAGGCTCTGGGCATCCTTTGCCGGCTCTGGTGTTCAGCTGGCATGAGTGGGATGGCATGTCATCCCGCACCTTATCACCAGAATCCCTGATGATATCCCCCTCCCCCATCCCAGCTCATGACCAAGGACCCTCTTCCCTCTTTGGGAAAGATGAATCCCATCTGATTCCAGCAAGCCCGGTGCCATGTGAGGCTTCTTGTTGCCAAAGAACCCGAAATGTTGGCGATGACACCAGCCATGGAGCCACATGTTAAGGGACGCTATCCTTCTGTTCCTATTGCTGTCAGTACTGGGGAGAATGGAAATGATGACTTGCACACCCGAGTTCCTGATCATCCATCCCAATTTCTTGAAGTCCCTTTTGATTGCTCTCGGGCTACACGTTGCTACTTCTCCCCCCAGATGTAGGACCAGAAATGGGTAGTAGTCTGAAGGGTTGAATCAAGCTGGGAAGTCTGCTGGTGAGGTCCTTAACCCGGGCCCCAGAAAGGCAGCAGACTTCCCTTAGAGGAGGGTCCTTTCTACATATTGGACCCTCTGTTCCCCCTATTGTGGAATCACCCACAACTAAAACATGCCTTTTTTTCCTCCTTCCGGTGGTCGCGATACAGGGGGTTGGCCTTTCCGACCCTGGCAATATCTCTGGTGGAAAGGGATCATTGCCTTCTCCATCCATCGATTGCCTTTCAGCCTCCAGGGCCTCATACCTGTTGCTCAGGGCTACTTGATAGGGTGAGATGGGTGAAGGTGGATTTCTCCTGCCACCTCAAGCCTGGACTGGACTCCTTTCATTCACAACCTTGCAGCTTATGCCTTGTGTTTGCTGGGGGATGGATACTGCATTCCCTTCTTGTTGGGGAATTCCTGGTGCCTGTTCTTGTTTGACAGAGGTCAGAGCTTAGTACCACCAGTCTATCTCCCTCTCTGAAACCCAGATGCTCCTCAGTTTTTCCACCTCTTCTCGTAGCTCAGCTACCATGCTGAGCAGGTCTTCCACCTACTCACATCTCATGCAGTTGCTATCTCTGCAGCTGCCCAAAAGTGGTGTGAAGCTTTGGCACTCCCTGCAGCCTGGCACCTGGACGGCTGCATGCTTTTTCGGAAGCTCAGTTTGGGTCCCCACCTCCTTTTTGGCAAGTGTGGTCGTAGCCTTCTGCCTCCTGTTTGCCATGACTGGTCTCTCACTGGAGCTCACTGCTGCACCCTGCCCGTGCAAACTGCAGCGCCACACTCTGTTCGCAGTGCTCCTGGTTGCTTGTGCTCCCTAGGGGCTGCCTTTGTATGACAAAGGGGGGGGGGGGGCACTTCTGGCTCCACCCATGCCTCACCAACCGCCCTTGGGAGGGCTACCGGCTCTTGGCGGCTCCCTCAGCTGCCTCGAAGTGTGCCTCGATGAAGAGAAACCCCTGCATGCTGCGATCCCTTGCTCCGCTGCAGAACGCGTCTGCCCCGGAGACAATTGCCTCGGCGAGTGACTGTAAAATGACAGCGACGCCTGATTTAAATGTCCTGCCGCTGCCGCTTCTGGCTAGACCCACACCTTGTCAGCTGCCCTCGCGAGGGCTGCCGGGCCCTGGTGGCTCCCTCAACTGCCTCAAATGGGCCTCGATGAAGGGAAACCCCTGCAAACTGTGATCCCCCACTCCGCTGCAGAATGTCTGCCCCGGAGCCGATCGCCTCCTAATACCTAAACCTCCCCTGGCGCAACTTGAGGCCATTTTACCTATTTTAATCACTTGGTGCTTGGGAGAAAAAAGGTGGTGTGAAGCTTTGGCACTCCCTGCAGCCTGACATCTCAACAGCTGTGTGCTTTTTCGGTAGCTCAGTTTGGGTCCCCATCTCTTTTTTTTTTGCAAGTGTGGGGCTCACTGGGGCTTGCCAGCCCTAAGGATTGCCTTTGTATGAAGGTGGGGACACGTAGCTGTTCCTGGCCTCACCCAAGCCTCACAAGCTGCTCTTGCGAGGGCTGCCAGCTCCCATAGCTGCCTCAAGTTGCCTCGGTGCAGAAAACCCCCTTGCATGCCTCAATCCCCAGCTCCGCTACAGCACACGTCTGCCCCGGAGTCAATTGCCTCGGTGAGTGGCCAGATTGTTGAGACAGATGCAGCCCAAAGTCAGTCACAGACTAATCAAACTCAGTGGATATTTTATATACATAAATGAAAAATGGCAATTAATTGGAATGTATTGGAAAGTGTGGGACCTAAGCATGACATAAATGGTATGGAATAAGGTGTGGATATTGTCCTGGTTTCGGCTAGGATAGAGTTAATTTTCCTCCCAGCAGCTGGTATGTTGCTGTGTTTTGGATTTAGGATGAGAATGATGCTGATAACACACTGATGTTTTAGTTGTCGTGAAGCAGTGCTTGCACTAAGCCAAGGACTTTTCAGCTTCTCACTCTGTCCTGCCAGTGAGCAGGCTGGGCGTGCAGCAGGAGCTGAGAGGGGACAGACCCAGGACAGCTGATCCAAACTGGCCAAAGGGGTATTCCATACCATATGATGTCATGCTGAACAATTACTATGGGGTGGCTGGCGGGGGTGGGGGGACCACTGCTCAGGGCTGGACTGGGCATCGGTCAGCGGGTGGTGAGCAACTGCATTGTTCATCACTTGTTTTGTACACATTATTATTAGTAGTACTATCTAGCTGGTAGATAGGAATGGGGAGGAGAATGAAGCCCTCATAATCCATGAGGAAATGGTTAGTGACCTGCTACACCACTTAGACATGCACAAAAGTATGAAGCTGAATGGGATCCACCCAAGGGTAATGAAGGAGCTGGTGGAAGTGCTCACCAAGCCGCTTTCCATCGTTTATCGGCAGTCCTGGCTATCAGGGGAGGTCCCAGTCGACTGGCGGCTAGCAAATGTGGCGCCCATCTACAAGAAGGGCCAGAGGGTAGACCCGGGGAACTATAGGCCTGTTAGTTTGATGTCAGTGCCAGGGAAGCTCATGGAGCAGATTATCTTGAGTGTCATCACGCGGCACTTACAGGGCAACCAGGCGATCAGGCCCAGTCAGCATGGGTTTATCAAAGACAGGTCCTGCTTGATGAACCTAATCTCCTTCTATGACAAGGTGACCCACTTATTGGATGAGGGAAAGGCTGTGGATGTGGTCTACCTTGACTTCAGTAAGGCTTTTGACACCATTTCCCACAGCATTCTCCAGGAGAAACTGGCTGTTCAAGGCTTGGATGGGCATACACTTCTCTGGGTATAAAACTGGCTGGGTGGCTGGGCCCAAAGAGTTGTGGTGAATGGTGTTAAATCCATCTGGAGGCCAGTCACTAGAGGTGCCCCCAGGGCTCAGTATTGGGGCCACTTCTCTTCAATATCTTTATCAGTGATCTGGATGAGGGGATCGAGTGAAACCTCAGTAAGTTTGCGGACAACACCAAGATGGGCACGAGTGTTGATCTACTTGAGGGTAGGAAGGCTCTGCAGGAGGATCTGGATAGGCTGGATCGATGGGCGGAGTCCAACTGTATGAGGTTCAATGAGGCTAAGTGCCGGGTCCTGCACTTGGGGCACAACAACCCCATGCAATGCTACAGGCTGAGGGAAAGGATATTCCATACCATATGACATCATGCTCAGCAATAAAAGCTGATGTAAAGAAGGAGGAAGGGGGGGGATGTTTGGAGTGGTGGCATTTGTCTTCCCAAGAAACCGTTACGTGTGATGAGCCCTGCTTTCCTGGAAATGGCTGAACATCTGCCTGCTGATGGGAAGTAGCAAATGAAATCATTGTTTTGCTTTGCTTGCTTTGAGGCATTTTTCATAAACAAGTCTGACTTGCAATTTATCATCTCAGCACAGCTTATCTTCTGTGCTGGATATGTATGTATTATCTTTTGATGACCTTTCTTTTTCCTGGAACAATGCTTCTCTTTCTTTCCCTCCCCACCCTTTTTCTTTTTTTTTTAAATTAGAGTATAGTAGTTTTATCATCTACATGCAGGTTTAGAAGCTTAGCAAAGGGATTTTTTTTTCCTGCAAGAAGTCCCATACAATTAACCATCCAATCAGTATAGATTGTAACACATTAATGTTTGCTAGGATATTGGAAGCTCTCAAGTTTAGTTAGTTCAATAAATTTACATGAGAGGAACTAATAGCCAGGAGAAGACAAATGATTTCCCATGCAATGCCTTTTTTCCTATAATAAGATTTGAAAATCAGCACAAATATGCAATAACTGCCTCAGCAATTCTCCTAGTGTTTTAAGCAGTGTTGTAATGTGATTCCCAATAAAGGTGTCATGGATTTCTTCTATTATGTTCACTTTATAAATCATATGTTGAAGCTTATTGAGACAAAGCTGGATGGTTTGTAGGCCTTCATGCAGTATTCTGTTAGCAAAGGTAGTCATCTGCTCTCACCATCTGTGAAATCAAATCTTAGCAGTGTCTGTCAGCTAGCTGGGCAGGAAATAAATCTTAGGGAACATTTGGATATTAATTATTCTGGTTAGGGAACAGGGAGAGAAGTAAAGAGATGGTTCACTTTATAAAGTTAGCCTTCCACACCAGCTCTGAAAACTGTTCCAACTGCTCTTGCCAGATGTAAACTTGAAAGAGATTAAGGCTCCCCTCTTCTCCCTAGCACCACTACTCAGGACAAGGTCTGCTTGCTGTGCAATTCTGCACAGTTTCTGTTAACACATCATTTCACATAAAACCTCGCATTCAGGCAAAAATAATAATAATAGAAAAACTTTGGACCCTTAGAGCCCTCCTTTAATAGCCATTAAGTTTTGAGACTGCTTCTTTCTGCACTGTGTTTATTTACAGGATAGACCTTTGAAGTTGTATTCCTCTGATACGGGTTTTGGTTCCCACCTAGAATTAGATCTACTTCTGTCTATTTGCAAAAGTCTGTACATGCCATGTTGGTGTTATATCTTTGCGGGAAACAGCTATATTTCCCGTGTATCAAGCCAGAAGGTTATAAAATAATAGTGCTTATTATTTTATAGAATTGTAAAGTTAGGCTAGAAACAAGTGTATTCGGTTTACGTGGCAAGGGTTTGGTAGCAGGGGGCTGCAGGGATGGCCTCTGTGAGAAGAATCCAGAAGCTGGCCCATCTTAGATAAAGGCCAGTTTCAGAGAGCTGGAAAACGGACCTGCTGCTGCCCAGAGCCAAGCCAATAAGTGATGTTGTTTGTGCCTCTGTGAAAGCAGATTTAAGAAAAAAAAAAAAGAAAAAAAAAATCCTGCTGCTCAACAGCAGCTGGGAGAGTGATGAGTGAGAAACAGCCCTGCAAACAACAAGGTCAGTGAAGAAGGAGGGGAAGGAGGTGCTCCAGGGCATCAGAGCAGAAGTTCCCCTGTGGCCTGTGGTGAGGATAATGGTGGAATAGGCTGTCCCCCTGCAGCCTGTGGAGGACCCCACCGTGGAACAGGTGGATCTGCCCTGAAGGAGGCTGTGGCCTATGGAGAGCCCCCAACAAAGCCGACTCCAGGCTAGACCTGTAGCCCATGTAGAGGAGCCCACACAGGAGCAGGTGATCTGGAGGGAGCTGCTGCCCATGGGGGACCCAGGTTGGAGCAGTTTGCACCTGACGGATGGACCCCGTGATATGGACCTATATTTGGAGCAGTTCTTGAAGAGCTGCTGCCTGTGGGAAGCTCACACAGGATCAGTTTGGGAAGGACTGCATCCCGTGGGAGGGACCCCACGTTGGAGTATCCCTCCCCACTCAGGAGATTGGCTCACCTATCGGCTGCCTCCCAGACAACAGGTACAGCCATGGTCTCCACCAGGTGGAAAGTGCTTGCCAAAAAAACTGCGGCAACCCAGATCGAGTGCCTGCCCAAAAATGTGGCTGTTCAGGTCTCTGGCTGCAGGGAGTGCCTGAGCCTGTTGCTACCATTGGAGGGTGATGGAAATACTGCCTGCGTGAGGTGTGAGCAGGTGGAGGATCTGATCAGCCTGATGTCAGAGCTCAAGGAGGAGGTGGAGAGATTATGGACCATCAGGGAGTGTGAGCAGGAGTTAGAGTGGTGGAGCAACTCCCTGCCATGCCTGAGAGAAAGGCACCGGGGTGATACACCCCAAATAGTGATGTCCCCCCTGCCCTGTTACTGTCAGGCAGAGGGAGGGGACCTGAGAGATGGAGAGGAATGGAAACAGGTCCCTGCTCAGCATCACAGGCAAGCCTCCTCCCTACCGGCCTCACCTCCCCAGGTGCCCTTACACAACAGGTTTGAGGCCCTGGATCTTGAGGGACAGGTTGGTGAGGATGTGGGGGAAAGTCAACCCAGGAGGTTGTCTAGGGCAAGGAAGTCCACTCCATGCCTCAAGACTGCCTCCACCAAGAAGGAAAGAAGGGTAATTGTTGTAGGTGACTCCCTTCTGAGGGGAACAGAGGGCCCCAAATGTCGTCCTGACCCTAGCTGTAGGGAAGTCTGCTGCCTCCCTGGGGCCTGAGTCAGGGACATTACCAGAAAACTTCCTGGCCTTGTTCGCCCCTCCGATTATTACCCCTTAGTGATAATTCAGGCTGGCAGTGATGAAACTGCTGAGAGAAGCCTGAAGGCTATCAAAAGAGACTTCAGGGGATTGGGGTGGTTAGTGGGTGGAGTAGGAGTACAGATGGTGTTTTCCTCTATCCCTTCAGTGGCGGGGAGGGATACTGAGCTAATCTGGAAGGCCCAGCTGACCAAAACATGGCTGAAAGGCTAATGCCATTGCAGGAATTTGGGGTTTTTTTAGTCATGGGGAGGTTTACTTGGCACCTGGCCTGATGGCTGCCGATGGGTCCCACCTGTCTCAAAGGAGGAAAGGGATTCTAGCCCAGGAGCTGGCAGGGACCACTGAGAGGGCTTTAAACTAGGTATGAAGGGGGATGGGGATGAATTGAGGCTTGATAGAGATGAGCCTGGGGGAGCAATGCCAGGGTTGGGGGTGAGGGCAATGGCGCAACTGAAGTGCATCTACACCAAAACACGCAGCATGGGCAACAGACAGGAGGAGCTGGAAGCCATTGTGAGGCACGCAAACTATGACCCAGTTTCCATCACTGAAATGTGGTGGGACCACTCCCATGACTGGAGTTCTGCAATAGATGGCTAGAAGCTCTTCAGAAGGAACAGGCAATAAAGGAGGGGCGGTGGAGTGGCTCTCTATATTAGAGAGTGTTTCGATGCTGTTGAGCTTGGGGTTGGGAATGATAAGGTAGAGTCCTTATGGGTAAGGATCAGGGGGAAGGCCAACAAGGCGGACATCCTGGTGGGGGTCTGTTATAGACCGCCAAATCAGGATGAAGAGACAGATGAGGCATTCTGTAAGCAGCTGGCGGAAGTCGCTCAATTGCCAGTGCTTGTTCTTATGGGGGACTTCAACTTCCCAGACATATACTGGAGATACAATGCAGCCCTGAGGAAGCAGTCTAGGAGGTTCCTGGAGTGTGTGGAAGACAGCTTCCTGACACAGCTGGTTAGTAATCCTACCGAGGGGATGCCCTGTGAGACCTGCTGTTCACAAACAAAGAAGGACTGGTGGGAGATGTGGTGGTCGGGAGCAGTCTTGGGCAGAGTGACCACAAACTGTCAGAGTTTTCTATTCTTGGTGAAGTCAGGAGGGGGGGGTCAGTAAAACTGCTACCTTGGCCTTCCGGAGGGCAGACTTTGAATTGTTCAGGGCGCTAGTAGGGATGGTCATTTGGGAGTCAGTCCTGAAGGGCAGAGGGGTCCAGGAAGGCTGGATGTTCCTCAAAAAGGAAGTCTTAAACCCAGGTTGGAGCAGTTTGCTCCTGACGGATGGACCCTGTGATATGGACCCCTATTTTGAGCAGTTCTTGAAGAGCTGCTACCTGTGGGAAGCTCACACAGGATCAGTTTGGGAAGGACTGCATCCCGTGGGAGGGACCCCATGTTGGAGCAGGGGAAGAGAGTGACTGAGAAGGAGAGGCAGAGACAAAGTGCTATAGACTGACTGCAACCCCCATTCCCCCGTTTCCCTGCTCCACTCGGGGGGGAGGAGGTAGAAGAGGGTGGATGGGGGGAAAGTGTTTTTGGTTTCTTTCCTTTGTTTCCCACTTCTCTAGCTTGTTAGTAATAGGCAATAAATCTTACTATCTCCCTACTCTGAGTCTGTTTTGCCCGTCACGATAATTGTTGAGTGATCTCCCCATCCTTATCTCAACCCTTGAGCCCTTTGCGTCATATTTTCTCCCCCTTTCCCTTTGAGGTGGGGGAGTGAGCGAGAGGTTGTGGTGGACCTTGGCTGCCCACCCGAGTAAAGCCACCACACCCCCACACACCCCCTCTCCTTCCTTTTTTCCACCTTTTATTGCTGAGTGTGACATCATATGGTATGGAATATCCCTTTGGTTGGTTTAGGTCAGCTGCCCTGCTGATGTCCACTCCCCACTTCTTGCCCACTCCCTATTGGCTCGAGGGGAGGGAGTGGGTGTTACTGGAAGTCTTGATACTGTACCAGTATTGCTCTTTCCCTGCAGCAGCCCATATAGCATTGTGCTCTGCACATGTAGCTATAACAGCATTGTTATCACACCAGTGTCTACTGCTGAGCAAAACTGGCACAGCATCAGGACTCCCTCTACCCGCCGCCCCCCAAGAGCCAGCAGGCAAGGGGTGGGGAGGGGACATCACCAAGGCAGATGACCTAAACCAACCAAAGGGATATTGCATACCATATGATGTCACGCTCATCAGTAAAAGGTGGAAAAAAGGAAGGAGAGGGGAGGGGTGGACTCTCGTTGTGAAAAACGTGTCCTCTCAAACAATGGATACACGTATTGAGGCCCTGCTTCAAACGCATTGCTCACAGGCGGGAAGTAGAGAGTAATTTTGTTCCTCTGTGCTTCCACACGACCTTTGCTTGTTTTTGCTTTTGTTTCTGTTTGTGTTTTTGTTTATGTTTTCGGTTTTTGTTTTGTTTTTTTGTTTTGGTTGTTGTTCTCTTCCCCTTTCCCCCCTTTTCCTTTTCCCTTTAGTTAAATTATTTAATATTAATTTTCCCTTAATTATTTTTACTTTAATTGGATTATCCTTATCTCAACCTGTGAGTTGTTTTTTTTTTTTTCCTTTTCTTCTTCCCCTCCTCTTCTGAGGAAGGGGAGTGAGAGAGCGGTTGTGGTGGAGTTCAGCTGCCTAGCAAGGTAAACCACCACAACTTGTAGCTAGAACAGCATTGGTATCACACCAATGTTTTGTCTATTGCTGAGCAATATTGGCACAGCATCAAGACTCCCTCCAAATCCCCCCCAAGAGCCAGGTGGCTGGGGATGGGCAAGAAGTGGGGAGGGGACATTGCCAGGGCAACTGACCTAAACCAACCAAAGGGATATTCCATAGCATACGATGTCACACTCAGAAATAGAAGGTGAAAAAGGGGAAGGAGAGGAGGGGTTCTCGTTATGAAGACATATGTTCTCCCAAACAACTGCTATGCCTATTGAGGCCCTGCTTCCCAGGCTGTGGCCGAACATCACTCGTTGATAGGAAGTAGAGAGTAATTTTTCTCTCTCTCTGTGTCAACCCAGGAGCCTTTTTTTTTCCTTTCCAGCCTACTTTCTTCTCCCCCTCTTCTTCTGAGGAGGGGGAGTGAGAGAGTGATTGTGGTGGAATTCAGCTGCCCAGCAAGGTAAAACCACCACACTAACCAAAGTAGCAAAAAAGTATGAGACTAATTTGTTCTACATATAACAAATACATATGCAGATTAGCTATTTGTTTACATATGTAGTCAGTTAGTGGGAAGTTTGTCTGACCTAGGAACTGTGTGATTTTACAAATGCTAACATTTTTTGTCTGTCTCTATTTGTGCATTAAGTACTGTGGAGGGTGTGCTTTGCTCTTGGTGCTGTTTGTATAACTGACAAAATTTTAGAAATTATTTCTGTCTATGTACACTTATCATTTAAAGAGACAGGTTCATCAAAGCAAGTCATTTCTTTCTTTAATTGGAAAGCCACATTTTTATAAGCAACTATTCAGATAACTCTAAACAGACTGGACTGGGTATGGCTTCATTTCAGTCTATGCCTCTGGTGGTAGATTTTTGTCCTAGAGGTAAGTAAATAAGTAAATGGAAATATCAAATTATAGGCAGGTGGTTATAAATTCTAAGTGGGAAAAAGGCAAATTGAAGGACTGACATGTTTATTCTCTGAATTTATAGTGCCCTGGTTTCATCGGAGATAGAGTTAATTTTCTTCATAGTAGCTGGTATGGTGCTGTGGATGAAAATAATGTCAGTAACACACTAATGTTTTAGTTGGTTAGT
Organism: Anser cygnoides; assembly: GCF_040182565.1. Lineage (NCBI taxonomy): Eukaryota > Metazoa > Chordata > Aves > Anseriformes > Anatidae > Anser > Anser cygnoides. The sequence continues at coordinate 6,009,759 of NC_089911.1, forward strand.
TGGGTTTAGTTGGTTTAGTTACTGAGAAGTGCTTTAACAGAGTCAGGAAACTTTCAGCTTCTTGTGCTGCCCAGCCAGAGAGGAGGCTGGCAGTGCACCAGAAACTGTGAGGGGACAGAATCAGAACAACTGACCCGAGGGATATTCCATACCATATGATGTCATGTTCAACAACAAAAATGTGGGGATTTGGGACTAGTTGGGCATCGGTCAGGGGTGATGAGCAATTCCACTGTGCATCACTTGCTTTGTACTTTCTTTTACCATCATTATTATTATTATTCTCCCTTCCTTTTCTGTCCAATTAAGCTGTCTTTATCTCAAGCCACAAGATGTTTACTTTTTTGTTTTTTTTTCTTCTGATCCTCTCCCCCATTCCACTGGGGACTGGGGAATGAGTGAATGGCTGTGTGGTGCTTAGCTGCCTGCTGGGTTAAACCACAAAAGGAACCATTCTATGGAGGACACCTTCCCCTTCCCCTTTCCCTTCTCCTTCAGGCTATTTACAATAGCTCTTGATAATTTTGAATATCCTTGGGATGTTCAAACAAGCATGTTCCTATTGCTTTGTTTCCTGCGTGCATTTTTGGTTTTGTCTAAGGTTAAATAACTATTTAAGAATACCACCCAGAGATCTGCTCTGAGGCAGGATGGTTATGGGTGGCAAAGTGTATGGGAGACTACGGGAAGGTATCTATCGCAGTTATCAACTCCAATCATTTTGGACTTCACCCCTGAACAAGTGCAGAAAACTAAAAAACTAATAGAATGTTTGGAAAAAGTATGCCTTGACCCTGGCAATACAAGAGCGTTACAGCTTTCCACACTGTTCTGGGGCCTGGTGCATGGCTACAGAGCCATGTTCAATACTATTCAGCACCCTCAGGGGGAAGAGTATGCCTCTATATCTGATCCAGCCCCCGCAACAGACACTGTGACTGATCCAACTCCTGCAAAAGACATGGCAGCTAATACAGTTCCCAAAACAGGCACTGTGGCTAATCCAGCCCAGCAAAAGGAATAAATGAATCATAGTCATAGACTGGTTTGGGTTGGAAGGGACCTTAAAGATCATCAAGTTCCGATCCCCCTGCCATGGGCAGGGATGCCACCCAATAGATCAGGTTGCCGAGCACTTCATCTAGCCTGGCCTTGAACACTTCCAGAGATGGTGCAGTCACAACTATTCTGGGCAACCTGTTCCAGTGCCTCACCACCCACACAGAAACTAATTTCTTCCTTCTGCATTTGTGGGTGACTGTTTATTATCACAGAATCACAGAATCGTCTAGGTTGGAAGAGACCTCCAAGATCACCGAGTCCAACCTCTGACCTAACACTAACAAGTCCTCCACTAAACCATATCACTAAGCTCTACATCTAAACGTCTCTTAAAGACCTCCAGGGATGGTGACTCAACCACCTCCCTGGGCAGCCCATTCCAATGCCTAACAACCCTTTCAGTAAAGAAGTTCTTCCTAATATCCAACCTAAACCTCCCCTGTCGCAACTTTCGCCCATTCCCCCTCATCCTGTCACCAGGCACGTGGGAGAATAGACCAATCCCTACCTGGCTACAGCCTCCTTTAAGGTACCTATAGAGAGCGATAAGGTCGCCCCTGAGCCTCCTCTTCTCCAGGCTGAACAATCCCAGCTCCCTCAGCTGCTCCTCTTAAGACTTGTTCTCCAGACCCCTCACCAGCTTCGTTGCCCTTCTCTGGACTCTCTCAAGCACCTCGATGTCCTTCTTGTAGCAAAGGGCCCAAAACTGAACACAGTACTCGAGGTGTGGCCTCACCAGAGCCGAGTACAGGGGGACAATCACTTCCATAGACCTGCGGGCCACGCTGCTTCTTATACAAGCCAGGATGTTGTTGGCCTTCTTGGCCACCTGAGCACACTGCTGGCTCATATTCAGCCGACTATCAACCAGTACTCCCAGGTCCTTCTCTGCCAGGCAGCTTTCCAACCACTCATCTCCCAGCCTGTAGCGCTGCTTGGGGTTGTTACGCCCCAGGTGCAGGACCCGGCACTTGGCGTTGTTGAACTTCATACAGTTGACCTCAGCCCATCGCTCCAGCCTACCCAGATCCTCCTGCAGAGCCTTCCTACCCTCGAGCAGATCGACACACGCACCTAACTTGGTGTCGTCTGCAAACTTACTGAGGGTGCACTCAATCCCCTCATCCAGACCATCGATAAAGATATTGAAGAGGACTGGCCCCAGTACTGAGCCCTGGGGGACTCCACTAGTGACCGGCCTCCAACTGGATTTGACTCCATTCACCATGACTCTTTGGGCCCGGCTATCCAGCCCGTTTTTAACCCAACGAAGCGTACACCAGTCCAAGCCACGAGCAGCCAGTTTCTTGAGGAGAATGTTGTTGAAAATGGTGTCAAAAGCCTTACTGAAGTCAAGGTAGACCACATCCACAGCCTTTCCCTCATCCAATAAGTGGGTCACCTTGTCATAGAAGGAGATTAGGTTCATCAAGCAGGACCTGTCTTTGATAAACCCATGCTGACTGGGCCTGATCGCCTGGTTGCCCTGTAAGTGCCGCGTGATGACACTCAAGATAATCTGTTCCATGAGCTTCCCTGGCACTGACGTCAAACTAACAGGCCTATAGTTCCCCGGGTCTACCCTCTGGCCCTTCTTGTAGATGGGCGTCACATTTGCTAGCCGTCAGTCGACTGGTGTTGTCGACGGAGGGAAGACACAAACGCTCAATATGAGTGTTAGGTATGCTTCAGCTTTAATGGATAGCTCAATTGTCTTTTATCGTGTACAGGATAATTAGCTCATACATATTGCAAAAGCCAAGCTCCTTATTGGTAAGCGTCATCTACTGCCCTATCTGTTAGTTCCGCATTCTAATCTAACTATAACTCCCAGGGCAGTATGCCCTCTACTATCATTGTTTCTAATTGCCTGGGATTTCTCACAAGAGTTCCCAGACAAGCTGCCTGGGATTTCTCACAAGAGTTCCCAGACAAGCCTTGCGTACGTGCCTTTGCTCTTGTTTCCCTAGACTAGCTGGGTGCGGTAATCCGCCATTTCCTTGTCTTGCAGCTGCATGATATCAATGTGATTACGCGCAGCGAGCCAGTCCTCAACAATTCCCCCGTTTTTATTTTGAACCAAAAGCTTTCTATAGATTTTTCTATCAATCACCGCACATACTGCAATAAGCAAGGTACAATAAGCAACAGGGTCAAAAATCTCATGCAGAACTACGATTGTAAAGTAGTGTGCCTACTAGAATCTACATCAGTCAACAAGCCACTAAGCGCTAGGAATGTTGCTTCGCAGCGATACTGCTTCTTACTCGCACAGCACAATCACACAATCACACAATCACGCAGAGAGGCCTCTTGCACTTCTCATTCATACCACAAGACAATATCACTTAAAATAATTTGTGTGCAGCTTCAGGAGGTCCTTGTCTGCTCCCGTGGTGAGCGGCTGAGAGTGGAGACCCCTCCGAGGAAAAAATGCTCGGGGTGCACCTAGGGGCGTCCGTTCCACAGTCGATCCCACAGCCGAGCAGAGCGGCTCCTGGCGCAAGGAAGGATGCTATTATAGTTTGTATAATGACAGCAAAGAGATGCATTGCAATAAGGAGCACGTGTGGCAGCTCAATCTGCGTGAGTCCTTGTGCTAGGTGGATCAGAAGCACTAGATGCAGAGTCAGAATCAGCATTTCGTTCTCTGGATCCATTTTCCTGGAGTGCAGGCTTCACGCATCGGCTAGGCACCCACACTGGACCTGAGGGAGTAGAGACACAAACATAACCTCTACCTATATATATGATATCCACGGGTCCCAACCATTGGCCCGTTTTCATATCCCGGTACCGTACTTGCAATTTCGGTTTATTATGTCTATCACCTGCAGGATAATGTCTTTTCGCGGGGGGTTCGTCAATCTCACCAAACACACACAGATAGTTAAGAACAAACAAAACTTTCGCCAGTCTCTCTCTGATGTCCATAATGTCCTTAAATTTATCAATATATTGCTTGAGTGTTTGATTTGCCCTTTCTACAATCGCTTGCCCCGTCGGCGAGTGTGGAATGCCTGTAATATGTCTGATACCCCATTGATCCATAAAGGTCTTCATGCCTTTACTTACATACGCTGGCCCATTATCTGTCTTAACTATTTCGGGCACCCCCATAACTGCAAAGCAGCATGTAAGATGTCGTCGGACATCCCGTGCTCTTTCTCCGGACTGTGGTGTTGCCCAGATCATATGGCTATAAGTGTCAATCGTAACATGAACATATTTTAACCTCCCAAGACTGTTTACATGAGTTACGTCCATCTGCCAAACCTCATTGACCTTCAGGCCTCGCGGGTTCACTCCCACTCCTATTCCTAGTCCCATATTATGGTGACTACAAATAGGACAGGCTTTCACAATCGCCTGAGCATCTGTTCTAGAAATACGGTATGCCTGAACGAGTCCTTTAGCATTCTGGTGGAACGTAGCGTGGGCTTCTCTAGCTTTGCAGAACTGAGATAAAGGTGCCTCTCCGGCAATGCCCGCCACCAATCGATCAGCTCGGGCATTGCCTTCCCCTAGGCCTCCTTCCCACTGATGGCTCCTAATATGGATGACTGCATAGGCCTCTGTCCTCTGATTTATGGCTTGTCGGAGACTTATCAATAATTCCGCCAAGCGTTTATTCTTTATGTCCCGCAGACTCGCATCTTCAATGCGACTAACAATTCCCACAACATATAGTGAGTCTGAGACAACATTCAGCGGGGCATCTTTCCATTTTAAAAATGCCCAGACAACAGCATAAAGTTCCAAGGTCTGTAAAGAGTCTCCTGGTATAGCTTGTAGAGTCTGTTGGTGCCATTCAGTCCCTTCTTTCCAGGTAATTGCTGCTGTACGTGACCGTTTCCCAGCATCCGTAAAAACCGTAACAGCGTTGGGCAAAGGTTCAGTCGATCTCTTTGGTGTGACAAGCCAACGCTGGTTCTGCATCCATGCCAAAGTTGCTGATGGAAGGGGCTTCGCCACAATCTCGGTTCCATCTTGCAATAACGCGGCCTGGAGCTCTGGCGAATTTCGCAAATACCATTCTAAATCGCCTTGCCTAATTGGAACCCAAATTGTATTAGGCGGGGTACCGTCTATCTGTAACACCCGTTCGCGCCCCTTTTTTATAAGCTCCGCGAGCGAAAAAACTCTTTCTTGTATTGTTCTTCTTGGCTGCAGTGGTGGTGCCAACCATTCCAGGACTTTTATTTCCGGCCCCTTTTCCCCCGTTTTTAATTTTTGCTGGGTGATAGCTCCCATTAAATATTGGGAGCCACATAGTATTGTAAGATCGAGCGGCAGCCCTTCTGTCCGGCGCTGGACTGTGTGTGATGTAATCATGGAGGCAATTTGTTGAATTGTGGCTTGCTGTTCTGGTGTTACCGAGACAGGTGCTGCTGGATCCGTGCCTTTCAGCATAGGGCGCAGCACATTCAGCAATTCGTTTGGAATTCCCACAACTGGTCGTACCCACTGAATGTCTCCTAACAGTTTTTGGGCATCATTAAGGGTTTTGATGTCCATTTGTATAGATATTTTCTGTGGTTGGATGCAGGCGTCAGTAATGTGCCACCCAAGGTATTTCCAAGGGCTAGTTTCCTGTATTTTTTCTGATGCAATGATCAAGCCTGCTTCATTTAAATGTTCCCTTAACAGATCTTTCTGCTGCGATGTAAAAGGGGTTGGTTGTGCCATCAGGATGTCGTCCATATAATGATAAACTATCACCTTAGGCCATTGTTGCCGTAGTTGCTGGAGCGCCGCATCCACATATATCTGGCATAGCGTGGGCGAGTTCTTCATTCCCTGCGGCAGCACTGTCCACTCGAATCGCTGATCAGGCCCTTCCCTATTGATGGCGGGGAGGGTAAATGCGAATCTTTGGGTGTCGTGGGGGTGCAGCTTAATTGTGAAAAAACAATCTTTCAAGTCTATAATTAGCAGAGCCCACCCCTCAGGTATCATGGATGGGTTAGGCAGACCAGGCTGCAAGGCCCCCATGTCATACATCTGTTTGTTGACGGCTCGGAGATCATGTAACAGCCTATACTTCCCCGACTTCTTCTTTATTATAAAAATAGGGGTGTTCCATGGGCTAACAGATAGTTTCAAGTGTCCTTGAGAGTACTGTTCCTTTACCAGGGCATGTGCCTGGACTAGACTTTCCCTTTTTAGTGGCCATTGCTCAACCCATACAGGTTGTTCCATCTTCCACCTGATGGGGATTGGGAAAGTCCAAGCAATGGCCGTATTTATAAAGGGTAGCCGTCCGATGTCAGCACCATTCCCATCTGCGCCAGTATATCTCGACCGATCAGTGCGTGCACCCCATCGGGGAGTGGTAAGACGGATACGGTGCAGGTAACTAATTTTTCACCTATGGTGATCCGCAACAGCGGCGAGCGCTTCGCAAAAGTCATGCCGCCAACTCCACTGATGGTAGTGTTTGTGTCTCTGGCCGGCCAATGTGGCGGCCATTGTTGTGTACTTATAATGGAAACATCGGCTCCGGTATCCAATAGTGCCTCAACTCTTATGGTCTCGTCCCCATATGCCACGTCAACCGTTTTCCGGGGCCTCTGTTTCAACCCTATTGTTAACATTGCCATTCCTCCTGTTGATCCAAATGCTCTCGATTGTCGCGGTTGACTATGCAGCGGGGGAACCTTTTCTGTCAAGTGTGGCAGAGGCACCAATTGAGCCAATCGGGTTCCCTTTGGTATATGCAAAGGAGGGAACATGGCCGATACCATAATTAGTATTTCCCCGGTAAAGTCTTTGTCAATAAGGCCCGTTAACACCAAAGCCCCATTCAACGTTGCTGATGATCGTCCAATCAAAAGTGCGCCAACAGGTTGATTATCGATTTTTACAGGTCCCATGACACCTGTTTTCACCGTAACAGGTTTGCTGTCCATTAGAGTCACATTCACTGCGGTTGCCAAATCCAACCCGAGGCTCCCTCCGGTGGCTGGCTGGAGGTAAAGGGGTTTGTCTTGGCCGGACTCCCCGTCGTTGTTGTCGCCGTTGAGGGGAAAGCCGCTTTTTGTGTCGTCGCGGGGCGGCGGTTCCCGCTGGCCCTCCCGTTTCCCTGGGCCTTCCTCCGGCAGACGGTCTCGTTGTGCGAGTTGGATTGGCAATGAGGGCACCACACGTTCGCTGTCCTGCACTGCCTCTTCATATGGCCCACGATACCGCATCGATAGCAACGTAGTGCAGGTCTCCCTGATGAGCGAGGACCTTTCCCACTTTGCAGGGGGGCAAGGGCGGCAAATACTTGCGACTGACTAGCTTGCAATCCCTGGCTGATACTCTCTCCTACCTTGCGGATGGCATCGACCAAAAGGGCCTGTGAACCTATTGGTATTTGCGATAATCTATCAAGAGCCTCTTCTATAGTCCAAGTACTGGGCAGCGTATTTAGTACGTTTCGAGAAGTTTGATTACAATTTTGAAGGGCACATTGTTTAAGAATAGGGCCCTTGAGATATTCGGGTAACCCAGCTACCTGTATAGCTGCGGCAACCCTATCAATAAAGGTTCCAAACGCTTCATCTCGCCCTTGCTTGATGGACATATAGGAGGGCATTCTTCCAGGCTCTCTAATTTGGTCCAGTGCCATCCTAGCTAGTGTCATGGCAGCTTTTGCCTTATCCGGCCCCATTAGAGCCTGGGCCTCCAAGCGATTGTATGCACCGACCCCCAAGAGCTCATCCAGCGTGACCCCGTGTAGTGGATCTCCGGGCTGGCGCTGCACCGCAACTGCCTCCTGACAAACTGACTGCCAGTGGGCATTAAACAGCAGAATCTGATGCTGCGTCAGTATTAGCTTCATAATATTACGAATGTCGCCGGGGAGCAACACATTAGTGGACCACAGATAGTCTAACATCTGTTTTGTTGGCTCCCCACGTATTCCTGACTCATTTACCGTGGCACGCAATTGGGTCAGTATTTTCCAATCCAGATTCGTCATAGTAACAGTTATCTGGCCCTGGGCGTTGGGCGGAGAGTACACTACGGGGAAGGCGCCTACAAGCTCTGTCGCCGCCCCCACATCGCCTTCACGCAACGCCTCCCCTGCAATCTTCGCCCAAAGTCCTGCCCTCTCCGACCCTCCTGACTCGATCCTCATATCTTCTAAGAATGGATTCTTATTTCTCCCTTCCCCTGTCGCCTCTTCCTCGGGAGTTTCCGGGGGTAGAGGAGGCGCACTGGGTTGTGCTCCCTCCTCCCCTCCCCCGGGGGCCGGGGGTAGAGGAGGCGCACTGGGTTGTGCTCCCTCCTCCCCTCCCCCGGGGGCTTTCATAGTGAATTGCCGGACTGATGGAGGGAGGGGGTACGGATTGGTCTCTTCATCTGCCCTCATCGTTTTGGCCAGCCGCTGTGTCGCAGCGGCTGCCACTTTCTGCTCTACCCGATATATCGTTAAAGCGTTCGTTACGGCCCGCCAAGGCTTTGCCAATTTCTTAGCCGTCTTATTCTCACTAATCATTTCCTCAAACAATATATCGCCAAACTTACGCCACTCATCCTCCTCAAACAAATTATCAGAGTTAGTAAAACAGCCCTTCGCTACCCCGTAGGCCACTAACCCCGGTAATTCTTTATGACAATCTATATCTGGTGTCTTACGCTTTTCTAAAAAGCACTTAAGTAAATCTATTGCCGCTTGTTTCTCCATGCTTACTCACGGTGCCGTTGCCCCCGTACAAAGCTTCCGTTCGCGGCGTTCCGGCGGGACCCGCTATGGGTTCGTCCCGGGCGCTCTTCCCGAGTCGCCTTCTGCTCGCCCCAATCTTATGTTCCGCGGATTCCGGGTTACGTAGTCAGAACCGGCTTTCCCCTTGTACTCCGTCGCCTAATACCGGCTTACTCGTTCAGGGTTCTCGTCCAGCAAGGGTCCCTGTTCGGGCGCCATCTGTTGTCGACGGAGGGAAGACACAAACGCTCAATATGAGTGTTAGGTATGCTTCAGCTTTAATGGATAGCTCAATTGTCTTTTATCGTGTACAGGATAATTAGCTCATACATATTGCAAAAGCCAAGCTCCTTATTGGTAAGCGTCATCTACTGCCCTATCTGTTAGTTCCGCATTCTAATCTAACTATAACTCCCAGGGCAGTATGCCCTCTACTATCATTGTTTCTAATTGCCTGGGATTTCTCACAAGAGTTCCCAGACAAGCTGCCTGGGATTTCTCACAAGAGTTCCCAGACAAGCCTTGCGTACGTGCCTTTGCTCTTGTTTCCCTAGACTAGCTGGGTGCGGTAATCCGCCATTTCCTTGTCTTGCAGCTGCATGATATCAATGTGATTACGCGCAGCGAGCCAGTCCTCAACAGACTGGGACCTCCCCTGATAGCCAGGACTGCCGATAAATGATGGAAAGCAGCTTAGCCAGCTCCTCCACCAGTTCTCTCAGTACCCTCGGCTGGATCCCATCCGGCCCCATCGACTTGCATACATCCAAGTGCTGTAGCAGGTCGCCAACCATTTCCTCGTGGATAGTAAGGGCCACATCCTGCTCCCCATCCCCTTCCACCAGCTCAGGGTACTGGGTATCCAGAGAACAACCGGTTTTGACGCTAAAGACTGAGGCAAAGAAGGCATTAAGCACCTCAGCTTTTTCCTCATCTTTTGTGACTAAGTTTCCCCCTGCATCCAGTAAAGGATGGAGATTCTCCTTAGTCCTCCTTTTCATGTTAATGTGTTTATAAAAACATTTTTTGTTATCTTTAACGGCAGTAGCCAGATTTAGCTCCAGATGAGCTTTGGCCTTTCTAATTTTGTCCCTGCACAGCCTCGCAACATCCTTATAGTCCTCCTGAGTGGCCCGCCCTCTTTTCCAAAGATTATAAACCCTCTTTTTTCTCCTAAGCTCGAACCACAACTCTCTGTTCAGCCAGGCCGGTCTTCTTCTGCGCTGGCTCGTCTTTGGGCACGTGGGGACAGACCGCTCCTGAGCCATTAAGATTTCCTTCTAGAAGAGTTCCCAGCCTTCCTGGACTCCTCTGCCCTTCAGAACCTCCTCCCAAGGGACTCTGCCAATCAGTGTCCTGAGCAGCTCAAAGTCAGCCCTCCGGAAGTCCAAGACAGCGGTTTTACTGGTCCCCTTCCTGGCCTCGCCAAGAATAGAGAATTCTACCATTTCGTGGTCACTCTGCCGAAGAGAGCTCCCGACCACCACATCTCCCACCAGTCCTTCTCTGTTTGTGAACAGAAGGTCTAGCGGGGCACCTCCCCTGGTAGGCTCTCTAACCAGCTGCATCAGAAAGCTATTTTCCATGCTCTCCAGAAACCTCCTAGACTGCTTTCTCTGGACTGTGTTGTGCTTCCAGGATATATCAGGGAAGTTGAAGTCCCCCACGAGAACAAGCGCTGACAATTTCGCAACTTCTACCAGCTGCCTGTAGAATTCCTCAATTATGTTATTTCCTGAAACAGGAAAGCGATTTTAGAGGGATAGAGCTTTCATCCCCATTAGTGAAGCATTGTTTCTTTTTCTGTAATTAAAATACTGAATCTGGGACTTCCCTTAGAATTTAAAATATAACTTCAGGAAGTGAGGTTAATTTTTCTGTATGGGACAAGTTTACATAGTCTACACTGAATGAATTTCCAAATAAGAAAAAAATAGTAATAAACTTTCATTATTTTTTGATATACTTGTCCTGGGTTTGGTTAGGATAGAGTTAATTTTCCTCCCAGTAGCTGGTATGGTGCTGTGTTTTGGATTTAGGATGAGAATAATGTTGATAACACGCTTATGTTTTAGTTGTTGCAGAGCAGTGCTTATACTAAGCCAAGGACTTTTCAGCTTCTCATACCACCCTGCCAGTGAGGAGGCTAGGGATGCACAAGGAAAAGGATCTGATCAATTGCATTGTGCATCACTTTTTTTGCGAATCTTTTTTTTTCTTTTTCCCTTTTCTGTCCTATTGAAGTGTCCTTATCGCAACCCACAAGTTTTACTTGTTTTTACTATTCTTTCCCCTACCTCACCAGGACGGGGTGAGTGAGGAAACAGCTGCATAGTGCTTTAGCTGCCTGCTAAGATAAACCACAATAGAAATGATCTGTACTAACAGCAAGTCAATAAAATAAGCATTGGATCATAGGCAAAGTACAGCACAATGTAAAACCATAAACAAAGGCATAATAAGTTGGGTGATGACTTTTTTTTTCCATTATCAGTCAGATTTCAGAGATAAAACTACTAAAACAAGAACATGGCAGGCAGAATTAAGTAATTTCAAAAAAAAAAAAAGGCTTAAACATTCTCTGTGTTTACTTTTCAGAACATTGATGGGCTCTCAAGCCTGTGTTGTTTATTTTGGCTAGAGAACTTCATGTTACGCATTTGGTGGTAAACTGTTCTTATTTTCTCTGTAACATTTTTAATTCTTACCTATGATCATGAGCTGCATGAAAAATGTTTTTGAGACTTTTGACAGAAGTAGTGTTTACACTGAAACTCTGAAGCCAAGTTTGAATTTTCTCAACTTAATTACAGGTTTTCAGTATTCCATCTTTTAAGTGAAAAAAGACAGTAAATTCTAGATATTTGATGAAGCAATAGGAATTTCACTTTCAAAGACGTACATAACTTCTTTGTGTGCATATACATTTTGACGTGCTTGGGAAGTAGCCAGCAATATCCAAAAAGATGTCTAAACGTATGCTATGCAAATCAGGGCTTGTGAATAATGAAAGTTGGTTGGGTTTTGGATTTGTTTTTGGGTTTTGGTATGTTTTTTGGTTACGATTTGATTTGGTTAGGGTTCTGGTTAGGGTTTGGATTTAGGTTTGGGTTAGGGTTAGGTTTTGGGTTACAGTTTGCCTAAGGGTTACGGTAACGCTCAGGGTTTGGATTAGGGTTTGGGTTCGGGTTAGTGTAAGGTTAAGGGGTAGGGTTAGGGTTAGGGTTTCGGTTGGGTAGGGTTTGGGTTAGGGTCAGGGTTAGGGTTTGGTTTAGTGTTTGGGTTGGTTAGAGCTTGTATTATGGTTTGGTAATAGGTTAGAGTTTGGGTTAATTTTTGTGTTAGGTTAGGATATGGATTAGGGTTCTGGTGAGAGTTAGGCTTTAGGTTATGTTCTGGGTTATGCTTTGTACTAGGGTTTGGGTTGGTTAGAGTTTGGGATACGGTTAGTATTAGGTTTTACTTTGGTTAGGGTTTGTATTAGTGTTTGGATTAGCGTTTTGGTATGTTTTTCGGTTAGGTTTTCATTCGGTAAGTATTCTGGTTAGGGTTTGTATTTGGAATTGTGTTCGTATTTGGGTAAGTGTTACGGTTTCGCTCAGGGTTTCATTAGGGTTAGGGTTTGGGTTAGGTTTATGGTTAGGGTTAGGGTTTGGGTTAGGGTTTGGCTTAGGGTTTGTGTTAGGGTTTGGATTGGTTAGATTTTGGGTTAGGATTAGGGTTTGGGTTATGGGTTTTACTTGGTTAGGGTTGGAGTTAGGGTTTGGCTCAGGGTTCGGGTTGGTTAGGGATTGTGTTAGGGTTTGTGTTGGGGTTTGACTTAGGGTTTGGGTTAGTGTCAGTGTTTCGCTTAGGCTTTGGGTTAGGGTTTGTGTCGGTTACGGTTAGGTTTAGGTTTAGGGTTAGGTTTAGGGTTAGGGTTAGGGTTAGGGTTAGGCTTAGGGTTAGGCTTAGGCTTAGGCTTAGGCTTTGGGTTAGGGTTGAGTTTGGGGTTGGGGATAAGGTTAGGATTGGGGTTAGTGGTAGGTATGGAGGTAGGTATACGGTTAGGGTTAGGGGTAGGGGTAGGGTTATGGTTAGGTTTAAGGAAAGGTTTAGGGTTGGGTTGGGGATGGGTTTAGGGTTAGGGTTTGGATTGGTTAGGGGTTGAATTGGTTAGGTTTTGGTTTGGGCTTGGGTTGGTTAGGCTTTGTATTATGGTTTGGATTAGTTAGTTTCAGTTAATTTTTGTGTTAGTTTAGGATTTGGATTAGGGTTCTGTTTAGAGTTAGGCATTAGTTTATGTTTTGGGTTAGTGTTATGGTTGGTTAAGTTTGGGGTTAGGGCTAAGTTTAGGTTTAGGGTTTGGTTTGGGGTTAGAGTTTGGGTTAATTTTCGTGTTAGGTTAGGGTTTGGATTAGGGTTCTGGTTAGAGTTAGGCTTTAGGTAAGATTTTGTTTTACATTTTGTGTTGTTTAGGTTTTGGGTTTGGGTTTGGGTTCTGGGTTTTGCTTGGTTAGGGTTGGAGTTAGGGTTTGGCTCAGGGTTCGGGTTGGTTAGGGATTGTGTTGGGGTTTGACTTAGGGTTTGGGTTAGTGTCAGTGTTTCACTTAGGCTTTGGGTTAGGGTTTGTGTTGGTTACAGTTAGGGTTAGGGTTAGGGTTAGGGTTAGGGTTAGGGTTAGGGTTAGGTTAGGGTTAGGGTTTGGATTGGTTAGTGTTTGGGTTGGTTAGGGTTTGGGTTGTTTCGGCTTTGTGTTAGTGTTTGGGTTGGTTAGAGTTTGTATTAGGGTTTGGTTTTGGGTTAGAGTTTGGGTTAATTTTCGTGTTAGGTTAGGGTTTGTATTAGGGTTCTGGTTAGAGTTAGGCTTTAGGTAAGATTTTGTGTTACATTTTGTGTTGTTTAGGTTTTGGGTTAGGGTTTGGGTTACGGGTTTTGCTTGGTTAGGGTTGGAGTTAGGGTTTGGCTCAGGGTTCGGGTTGGTTAGGGATTGTGTTAGGGTTTGTGTTGGGGTTTGACTTAGGGTTTGGGTTAGTGCCAACGTTTCACTTAGGCTTTGGGTTAGGGTTTGTGTCGGTTACGGTTAGGGTTAGGGTTAGGGTTAGGGTTAGGGTTAGGTTTAGGATTACGGTTAGGGTTAGGGTTAGGGTTTGGGTTGGTTAGGGTTTGAGTTGGTTAAGGTTGGGGTTGGTTAGGGTTGGGGTTGGAGTTAGGGTTTGGGTTACAGATAGGGTTAGGGTTGGTTATAGGTTTGGGGTTAGGTTTAGGGTTAGGGTTAGGGTTTGCTTTAGTGTTTGGGTTGTTTAGGGTTTGTATTATGGTTTGGGTTTGGGTTAGAGTTTGGGTTAATTTTTGTGTTAGGTTAGGGTTTGGATTAGGGTTCTGGTTAGAGTTAGGCTTTAGGTTTGAATTTTGTGTTGCAGTTTGTGTTGTTTAGGTTTTGGGTTAGGGTTTGGGTTACGGGTTTTGCTTGGTTAGGGTTGGAGTTACGATTTGGCTCAGGCCTCGGCTTGGTTATGGATTGTGCTAGGATTTGTGTTCTGGTTTGAGTTAGGGTTTGCGTTAGTGTTTCACTTAGGCTTTGGGTTAAGGTTTGTGTTGGTTACGGTTACAGTTAGGGTTAGGGTTAGGGGTTAGGGTTAGGGTGAGGTTAGGGTTAGGGTTTGGATTGGTTAGGTTTGGGTTGGTTCGGCTTTGTGCTAGTGTTTGGGTTGGTTAGAGTTTGTATTAGGGTTTGGTTTAGGGTTAGAGTTTGGGTTAATTTCGTGGTTACTGGTGTTAGGTTAGGGATCGGATTCTCTGAGGGTTAGAAACAGGTAAGATTTTGTGTTCATTTTGAGATAAAGACAGTTTTGGATTAAGACAGGTTTGGGTTACGGGTTTAATGCTTAATAATAGTGATTGGAGTTAATAGTTTTTTAATAATGTGTTTAGGGTCAAGTGATGGTGCAATTGCTCACCACCCGCTGACCGATGCCCAACGTTTCACTTAGAGCTTTGGGTTAGGGTTTGGGGTTACGGTTAGGGTTAGGGTTAGGGTTTAGTCAGATGGTTAGGTAATACGGTTAGGCCAGTTTGGGTTAGGGTTCCTGGGTTGGTTAGGGTTTGGATTGGTTAGAGTTTCTGTTAGGGTTTGGGTAAGGGTTTGGGTTGGTTAGGTTTTGTCTTAGGGTTAGGATTAGGGTCAGGGTTAGGGTTTGGTTTCGTGTTTGGGTTAGTTAGAGTTTTTATTATGGTTTGGTTTTGGTTAGACTTTGGGTTAACTCTTGGGTTAACTTTTGTGTCAGGTTAGGGTTTGGATTAGGGTTCTGGTTAGAGTTAGGCTTTAGGTAAGATTTTGTGTTACATTAAGTGTGGTTTAGGTTTTGGGTTAGGGTTTGGATTACGGGTTTTGCTTGGTTAGGGTTGGAGTTAGGGTTTGGCTCAGGGTTCGGCTTGGTTAGGGATTGTGTTAGGGTTTGTGTTGGGGTTTGACTTAGGGTTTGGGTTAGTGCCAACGTTTCACTTAGGCTTTGGGTTAGGGTTTGTGTCGGTTACGGTTAGGTTTAGGGTTACGGTTAGGCTTAGGGTTAGGGTTAGGGTTACGTTTAGGGTTAGGGTTAGGGTTTGGGTTGGTTAGGGTTTGAGTTGGTTAAGGTTGGGGTTGATT
The DNA here is from genome assembly GCF_040182565.1 of Anser cygnoides. Lineage (NCBI taxonomy): Eukaryota > Metazoa > Chordata > Aves > Anseriformes > Anatidae > Anser > Anser cygnoides. Next base: position 6,025,145 of record NC_089911.1, read on the forward strand.
AGGGTTGGGGTTGGAGTTAGGGTTTGGGTTACAGATAGGGTTAGGGTTAGTTTTAGGGTTGGGGTTTTTAGGGTTATGTTAGGTTTAGGGTTAGGGTATGCTTTAGTGTTTGGGTTGTTTAGGTTTGTTTGTTTTAAGTTTTGGGTTTGGGTTATATTTTGGGTTAATTTTTGTGTAAGGTTACGGTTTGGATTAGGGTTCTGGTTAGAGTTAGGCTTTAGGTTTGAATTTGTGTTGCAGTTTGTGTTGTTTAGTTTTTGGGTTAGGGTTTGGGTTACGGGTTTTTCTTGGTTAGGGTTGGAGTTAGGATTTGGCTCAGGCCTCGGCTTGGTTATGGATTGTGCTAGGATTTGTGTTGTGGTTTCTGTTAGGGTTTGCGTTAGTGTTTCACTTAGGCTTTGGGTTAAGGTTTGTGTTGGTTACGGTTACAGTTAGGGTTAGGGTTAGGGTTAGGGTTAGGGTTAGGGTTTGGATTGGTTAGGGTTTGGGTTCTTTCGGCTTTGTGTTAGTGTTTGGGTTGGTTAGAGTTTGTATTAGGGTTTGGGTTTGTGTTATTTTGGGTTTGCGTGAGGTTTTGGGTTAGCTTTGGGTTTGGGTTATATTTTGGGTTATTAGGGTTTGGTTTTGGGTTAGAGTTTGGGTTAATTTTCGTGTTACGGTAGGGTTTGGATTAGGGTTCTGGTTAGAGTTAGGCTTTAGGTAAGATTTTGTGTTACAGTTTGTGTTGTTTAGGTTTTGGGTTAGGGTTTGGGTTACGGGTTTTGCTTGGTTAGGGTTGGAGTTAGGGTTTGGCTCAGGGTTCGGGTTGGTTAGGGATTGTGTTAGGGTTTGTGTTGGGGTTTGACTTAGGGTTTGCGTTAGTGCCAACGTTTCACTTAGGCTTTGGGTTAGGGTTTGTGTTGGTTACGGTTAGGGTTAGGGTTAGGGTTAGGGTTAGGGTTAGGGTTAGGGTTAGGGTTTGGGTTGGTTAGGGTTTGAGTTGGTTAAGGTTGGGGTTGATTAGGGTTGGGGTTGGAGTTAGGGTTTGGGTTACAGATAGGGTTAGGGTTAGTTTTAGGGTTGGGGTTAGGTTATGTTTAGGGTTAGGGTTAGGGTTAGGGTATGCTTTAGTGTTTGGGTTGTTTAGGGTTTGTATTAAGTTTTGGGTTTGGGTTATATTTTGGGTTAATTTTTGTGTAAGGTTACGGTTTGGATTAGGGTTCTGGTTAGAGTTAGGCTTTAGGTTTGAATTTGTGTTGCAGTTTGTGTTGTTTAGTTTTTGGGTTAGGGTTTGGGTTACGGGTTTTTCTTGGTTAGGGTTGGAGTTACGATTTGGCTCAGGCCTCGGCTTGGTTATGGATTGTGCTAGGATTTGTGTTGTGGTTTCAGTTAGGGTTTGCGTTAGTGTTTCACTTAGGCTTTGGGTTAAGGTTTGTGTTGGTTACGGTTACAGTTAGGGTTAGGGTTAGGGTTAGGGTTAGGGTTAGGGTTTGGATTGGTTAGGGTTTGGGTTGGTTCGGCTTTGTGTTAGTGTTTGGGTTGGTTAGAGTTTGTATTAGGGTTTGGTTTTGGGTTAAAGTTTGGGTTAATTTTCGTGTTACAGTAGGGTTTGGATTAGGGTTTGGTTTTGGGTTAGAGTTTGGGTTAATTTTCGTGTTACGGTAGGGTTTGGATTAGGGTTCTGGTTAGAGTTAGGCTTTAGGTAAGATTTTGTGTTACATTTTGTGTTGTTTAGGTTTTGGGTTAGGGTTTGGGTTACGGGTTTTGCTTGGTTAGGGTTGGAGTTAGGGTTTGGCTCAGGGTTCGGGTTGGTTAGGGATTGTGTTAGGGTTTGTGTTGGGGTTTGACTTAGGGTTTGCGTTAGTGCCAACGTTTCACTTAGGCTTTGGGTTAGGGTTTGTGTCGGTTACGGTTAGTGTTAGGGTTAGGGTTAGGCTTAGGGTTAGGTTTAGGGTTACGGTTAGGGTTAGGGTTAGGGTTTGGGTTGGTTAGGGTTTGAGTTGGTTAAGGTTGGGGTTGATTAGGGTTGGGGTTGGAGTTAGGGTTTGGGTTACAGATAGGGTTAGGGTTAGTTTTAGGGTTGGGGTTAGGTTTTAGGGTTAGGGTTAGGGTTAGGGTATGCTTTAGTGTTTGGGTTGTTTAGGGTTTGTATTAAGTTTTGGGTTTGGGTTATATTTTGGGTTAATTTTTGTGTAAGGTTACGGTTTGGATTAGGGTTCTGGTTAGAGTTAGGCTTTAGGTTTGAATTTGTGTTGCAGTTTGTGGTGTTTAGTTTTTGGGTTAGGGTTTGGGTTACGGGTTTTTCTTGGTTAGGGTTGGAGTTACGATTTGGCTCAGGCCTCGGCTTGGTTATGGATTGTGCTAGGATTTGTGTTGTGGTTTCAGTTAGGGTTTGCGTTAGTGTTTCACTTAGGCTTTGGGTTAAGGTTTGTGTTGGTTACGGTTACAGTTAGGGTTAGGGTTAGGGTTAGGGTTAGGGTTAGGGTTTTAGGAGGGTTGGTTAGGGTTTGGGTTGGTTCGGCTTTGTGTTAGTGTTTGGGTTGGTTAGAGTTTGTATTAGGGTTTGGTTTTGGGTTAGAGTTTGGGTTAATTTTCGTGTTACGGTAGGGTTTGGATTAGGGTTCTGGTTAGAGTTAGGCTTTAGGTAAGATTTTGTGTTACATTTTGTGTTGTTTAGGTTTTGGGTTAGGGTTTGGGTTACAGGTTTTGCTTGGTTAGGGTTGGAGTTAGGGTTTGGCTCAGGGTTCGGGTTGGTTAGGGATTGTGTTAGGGTTTGTGTTGGGGTTTGACTTAGGGTTTGGGTTAGTGCCAACGTTTCACTTAGGCTTTGGGTTAGGGTTTGTGTCGGTTACGGTTAGTGTTAGGGTTAGGGTTAGGCTTAGGGTTAGGTTTAGGGTTACGGTTAGGGTTAGGGTTAGGGTTTGGGTTGGTTAGGGTTTGAGTTGGTTAAGGTTGGGGTTGATTAGGGTTGGGGTTGGAGTTAGGGTTTGGGTTACAGATAGGGTTAGGGTTAGTTTTAGGGTTGGGGTTAGGTTTAGGGTTAGGGTTAGGGTTAGGGTTAGGGTATGCTTTAGTGTTTGGGTTGTTTAGGGTTTGTATTAAGTTTTGGGTTTGGGTTATATTTTGGGTTAATTTTTGTGTAAGGTTACGGTTTGGATTAGGGTTCTGGTTAGAGTTAGGCTTTAGGTTTGAATTTGTGTTGCAGTTTGTGTTGTTTAGTTTTTGGGTTAGGGTTTGGGTTACGGGTTTTTCTTGGTTAGGGTTGGAGTTACGATTTGGCTCAGGCCTCGGCTTGGTTATGGATTGTGCTAGGATTTGTGTTGTGGTTTCAGTTAGGGTTTGCGTTAGTGTTTCACTTAGGCTTTGGGTTAAGGTTTGTGTTGGTTACGGTTACAGTTAGGGTTAGGGTTAGGGTTAGGGTTAGGGTTAGGGTTAGGGTTAGGATTGGTTAGGGTTTGGGTTGGTTCGGCTTTGTGTTAGTGTTTGGGTTGGTTAGAGTTTGTATTAGGGTTTGGTTTTGGGTTAGAGTTTGGGTTAATTTTCGTGTTACGGTAGGGTTTGGATTAGGGTTCTGGTTAGAGTTAGGCTTTAGGTAAGATTTTGTGTTACATTTTGTGTTGTTTAGGTTTTGGGTTAGGGTTTGGGTTACGGGTTTTGCTTGGTTAGGGTTGGAGTTAGGGTTTGGCTCAGGGTTCGGGTTGGTTAGGGATTGTGTTAGGGTTTGTGTTGGGGTTTGACTTAGGGTTTGGGTTAGTGCCAACGTTTCACTTAGGCTTTGGGTTAGGGTTTGTGTCGGTTACGGTTAGTGTTAGGGTTAGGGTTAGGCTTAGGGTTAGGTTTAGGGTTACGGTTAGGGTTAGGGTTAGGGTTTGGGTTGGTTAGGGTTTGAGTTGGTTAAGGTTGGGGTTGATTAGGGTTGGGGTTGGAGTTAGGGTTTGGGTTACAGATAGGGTTAGGGTTAGTTTTAGGGTTGGGGTTAGGTTTATGTTTAGGGTTAGGGTTAGGGTTAGGGTATGCTTTAGTGTTTGGGTTGTTTAGGGTTTGTATTAAGTTTTGGGTTTGGGTTATATTTTGGGTTAATTTTTGTGTAAGGTTACGGTTTGGATTAGGGTTCTGGTTAGAGTTAGGCTTTAGGTTTGAATTTGTGTTGCAGTTTGTGTTGTTTAGTTTTTGGGTTAGGGTTTGGGTTACGGGTTTTTCTTGGTTAGGGTTGGAGTTACGATTTGGCTCAGGCCTCGGCTTGGTTATGGATTGTGCTAGGATTTGTGTTGTGGTTTCAGTTAGGGTTTGCGTTGGTGTTTCACTTAGGCTTTGGGTTAAGGTTTGTGTTGGTCACGGTTACAGTTAGGGTTAGGGTTAGGGTTAGGGTTAGGGTTAGGGTTAGGTTTAGGGTTAGTGTTAGTGTTAGGGTTTGGATTGGTTAGGGTTTGGGTTGGTTAAGGATTGTGTTAGGGTTTGTGTTGGGGTTTGACTTAGGGTTTGGGTTAGTGCCAACGTTTCACTTAGGCTTTGGGTTAGGGTTTGTGTCGGTTGCGGTTAGGGTTAGGGTTAGGCTTAGGGTTAGGGTTAGGCTTAGCGTTAGGTTTAGGGTTACGGTTAGGGTTAGGGTTAGGGTTTGGGTTGGTTAGGGTTTGAGTTGGTTAAGGCTGGGGTTGATTAGGGTTGGGGTTGGAGTTAGGGTTTGGGTTACAGATAGGGTTAGGGTTAGTTTTAGGGTTGGGGTTAGGTTTAGGGTTAGGGTTAGGGTTAGGGTATGCTTTAGTGTTTGGGTTGTTTAGGGTTTGTATTAAGTTTTGGGTTTGGGTTATATTTTGGGTTAATTTTTGTGTAAGGTTACGGTGTGGATTAGGGTTCTGGTTAGAGTTAGGCTTTAGGTTTGAATTTGTGTTGCAGTTTGTGGTGTTTAGTTTTTGGGTTAGGGTTTGGGTTACGGGTTTTTCTTGGTTAGGGTTGGAGTTACGATTTGGCTCAGGCCTCGGCTTGGTTATGGATTGTGCTAGGATTTGTGTTGTGGTTTCAGTTAGGGTTTGCGTTAGTGTTTCACTTAGGCTTTGGGTTAAGGTTTGTGTTGGTTACGGTTACAGTTAGGGTTAGGGTTAGGGTTAGGGTTAGGGTTAGGGTTAGGGTTAGGGTTAGGGTTAGGGTTAGGGTTAGGGTTTGGATTGGTTAGGGTTTGGGTTGGTTAGGGTTTGGGTTGGTTCGGCTTTGTGTTAGTGTTTGGGTTGGTTAGAGTTTGTATTAGGGTTTGGTTTTGGGTTAGAGTTTGGGTTAATTTTCGTGTTACGGTAGGGTTTGGATTAGGGTTCTGGTTAGAGTTAGGCTTTAGGTAAGATTTTGTGTTACATTTTGTGTTGTTTAGGTTTTGGGTTAGGGTTTGGGTTACAGGTTTTGCTTGGTTAGGGTTGGAGTTAGGGTTTGGCTCAGGGTTCGGGTTGGTTAGGGATTGTGTTAGGGTTTGTGTTGGGGTTTGACTTAGGGTTTGGGTTAGTGCCAACGTTTCACTTAGGCTTTGGGTTAGGGTTTGTGTCGGTTACGGTTAGGGTTAGGGTTAGGGTTAGGGTTAGGGTTAGGTTTGGGGTTACGGTTAGGGTTAGGGTTAGGGTTTGGGTTGGTTAGGGTTTGAGTTGGTTAAGGTTGGGGTTGATTAGGGTTGGGGTTGGAGTTAGGGTTTGGGTTACAGATAGGGTTAGGGTTAGTTTTAGGGTTGGGGTTAGGTTTAGGGTTAGGGTTAGGGTTAGGGTATGCTTTAGTGTTTGGGTTGTTTAGGGTTTGTATTAAGTTTTGGGTTTGGGTTATATTTTGGGTTAATTTTTGTGTAAGGTTACGGTTTGGATTAGGGTTCTGGTTAGAGTTAGGCTTTAGGTTTGAATTTGTGTTGCAGTTTGTGTTGTTTAGTTTTTGGGTTAGGGTTTGGGTTACGGGTTTTTCTTGGTTAGGGTTGGAGTTACGATTTGGCTCAGGCCTCGGCTTGGTTATGGATTGTGCTAGGATTTGTGTTGTGGTTTCAGTTAGGGTTTGCGTTAGTGTTTCACTTAGGCTTTGGGTTAAGGTTTGTGTTGGTTACGGTTACAGTTAGGGTTAGGGTTAGTGTTAGGGTTAGGGTTAGGGTTTGGATTGGTTAGGGTTTGGGTTGGTTCGGCTTTGTGTTAGTGTTTGGGTTGGTTAGAGTTTGTATTAGGGTTTGGTTTTGGGTTAAAGTTTGGGTTAATTTTCGTGTTACAGTAGGGTTTGGATTAGGGTTTGGTTTTGGGTTAGAGTTTGGGTTAATTTTCGTGTTACGGTAGGGTTTGGATTAGGGTTCTGGTTAGAGTTAGGCTTTAGGTAAGATTTTGTGTTACATTTTTTGTTGTTTAGGTTTTGGGTTAGGGTTTGGGTTACGGGTTTTGCTTGGTTAGGGTTGGAGTTAGGGTTTGGCTCAGGGTTCGGGTTGGTTAGGGATTGTGTTAGGGTTTGTGTTGGGGTTTGACTTAGGGTTTGCGTTAGTGCCAACGTTTCACTTAGGCTTTGGGTTAGGGTTTGTGTCGGTTACGGTTAGGGTTAGGGTTAGGGTTAGGTTTGGGTTGGTTAGGGTTAGGGTTAGGGTTTGGGTTGGTTAGTTGGTTGGTTAAGGTAGGGGTTGATTAGGGTTGGGGTTGGAGTTAGGGTTTGGGTTACAGATAGGGTTAGGGTTAGTTTGAGGGTTGGGGTTAGGTTTAGGGTTAGGGTTAGGGTTAGGGTATGCTTTAGTGTTTGGGTTGTTTAGGGTTTGTATTAAGTTTTGGGTTTGGGTTATATTTTGGGTTAATTTTTGTGTAAGGTTACGGTGTGGATTAGGGTTCTGGTTAGAGTTAGGCTTTAGGTTTGAATTTGTGTTGCAGTTTGTGGTGTTTAGTTTTTGGGTTAGGGTTTGGGTTACGGGTTTTTCTTGGTTAGGGTTGGAGTTGCGATTTGGCTCAGGCCTCGGCTTGGTTATGGATTGTGCTAGGATTTGTGTTGTGGTTTCAGTTAGGGTTTGCGTTAGTGTTTCACTTAGGCTTTGGGTTAAGGTTTGTGTTGGTTACGGTTACAGTTAGGGTTAGGGTTAGTGTTAGGGTTAGGGTTAGGGTTTGGATTGGTTAGGGTTTGGGTTGGTTCGGCTTTGTGTTAGTGTTTGGGTTGGTTAGAGTTTGTATTAGGGTTTGGTTTTGGGTTAAAGTTTGGGTTAATTTTCGTGTTACAGTAGGGTTTGGATTAGGGTTTGGTTTTGGGTTAGAGTTTGGGTTAATTTTCATGTTACGGTAGGGTTTGGATTAGGGTTCTGGTTAGAGTTAGGCTTTAGGTAAGATTTTGTGTTACATTTTGTGTTGTTTAGGTTTTAGGTTAGGGTTTGGGTTACGGGTTTTGCTTGGTTAGGGTTGGAGTTAGGGTTTGGCTCAGGGTTCGGGTTGGTTAGGGATTGTGTTAGGATTTGTGTTGGGGTTTGACTTAGGGTTTGGGTTAGTGCCAACGTTTCACTTAGGCTTTGGGTTAGGGTTTGTGTCGGTTACGGTTAGGGTTAGGGTTAGGGTTAGGGTTAGGGTTAGGTTTGGGGTTACGGTTAGGGTTAGGGTTAGGGTTTGGGTTGGTTAGGGTTTGAGTTGGTTAAGGCTGGGGTTGATTAGGGTTGGGGTTGGAGTTAGGGTTTGGGTTACAGATAGGGTTAGGGTTAGTTTTAGGGTTGGGGTTAGGTTTAGGGTTAGGGTTAGGGTTAGGGTATGCTTTAGTGTTTGGGTTGTTTAGGGTTTCGTATTAAGTTTTGGGTTTGGGTTATATTTTGGGTTAATTTTTGTGTAAGGTTACGGTGTGGATTAGGGTTCTGGTTAGAGTTAGGCTTTAGGTTTGAATTTGTGTTGCAGTTTGTGGTGTTTAGTTTTTGGGTTAGGGTTTGGGTTACGGGTTTTTCTTGGTTAGGGTTGGAGTTACGATTTGGCTCAGGCCTCGGCTTGGTTATGGATTGTGCTAGGATTTGTGTTGTGGTTTCAGTTAGGGTTTGCGTTAGTGTTTCACTTAGGCTTTGGGTTAAGGTTTGTGTTGGTTACGGTTACAGTTAGGGTTAGGGTTAGTGTTAGGGTTAGGGTTAGGGTTTGGATTGGTTAGGGTTTGGGTTGGTTCGGCTTTGTGTTAGTGTTTGGGTTGGTTAGAGTTTGTATTAGGGTTTGGTTTTGGGTTAAAGTTTGGGTTAATTTTCGTGTTACAGTAGGGTTTGTATTAGGGTTTGGTTTTGGGTTAGAGTTTGGGTTAATTTTCGTGTTACGGTAGGGTTTGGATTAGGGTTCTGGTTAGAGTTAGGCTTTAGGTAAGATTTTGTGTTACATTTTTTGTTGTTTAGGTTTTGGGTTAGGGTTTGGGTTACGGGTTTTGCTTGGTTAGGGTTGGAGTTAGGGTTTGGCTCAGGGTTCGGGTTGGTTAGGGATTGTGTCAGGGTTTGTGTTGGGGTTTGACTTAGGGTTTGCGTTAGTGCCAACGTTTCACTTAGGCTTTGGGTTAGGGTTTGTGTCGGTTACGGTTAGGGTGTTATAGGGTTAGGGTTAGGGTTAGGTTTAGGGTTACGGTTAGGGTTAGGGTTAGGGTTTGGGTTGGTTAGGGTTTGAGTTGGTTAAGGTAGGGGTTGATTAGGGTTGGGGTTGGAGTTAGGGTTTGGGTTACAGATAGGGTTAGGGTTAGTTTGAGGGTTGGGGTTAGGTTTAGGGTTAGGGTTAGGGTTAGGGTATGCTTTAGTGTTTGGGTTGTTTAGGGTTTGTATTAAGTTTTGGGTTTGGGTTATATTTTGGGTTAATTTTTGTGTAAGGTTACGGTGTGGATTAGGGTTCTGGTTAGAGTTAGGCTTTAGGTTTGAATTTGTGTTGCAGTTTGTGTTGTTTAGTTTTTGGGTTAGGGTTTGGGTTACGGGTTTTTCTTGGTTAGGGTTGGAGTTACGATTTGGCTCAGGCCTCGGCTTGGTTATGGATTGTGCTAGGATTTGTGTTGTGGTTTCAGTTAGGGTTTGCGTTAGTGTTTCACTTAGGCTTTGGGTTAAGGTTTGTGTTGGTTACGGTTACAGTTAGGGTTAGGGTTAGTGTTAGGGTTAGGGTTAGGGTTTGGATTGGTTAGGGTTTGGGTTGGTTCGGCTTTGTGTTAGTGTTTGGGTTGGTTAGAGTTTGTATTAGGGTTTGGTTTTGGGTTAAAGTTTGGGTTAATTTTCGTGTTACAGTAGGGTTTGTATTAGGGTTTGGTTTTGGGTTAACGTTTGGGTTAATTTTCGTGTTACGGTAGGGTTTGGATTAGGGTTCTGGTTAGAGTTAGGCTTTAGGTAAGATTTTGTGTTACATTTTTTGTTGTTTAGGTTTTGGGTTAGGGTTTGGGTTACGGGTTTTGCTTGGTTAGGGTTGGAGTTAGGGTTTGGCTCAGGGTTCGGGTTGGTTAGGGATTGTGTCAGGGTTTGTGTTGGGGTTTGACTTAGGGTTTGCGTTAGTGCCAACGTTTCACTTAGGCTTTGGGTTAGGGTTTGTGTCGGTTACGGTTAGGGTTAGGGTTAGGGTTAGGGTTAGGGTTAGGTTTGGGGTTACGGTTAGGGTTAGGGTTAGGGTTTGGGTTGGTTAGGGTTTGAGTTGGTTAAGGTTGGGGTTGGTTAGGGTTGGGGTTGGAGTTAGGGTTTGGGTTACAGATAGGGTTAGGGTTAGTTTTAGGGTTGGGGTTAGGTTTAGGGTTAGGGTTAGGGTTAGGGTTAGGGTATGCTTTAGTGTTTGGGTTGTTTAGGGTTTGTATTAAGTTTTGGGTTTGGGTTATATTTTGGGTTAATTTTTGTGTAAGGTTACGGTGTGGATTAGGGTTCTGGTTAGAGTTAGGCTTTAGGTTTGAATTTGTGTTGCAGTTTGTGGTGTTTAGTTTTTGGGTTAGGGTTTGGGTTACGGGTTTTTCTTGGTTAGGGTTGGAGTTACGATTTGGCTCAGGCCTCGGCTTGGTTATGGATTGTGCTAGGATTTGTGTTGTGGTTTCAGTTAGGGTTTGCGTTAGTGTTTCACTTAGGCTTTGGGTTAAGGTTTGTGTTGGTTACGGTTACAGTTAGGGTTAGTGTTAGGGTTAGGGTTAGGGTTAGGGTTAGGGTTTGGATTGGTTAGGGTTTGTGTTGGTTAGGGTTTGGGTTGGTTCGGCTTTGTGTTAGTGTTTGGGTTGGTTAGAGTTTGTATTAGGGTTTGGTTTTGGGTTAACGTTTGGGTTAATTTTCGTGTTACGGTAGGGTTTGGATTAGGGTTCTGGTTAGAGTTAGGCTTTAGGTAAGATTTTGTGTTACATTTTGTGTTGTTTAGGTTTTGGGTTAGGGTTTGGGTTACAGGTTTTGCTTGGTTAGGGTTGGAGTTAGGGTTTGGCTCAGGGTTCGGGTTGGTTAGGGATTGTGTTAGGGTTTGTGTTGGGGTTTGACTTAGGGTTTGGGTTAGTGCCAACGTTTCACTTAGGCTTTGGGTTAGGGTTTGTGTCGGTTACGGTTAGTGTTAGGGTTAGGGTTAGGCTTAGGGTTTGGCTTAGGATTACATTTAGGGTTAGGGTTAGGGTTTGGGTTGGTTAGGGTTTGAGTTGGTGAAGGTTGGGGTTGATTAGGGTTGGGGTTGGAGTTAGGGTTTGGGTTACAGATAGGGTTAGGGTTAGTTTTAGGGTTGGGGTTAGGGTTATGTTTAGGGTTAGGGTTAGGGTTAGGGTATGCTTTAGTGTTTGGGTTGTTTAGGGTTTGTATTAAGTTTTGGGTTTGGGTTATATTTTGGGTTAATTTTTGTGTAAGGTTACGGTTTGGATTAGGGTTCTGGTTAGAGTTAGGCTTTAGGTTTGAATTTGTGTTGCAGTTTGTGTTGTTTAGTTTTTGGGTTCGGGTTTGGGTTACGGGTTTTTCTTGGTTAGGGTTGGAGTTGCGGTTTGGCTCAGGCCTCGGCTTGGTTATGGATTGTGCTAGGATTTGTGTTGTGGTTTCAGTTAGGGTTTGCGTTGGTGTTTCACTTAGGCTTTGGGTTAAGGTTTGTGTTGGTCACGGTTACAGTTAGGGTTAGGGTTAGGCTTAGGGTTAGGGTTAGGTTTAGGGTTAGTGTTAGTGTTAGGGTTTGGATTGGTTAGGGTTTGGGTTGGTTAAGGATTGTGTTAGGGTTTGTGTTGGGGTTTGACTTAGGGTTTGGGTTAGTGCCAACGTTTCACTTAGGCTTTGGGTTAGGGTTTGTGTCGGTTGCGGTTAGGGTTAGGGTTAGGCTTAGGGTTAGGGTTAGGCTTAGCGTTAGGTTTAGGGTTACGGTTAGGGTTAGGGTTAGGGTTTGGGTTGGTTCGGCTTTGTGTTAGTGTTTGGGTTGGTTAGAGTTTGTATTAGGGTTTGGTTTTGGGTTAACGTTTGGGTTAATTTTCGTGTTACGGTAGGGTTTGGATTAGGGTTCTGGTTAGAGTTAGGCTTTAGGTAAGATTTTGTGTTACATTTTGTGTTGTTTAGGTTTTGGGTTAGGGTTTGGGTTACAGGTTTTGCTTGGTTAGGGTTGGAGTTAGGGTTTGGCTCAGGGTTCGGGTTGGTTAGGGATTGTGTTAGGGTTTGTGTTGGGGTTTGACTTAGGGTTTGGGTTAGTGCCAACGTTTCACTTAGGCTTTGGGTTAGGGTTTGTGTCGGTTACGGTTAGTGTTAGGGTTACGGTTAGGCTTAGGGTTTGGCTTAGGATTACGTTTAGGGTTAGGGTTAGGGTTTGGGTTGGTTAGGGTTTGAGTTGGTGAAGGCTGGGGTTGATTAGGGTTGGGGTTGGAGTTAGGGTTTGGGTTACAGATAGGGTTAGGGTTAGTTTTAGGGTTGGGGTTAGGGTTATGTTTAGGGTTAGGGTTAGGGTTAGGGTATGCTTTAGTGTTTGGGTTGTTTAGGGTTTGTATTAAATTTTGGGTTTGGGTTATATTTTGGGTTAATTTTTGTGTAAGGTTACGGTTTGGATTAGGGTTCTGGTTAGAGTTAGGCTTTAGGTTTGAATTTGTGTTGCAGTTTGTGTTGTTTAGTTTTTGGGTTAGGGTTTGGGTTACGGGTTTTTCTTGGTTAGGGTTGGAGTTGCGATTTGGCTCAGGCCTCGGCTTGGTTATGGATTGTGCTAGGATTTGTGTTGTGGTTTCAGTTAGGGTTTGCGTTGGTGTTTCACTTAGGCTTTGGGTTAAGGTTTGTGTTGGTCACGGTTACAGTTAGGGTTAGGGTTAGGGTTAGGTTTAGGGTTAGTGTTAGTGTTAGTGTTAGGGTTTGGATTGGTTAGGGTTTGGGTTGGTTAAGGATTGTGTTAGGGTTTGTGTTGGGGTTTGACTTATGGTTTGGGTTAGTGCCAACGTTTCACTTAGGCTTTGGGTTAGGGTTTGTGTCGGTTGCGGTTAGGGTTAGGGTTAGGCTTAGGGTTAGGGTTAGGCTTAGCGTTAGGTTTAGGGTTACGGTTAGGGTTAGGGTTAGGGTTTGGGTTGGTTAGGGTTTGAGTTGGTTAAGGCTGGGGTTGATTAGGGTTGGGGTTGGAGTTAGGGTTTGGGTTACAGATAGGGCTAGGGTTAGTTTTAGGGTTGGGGTTAGGTTTAGGGTTAGGGTTAGGGTTAGGGTTAGGGTATGCTTTAGTGTTTGGGTTGTTTAGGGTTAGGGTTAGGGTTAGGGTTAGGGTTAGGGTTAGGGTTGGGGTTAGGGGTTAGGGTTAGGGTTAGGGTTAGGGTTTGGGTTAGGGTTAGGGTTAGGGTTAGGGTTAGGGTTAGGGTTAGGGTTTGGGTTGGTTAGGGTTTGAGTTGGTTAAGGTTGGGGTTGGTTAGGGTTGGGGTTGGAGTTAGGGTTTGGGTTACAGATAGGGTTAGGGTTAGTTTTAGGGTTGGGGGTTAGGTTTAGGGTTAGGGTTAGGGTTAGGGTTAGGGTATGCTTTAGTGTTTGGGTTGTTTAGGGTTTGTATTAAGTTTTGGGTTTGGGTTATATTTTGGGTTAATTTTTGTGTAAGGTTACGGTGTGGATTAGGGTTCTGGTTAGAGTTAGGCTTTAGGTTTGAATTTGTGTTGCAGTTTGTGTTGTTTAGTTTTTGGGTTAGGGTTTGGGTTACGGGTTTTTCTTGGTTAGGGTTGGAGTTACGATTTGGCTCAGGCCTCGGCTTGGTTATGGATTGTGCTAGGATTTGTGTTGTGGTTTCAGTTAGGGTTTGCGTTAGTGTTTCACTTAGGCTTTGGGTTAAGGTTTGTGTTGGTTACGGTTACAGTTAGGGTTAGTGTTAGGGTTAGGGTTAGGGTTAGGGTTAGGGTTAGGGTTAGGGTTAGGGTTAGGGTTTGGATTGGTTAGGGTTTGTGTTGGTTAGGGTTTGGGTTGGTTCGGCTTTGTGTTAGTGTTTGGGTTGGTTAGAGTTTGTATTAGGGTTTGGTTTTGGGTTAGAGTTTGGGTTAATTTTCGTGTTACGGTAGGGTTTGGATTAGGGTTCTGGTTAGAGTTAGGCTTTAGGTAAGATTTTGTGTTACATTTTGTGTTGTTTAGGTTTTGGGTTAGGGTTTGGGTTACAGGTTTTGCTTGGTTAGGGTTGGAGTTAGGGTTTGGCTCAGGGTTCGGGTTGGTTAGGGATTGTGTTAGGGTTTGTGTTGGGGTTTGACTTAGGGTTTGCGTTAGTGCCAACGTTTCACTTAGGCTTTGGGTTAGGGTTTGTGTCGGTTACGGTTAGGGTTAGGGTTAGGGTTAGGGTTAGGGTTAGGTTTGGGGTTACGGTTAGGGTTAGGGTTAGGGTTTGGGTTGGTTAGGGTTTGAGTTGGTTAAGGTTGGGGTTGGTTAGGGTTGGGGTTGGAGTTAGGGTTTGGGTTACAGATAGGGTTAGGGTTAGTTTGAGGGTTGGGGTTAGGTTTAGGGTTAGGGTTAGGTTTAGGGTTAGGGTATGCTTTAGTGTTTGGGTTGTTTAGGGTTTGTATTAAGTTTTGGGTTTGGGTTATATTTTGGGTTAATTTTTGTGTAAGGTTACGGTGTGGATTAGGGTTCTGGTTAGAGTTAGGCTTTAGGTTTGAATTTGTGTTGCAGTTTGTGTTGTTTAGTTTTTGGGTTAGGGTTTGGGTTACGGGTTTTTCTTGGTTAGGGTTGGAGTTACGATTTGGCTCAGGCCTCGGCTTGGTTATGGATTGTGCTAGGATTTGTGTTGTGGTTTCAGTTAGGGTTTGCGTTAGTGTTTCACTTAGGCTTTGGGTTAAGGTTTGTGTTGGTTACGGTTACAGTTAGGGTTAGTGTTAGGGTTAGGGTTAGGGTTAGGGTTAGGGTTAGGGTTTGGATTGGTTAGGGTTTGGGTTGGTTAGGGTTTGGGTTGGTTCGGCTTTGTGTTAGTGTTTGGGTTGGTTAGAGTTTGTATTAGGGTTTGGTTTTGGGTTAGAGTTTGGGTTAATTTTCGTGTTACGGTAGGGTTTGGATTAGGGTTCTGGTTAGAGTTAGGCTTTAGGTAAGATTTTGTGTTACATTTTGTGTTGTTTAGGTTTTAGGTTAGGGTTTGGGTTACGGGTTTTGCTTGGTTAGGGTTGGAGTTAGGGTTTGGCACAGGGTTCGGGTTGGTTAGGGATTGTGTTAGGGTTTGTGTTGGGGTTTGACTTAGGGTTTGCGTTAGTGCCAACGTTTCACTTAGGCTTTGGGTTAGGGTTTGTGTCGGTTACGGTTAGTGTTAGGGTTAGGGTTAGGCTTAGGGTTTGGCTTAGGATTACGTTTAGGGTTAGGGTTAGGGTTTGGGTTGGTTAGGGTTTGAGTTGGTTAAGGTTGGGGTTGATTAGGGTTGGGGTTGGAGTTAGGGTTTGGGTTACAGATAGGGTTAGGGTTAGTTTTAGGGTTGGGGTTAGGGTTATGTTTAGGGTTAGGGTTAGGGTTAGGGTATGCTTTAGTGTTTGGGTTGTTTAGGGTTTGTATTAAGTTTTGGGTTTGGGTTATATTTTGGGTTAATTTTTGTGTAAGGTTACGGTTTGGATTAGGGTTCTGGTTAGAGTTAGGCTTTAGGTTTGAATTTGTGTTGCAGTTTGTGTTGTTTAGTTTTTGGGTTAGGGTTTGGGTTACGGGTTTTTCTTGGTTAGGGTTGGAGTTGCGATTTGGCTCAGGCCTCGGCTTGGTTATGGATTGTGCTAGGATTTGTGTTGTGGTTTCAGTTAGGGTTTGCGTTGGTGTTTCACTTAGGCTTTGGGTTAAGGTTTGTGTTGGTCACGGTTACAGTTAGGGTTAGGGTTAGGCTTAGGGTTAGGGTTAGTGTTAGTGTTAGGGTTTGGATTGGTTAGGGTTTGGGTTGGTTAAGGATTGTGTTAGGGTTTGTGTTGGGGTTTGACTTAGGGTTTGGGTTAGTGCCAACGTTTCACTTAGGCTTTGGGTTAGGGTTTGTGTCGGTTGCGGTTAGGGTTAGGGTTAGGCTTAGGGTTAGGGTTAGGCTTAGCGTTAGGTTTAGGGTTACGGTTAGGGTTAGGGTTAGGGTTTGGGTTGGTTAGGGTTTGAGTTGGTTAAGGCTGGGGTTGATTAGGGTTGGGGTTGGAGTTAGGGTTTGGGTTACAGATAGGGTTAGGGTTAGTTTTAGGGTTGGGGTTAGGGTTAGGGTTAGGGTTAGGGTTAGGGTATGCTTTAGTGTTTGGGTTGTTTAGGGTTTTATTAAGTTTTGGGTTTGGGTTATATTTTGGGTTAATTTTTGTGTAAGGTTACGGTGTGGATTAGGGTTCTGGTTAGAGTTAGGCTTTAGGTTTGAATTTGTGTTGCAGTTTGTGTTGTTTAGTTTTTGGGTTAGGGTTTGGGTTACGGGTTTTTCTTGGTTAGGGTTGGAGTTACGATTTGGCTCAGGGTTCGGGTTGGTTAGGGATTGTGTTAGGGTTTGTGTTGGGGTTTGACTTAGGGTTTGGGTTAGTGCCAACGTTTCACTTAGGCTTTGGGTTAGGGTTTGTGTCGGTTACGGTTAGTGTTAGGGTTACGGTTAGGCTTAGGGTTAGGTTTAGGATCACGGTTAGGGTTAGGGTTAGGGTTTGGGTTGGTTAGAGTTTGAGTTGGTTAAGGTTGGGGTTGATTAGGGTTGGGGTTGGAGTTAGGGTTTGGGTTACAGATAGGGTTAGGGTTAGTTTGAGGGTTGGGGTTAGGTTTAGGGCTAGGGTTAGGGTTAGGGTTAGGGTATGCTTTAGTGTTTGGGTTGTTTAGGGTTTGTATTAAGTTTTGGGTTTGGGTTATATTTTGGGTTAATTTTTGTGTAAGGTTACGGTGTGGATTAGGGTTCTGGTTAGAGTTAGGCTTTAGGTTTGAATTTGTGTTGCAGTTTGTGTTGTTTAGTTTTTGGGTTAGGGTTTGGGTTACGGGTTTTTCTTGGTTAGGGTTGGAGTTACGATTTGGCTCAGGCCTCGGCTTGGTTATGGATTGTGCTAGGATTTGTGTTGTGGTTTCAGTTAGGGTTTGCGCTAGTGTTTCACTTAGGCTTTGGGTTAAGGTTTGTGTTGGTTACGGTTACAGTTAGGGTTAGGGTTAGTGTTAGGGTTAGGGTTAGGGTTTGGATTGGTTAGGGTTTGGGTTGGTTCGGCTTTGTGTTAGTGTTTGGGTTGGTTAGAGTTTGTATTAGGGTTTGGTTTTGGGTTAAAGTTTGGGTTAATTTTCGTGTTACAGTAGGGTTTGGATTAGGGTTTGGTTTTGGGTTAGAGTTTGGGTTAATTTTCGTGTTACGGTAGGGTTTGGATTAGGGTTCTGGTTAGAGTTAGGCTTTAGGTAAGATTTTGTGTTACATTTTGTGTTGTTTAGGTTTTGGGTTAGGGTTTGGGTTACGGGTTTTGCTTGGTTAGGGTTGGAGTTAGGGTTTGGCTCAGGGTTCGGGTTGGTTAGGGATTGTGTTAGGGTTTGTGTTGGGGTTTGACTTAGGGTTTGCGTTAGTGCCAACGTTTCACTTAGGCTTTGGGTTAGGGTTTGTGTCGGTTACGGTTAGGGTTAGGGTTAGGGTTAGGGTTAGGGTTAGGGTTAGGTTTGGGGTTACGGTTAGGGTTAGGGTTAGGGTTTGGGTTGGTTAGGGTTTGAGTTGGTTAAGGTAGGGGTTGATTAGGGTTGGGGTTGGAGTTAGGGTTTGGGTTACAGATAGGGTTAGGGTTAGTTTTAGGGTTGGGGTTAGGTTTAGGGTTAGGGTTAGGGTTAGGGTATGCTTTAGTGTTTGGGTTGTTTAGGGTTTTATTAAGTTTTGGGTTTGGGTTATATTTTGGGTTAATTTTTGTGTAAGGTTACGGTGTGGATTAGGGTTCTGGTTAGAGTTAGGCTTTAGGTTTGAATTTGTGTTGCAGTTTGTGGTGTTTAGTTTTTGGGTTCGGGTTTGGGTTACGGGTTTTTCTTGGTTAGGGTTGGAGTTGCGATTTGGCTCAGGCCTCGGCTTGGTTATGGATTGTGCTAGGATTTGTGTTGTGGTTTCAGTTAGGGTTTGCGTTGGTGTTTCACTTAGGCTTTGGGTTAAGGTTTGTGTTGGTTACGGTTACAGTTAGGGTTAGTGTTAGGGTTAGGGTTAGGGTTAGGTTTAGGGTTAGGGTTAGGGTTAGGGTTAGGGTTAGGGTTAGGGTTAGGGTTAGGGTTAGGGTTAGGGTTTGGATTGGTTAGGGTTTGGGTTGGTTAGGGTTTGGGTATTTCGGCTTTGTGTTAGTGTTTGGGTTGGTTAGAGTTTGTATTAGGGTTTGGTTTTGGGTTAACGTTTGGGTTAATTTTCGTGTTACGGTAGGGTTTGGATTAGGGTTCTGGTTAGAGTTAGGCTTTAGGTAAGATTTTGTGTTACATTTTGTGTTGTTTAGGTTTTGGGTTAGGGTTTGGGTTACAGGTTTTGCTTGGTTAGGGTTGGAGTTAGGGTTTGGCTCAGGGTTCGGGTTGGTTAGGGATTGTGTTGGGGTTTGACTTAGGGTTTGGGTTAGTGCCAACGTTTCACTTAGGCTTTGGGTTAGGGTTTGTGTCGGTTACGGTTAGTGTTAGGGTTAGGGTTAGGCTTAGGGTTTGGCTTAGGATTACGTTTAGGGTTAGGGTTAGGGTTTGGGTTGGTTAGGGTTTGAGTTGGTGAAGGTTGGGGTTGATTAGGGTTGGGGTTGGAGTTAGGGTTTGGGTTACAGATAGGGTTAGGGTTAGTTTGAGGGTTGGGGTTAGGTTTAGGGTTAGGGTTAGGGTTAGGGTATGCTTTAGTGTTTGGGTTGTTTAGGGTTTGTATTAAGTTTTGGGTTTGGGTTATATTTTGGGTTAATTTTTGTGTAAGGTTACGGTGTGGATTAGGGTTCTGGTTAGAGTTAGGCTTTAGGTTTGAATTTGTGTTGCAGTTTGTGTTGTTTAGTTTTTGGGTTAGGGTTTGGGTTACGGGTTTTTCTTGGTTAGGGTTGGAGTTACGATTTGGCTCAGGCCTCGGCTTGGTTATGGATTGTGCTAGGATTTGTGTTGTGGTTTCAGTTAGGGTTTGCGCTAGTGTTTCACTTAGGCTTTGGGTTAAGGTTTGTGTTGGTTACGGTTACAGTTAGGGTTAGGGTTAGTGTTAGGGTTAGGGTTAGGGTTTGGATTGGTTAGGGTTTGGGTTGGTTCAGCTTTGTGTTAGTGTTTGGGTTGGTTAGAGTTTGTATTAGGGTTTGGTTTTGGGTTAAAGTTTGGGTTAATTTTCGTGTTACAGTAGGGTTTGGATTAGGGTTTGGTTTTGGGTTAGAGTTTGGGTTAATTTTCGTGTTACGGTAGGGTTTGGATTAGGGTACTGGTTAGAGTTAGGCTTTAGGTAAGATTTTGTGTTACATTTTGTGTTGTTTAGGTTTTGGGTTAGGGTTTGGGTTACGGGTTTTGCTTGGTTAGGGTTGGAGTTAGGGTTTGGCTCAGGGTTCGGGTTGGTTAGGGATTGTGTTAGGGTTTGTGTTGGGGTTTGACTTAGGGTTTGCGTTAGTGCCAACGTTTCACTTAGGCTTTGGGTTAGGGTTTGTGTCGGTTACCGTTAGGGTTAGGGTTAGGCTTAGGGTTAGGGTTAGG
Source organism: Anser cygnoides (assembly GCF_040182565.1). Taxonomy (NCBI): domain Eukaryota; kingdom Metazoa; phylum Chordata; class Aves; order Anseriformes; family Anatidae; genus Anser; species Anser cygnoides. The sequence goes on from NC_089911.1 coordinate 6,044,028, forward strand.
GTTAGGGTTAGGGTTAGGGTTAGGGTTAGGGTTAGGGTTAGGGTTTGGGTTGGTTAGGGTTTGAGTTGGTTAAGGTTGGGGTTGATTAGGGTTGGGGTTGGAGTTAGGGTTTGGGTTACAGATAGGGTTAGGGTTAGTTTTAGGGTTGGGGTTAGGTTTAGGGTTAGGGTTAGGGTTAGGGTATGCTTTAGTGTTTGGGTTGTTTAGGGTTTGTATTAAGTTTTGGGTTTGGGTTATATTTTGGGTTAATTTTTGTGTAAGGTTACGGTGTGGATTAGGGTTCTGGTTAGAGTTAGGCTTTAGGTTTGAATTTGTGTTGCAGTTTGTGTTGTTTAGTTTTTGGGTTAGGGTTTGGGTTACGGGTTTTTCTTGGTTAGGGTTGGAGTTACGATTTGGCTCAGGCCTCGGCTTGGTTATGGATTGTGCTAGGATTTGTGTTGTGGTTTCAGTTAGGGTTTGCGTTAGTGTTTCACTTAGGCTTTGGGTTAAGGTTTGTGTTGGTTACGGTTACAGTTAGGGTTAGTGTTAGGGTTAGGGTTAGGGTTAGGGTTAGGGTTAGGGTTAGGGTTAGGGTTAGGGTTTGGATTGGTTAGGGTTTGTGTTGGTTAGGGTTTGGGTTGGTTCGGCTTTGTGTTAGTGTTTGGGTTGGTTAGAGTTTGTATTAGGGTTTGGTTTTGGGTTAGAGTTTGGGTTAATTTTCGTGTTACGGTAGGGTTTGGATTAGGGTTCTGGTTAGAGTTAGGCTTTAGGTAAGATTTTGTGTTACATTTTGTGTTGTTTAGGTTTTGGGTTAGGGTTTGGGTTACAGGTTTTGCTTGGTTAGGGTTGGAGTTAGGGTTTGGCTCAGGGTTCGGGTTGGTTAGGGATTGTGTTAGGGTTTGTGTTGGGGTTTGACTTAGGGTTTGCGTTAGTGCCAACGTTTCACTTAGGCTTTGGGTTAGGGTTTGTGTCGGTTACGGTTAGGGTTAGGGTTAGGGTTAGGGTTAGGGTTAGGTTTGGGGTTACGGTTAGGGTTAGGGTTAGGGTTTGGGTTGGTTAGGGTTTGAGTTGGTTAAGGTTGGGGTTGGTTAGGGTTGGGGTTGGAGTTAGGGTTTGGGTTACAGATAGGGTTAGGGTTAGTTTGAGGGTTGGGGTTAGGTTTAGGGTTAGGGTTAGGTTTAGGGTTAGGGTATGCTTTAGTGTTTGGGTTGTTTAGGGTTTGTATTAAGTTTTGGGTTTGGGTTATATTTTGGGTTAATTTTTGTGTAAGGTTACGGTGTGGATTAGGGTTCTGGTTAGAGTTAGGCTTTAGGTTTGAATTTGTGTTGCAGTTTGTGTTGTTTAGTTTTTGGGTTAGGGTTTGGGTTACGGGTTTTTCTTGGTTAGGGTTGGAGTTACGATTTGGCTCAGGCCTCGGCTTGGTTATGGATTGTGCTAGGATTTGTGTTGTGGTTTCAGTTAGGGTTTGCGTTAGTGTTTCACTTAGGCTTTGGGTTAAGGTTTGTGTTGGTTACGGTTACAGTTAGGGTTAGTGTTAGGGTTAGGGTTAGGGTTAGGGTTAGGGTTAGGGTTTGGATTGGTTAGGGTTTGGGTTGGTTAGGGTTTGGGTTGGTTCGGCTTTGTGTTAGTGTTTGGGTTGGTTAGAGTTTGTATTAGGGTTTGGTTTTGGGTTAGAGTTTGGGTTAATTTTCGTGTTACGGTAGGGTTTGGATTAGGGTTCTGGTTAGAGTTAGGCTTTAGGTAAGATTTTGTGTTACATTTTGTGTTGTTTAGGTTTTAGGTTAGGGTTTGGGTTACGGGTTTTGCTTGGTTAGGGTTGGAGTTAGGGTTTGGCACAGGGTTCGGGTTGGTTAGGGATTGTGTTAGGGTTTGTGTTGGGGTTTGACTTAGGGTTTGCGTTAGTGCCAACGTTTCACTTAGGCTTTGGGTTAGGGTTTGTGTCGGTTACGGTTAGTGTTAGGGTTAGGGTTAGGCTTAGGGTTTGGCTTAGGATTACGTTTAGGGTTAGGGTTAGGGTTTGGGTTGGTTAGGGTTTGAGTTGGTTAAGGTTGGGGTTGATTAGGGTTGGGGTTGGAGTTAGGGTTTGGGTTACAGATAGGGTTAGGGTTAGTTTTAGGGTTGGGGTTAGGGTTATGTTTAGGGTTAGGGTTAGGGTTAGGGTATGCTTTAGTGTTTGGGTTGTTTAGGGTTTGTATTAAGTTTTGGGTTTGGGTTATATTTTGGGTTAATTTTTGTGTAAGGTTACGGTTTGGATTAGGGTTCTGGTTAGAGTTAGGCTTTAGGTTTGAATTTGTGTTGCAGTTTGTGTTGTTTAGTTTTTGGGTTAGGGTTTGGGTTACGGGTTTTTCTTGGTTAGGGTTGGAGTTGCGATTTGGCTCAGGCCTCGGCTTGGTTATGGATTGTGCTAGGATTTGTGTTGTGGTTTCAGTTAGGGTTTGCGTTGGTGTTTCACTTAGGCTTTGGGTTAAGGTTTGTGTTGGTCACGGTTACAGTTAGGGTTAGGGTTAGGCTTAGGGTTAGGGTTAGTGTTAGTGTTAGGGTTTGGATTGGTTAGGGTTTGGGTTGGTTAAGGATTGTGTTAGGGTTTGTGTTGGGGTTTGACTTAGGGTTTGGGTTAGTGCCAACGTTTCACTTAGGCTTTGGGTTAGGGTTTGTGTCGGTTGCGGTTAGGGTTAGGGTTAGGCTTAGGGTTAGGGTTAGGCTTAGCGTTAGGTTTAGGGTTACGGTTAGGGTTAGGGTTAGGGTTTGGGTTGGTTAGGGTTTGAGTTGGTTAAGGCTGGGGTTGATTAGGGTTGGGGTTGGAGTTAGGGTTTGGGTTACAGATAGGGTTAGGGTTAGTTTTAGGGTTGGGGTTAGGGTTAGGGTTAGGGTTAGGGTTAGGGTATGCTTTAGTGTTTGGGTTGTTTAGGGTTTTATTAAGTTTTGGGTTTGGGTTATATTTTGGGTTAATTTTAGTGTAAGGTTACGGTGTGGATTAGGGTTCTGGTTAGAGTTAGGCTTTAGGTTTGAATTTGTGTTGCAGTTTGTGTTGTTTAGTTTTTGGGTTAGGGTTTGGGTTACGGGTTTTTCTTGGTTAGGGTTGGAGTTACGATTTGGCTCAGGGTTCGGGTTGGTTAGGGATTGTGTTAGGGTTTGTGTTGGGGTTTGACTTAGGGTTTGGGTTAGTGCCAACGTTTCACTTAGGCTTTGGGTTAGGGTTTGTGTCGGTTACGGTTAGTGTTAGGGTTACGGTTAGGCTTAGGGTTAGGTTTAGGATCACGGTTAGGGTTAGGGTTAGGGTTTGGGTTGGTTAGAGTTTGAGTTGGTTAAGGTTGGGGTTGATTAGGGTTGGGGTTGGAGTTAGGGTTTGGGTTACAGATAGGGTTAGGGTTAGTTTGAGGGTTGGGGTTAGGTTTAGGGCTAGGGTTAGGGTTAGGGTTAGGGTATGCTTTAGTGTTTGGGTTGTTTAGGGTTTGTATTAAGTTTTGGGTTTGGGTTATATTTTGGGTTAATTTTTGTGTAAGGTTACGGTGTGGATTAGGGTTCTGGTTAGAGTTAGGCTTTAGGTTTGAATTTGTGTTGCAGTTTGTGTTGTTTAGTTTTTGGGTTAGGGTTTGGGTTACGGGTTTTTCTTGGTTAGGGTTGGAGTTACGATTTGGCTCAGGCCTCGGCTTGGTTATGGATTGTGCTAGGATTTGTGTTGTGGTTTCAGTTAGGGTTTGCGCTAGTGTTTCACTTAGGCTTTGGGTTAAGGTTTGTGTTGGTTACGGTTACAGTTAGGGTTAGGGTTAGTGTTAGGGTTAGGGTTAGGGTTTGGATTGGTTAGGGTTTGGGTTGGTTCGGCTTTGTGTTAGTGTTTGGGTTGGTTAGAGTTTGTATTAGGGTTTGGTTTTGGGTTAAAGTTTGGGTTAATTTTCGTGTTAGGGTTGGGGTTAGGGTTATGTTTAGGGTTAGGGTTAGGGTTAGGGTATGCAGTAGGGTTTGGATTAGGGTTTGGTTTTGGGTTAGAGTTTGGGTTAATTTTCGTGTTACGGTAGGGTTTGGATTAGGGTTCTGGTTAGAGTTAGGCTTTAGGTAAGATTTTGTGTTACATTTTGTGTTGTTTAGGTTTTGGGTTAGGGTTTGGGTTACGGGTTTTGCTTGGTTAGGGTTGGAGTTAGGGTTTGGCTCAGGGTTCGGGTTGGTTAGGGATTGTGTTAGGGTTTGTGTTGGGGTTTGACTTAGGGTTTGCGTTAGTGCCAACGTTTCACTTAGGCTTTGGGTTAGGGTTTGTGTCGGTTACGGTTAGGGTTAGGGTTAGGGTTAGGGTTAGGGTTAGGGTTAGGTTTGGGGTTACGGTTAGGGTTAGGGTTAGGGTTTGGGTTGGTTAGGGTTTGAGTTGGTTAAGGTAGGGGTTGATTAGGGTTGGGGTTGGAGTTAGGGTTTGGGTTACAGATAGGGTTAGGGTTAGTTTTAGGGTTGGGGTTAGGTTTAGGGTTAGGGTTAGGGTTAGGGTATGCTTTAGTGTTTGGGTTGTTTAGGGTTTTATTAAGTTTTGGGTTTGGGTTATATTTTGGGTTAATTTTTGTGTAAGGTTACGGTGTGGATTAGGGTTCTGGTTAGAGTTAGGCTTTAGGTTTGAATTTGTGTTGCAGTTTGTGGTGTTTAGTTTTTGGGTTCGGGTTTGGGTTACGGGTTTTTCTTGGTTAGGGTTGGAGTTGCGATTTGGCTCAGGCCTCGGCTTGGTTATGGATTGTGCTAGGATTTGTGTTGTGGTTTCAGTTAGGGTTTGCGTTGGTGTTTCACTTAGGCTTTGGGTTAAGGTTTGTGTTGGTTACGGTTACAGTTAGGGTTAGTGTTAGGGTTAGGGTTAGGGTTAGGTTTAGGGTTAGGGTTAGGGTTAGGGTTAGGGTTAGGGTTAGGGTTAGGGTTAGGGTTAGGGTTTGGATTGGTTAGGGTTTGGGTTGGTTAGGGTTTGGGTATTTCGGCTTTGTGTTAGTGTTTGGGTTGGTTAGAGTTTGTATTAGGGTTTGGTTTTGGGTTAACGTTTGGGTTAATTTTCGTGTTACGGTAGGGTTTGGATTAGGGTTCTGGTTAGAGTTAGGCTTTAGGTAAGATTTTGTGTTACATTTTGTGTTGTTTAGGTTTTGGGTTAGGGTTTGGGTTACAGGTTTTGCTTGGTTAGGGTTGGAGTTAGGGTTTGGCTCAGGGTTCGGGTTGGTTAGGGATTGTGTTGGGGTTTGACTTAGGGTTTGGGTTAGTGCCAACGTTTCACTTAGGCTTTGGGTTAGGGTTTGTGTCGGTTACGGTTAGTGTTAGGGTTAGGGTTAGGCTTAGGGTTTGGCTTAGGATTACGTTTAGGGTTAGGGTTAGGGTTTGGGTTGGTTAGGGTTTGAGTTGGTGAAGGTTGGGGTTGATTAGGGTTGGGGTTGGAGTTAGGGTTTGGGTTACAGATAGGGTTAGGGTTAGTTTGAGGGTTGGGGTTAGGTTTAGGGTTAGGGTTAGGGTTAGGGTATGCTTTAGTGTTTGGGTTGTTTAGGGTTTGTATTAAGTTTTGGGTTTGGGTTATATTTTGGGTTAATTTTTGTGTAAGGTTACGGTGTGGATTAGGGTTCTGGTTAGAGTTAGGCTTTAGGTTTGAATTTGTGTTGCAGTTTGTGTTGTTTAGTTTTTGGGTTAGGGTTTGGGTTACGGGTTTTTCTTGGTTAGGGTTGGAGTTACGATTTGGCTCAGGCCTCGGCTTGGTTATGGATTGTGCTAGGATTTGTGTTGTGGTTTCAGTTAGGGTTTGCGCTAGTGTTTCACTTAGGCTTTGGGTTAAGGTTTGTGTTGGTTACGGTTACAGTTAGGGTTAGGGTTAGTGTTAGGGTTAGGGTTAGGGTTTGGATTGGTTAGGGTTTGGGTTGGTTCGGCTTTGTGTTAGTGTTTGGGTTGGTTAGAGTTTGTATTAGGGTTTGGTTTTGGGTTAAAGTTTGGGTTAATTTTCGTGTTACAGTAGGGTTTGGATTAGGGTTTGGTTTTGGGTTAGAGTTTGGGTTAATTTTCGTGTTACGGTAGGGTTTGGATTAGGGTACTGGTTAGAGTTAGGCTTTAGGTAAGATTTTGTGTTACATTTTGTGTTGTTTAGGTTTTGGGTTAGGGTTTGGGTTACGGGTTTTGCTTGGTTAGGGTTGGAGTTAGGGTTTGGCTCAGGGTTCGGGTTGGTTAGGGATTGTGTTAGGGTTTGTGTTGGGGTTTGACTTAGGGTTTGGGTTAGTGCCAACGTTTCACTTAGGCTTTGGGTTAGGGTTTGTGTCGGTTACCGTTAGGGTTAGGGTTAGGCTTAGGGTTAGGGTTAGGGTTAGGGTTAGGTTTGGGGTTACGGTTAGGGTTAGGGTTTGGGTTGGTTAGGGTTTGAGTTGGTTAAGGTTGGGGTTGATTAGGGTTGGGGTTGGAGTTAGGGTTTGGGTTACAGATAGGGTTAGGGTTAGTTTTAGGGTTGGGGTTAGGTTTAGGGTTAGGGTTAGGGTTAGGGTATGCTTTAGTGTTTGGGTTGTTTAGGGTTTGTATTAAGTTTTGGGTTTGGGTTATATTTTGGGTTAATTTTTGTGTAAGGTTACGGTGTGGATTAGGGTTCTGGTTAGAGTTAGGCTTTAGGTTTGAATTTGTGTTGCAGTTTGTGTTGTTTAGTTTTTGGGTTAGGGTTTGGGTTACGGGTTTTTCTTGGTTAGGGTTGGAGTTGCGATTTGGCTCAGGCCTCGGCTTGGTTATGGATTGTGCTAGGATTTGTGTTGTGGTTTCAGTTAGGGTTTGCGTTAGTGTTTCACTTAGGCTTTGGGTTAAGGTTTGTGTTGGTTACGGTTACAGTTAGGGTTAGGGTTAGTGTTAGGGTTAGGGTTAGGGTTTGGATTGGTTAGGGTTTGGGTTGGTTCGGCTTTGTGTTAGTGTTTGGGTTGGTTAGAGTTTGTATTAGGGTTTGGTTTTGGGTTAAAGTTTGGGTTAATTTTCGTGTTACAGTAGGGTTTGGATTAGGGTTTGGTTTTGGGTTAGAGTTTGGGTTAATTTTCGTGTTACGGTAGGGTTTGGATTAGGGTTCTGGTTAGAGTTAGGCTTTAGGTAAGATTTTGTGTTACATTTTGTGTTGTTTAGGTTTTGGGTTAGGGTTTGGGTTACGGGTTTTGCTTGGTTAGGGTTGGAGTTAGGGTTTGGCTCAGGGTTCGGGTTGGTTAGGGATTGTGTTAGGGTTTGTGTTGGGGTTTGACTTAGGGTTTGCGTTAGTGCCAACGTTTCACTTAGGCTTTGGGTTAGGGTTTGTGTCGGTTACGGTTAGGGTTAGGGTTAGGGTTAGGGTTAGGGTTAGGTTTGGGGTTACGGTTAGGGTTAGGGTTAGGGTTTGGGTTGGTTAGGGTTTGAGTTGGTTAAGGTAGGGGTTGATTAGGGTTGGGGTTGGAGTTAGGGTTTGGGTTACAGATAGGGTTAGGGTTAGTTTTAGGGTTGGGGTTAGGTTTAGGGTTAGGGTTAGGGTTAGGGTATGCTTTAGTGTTTGGGTTGTTTAGGGTTTTATTAAGTTTTGGGTTTGGGTTATATTTTGGGTTAATTTTTGTGTAAGGTTACGGTGTGGATTAGGGTTCTGGTTAGAGTTAGGCTTTAGGTTTGAATTTGTGTTGCAGTTTGTGGTGTTTAGTTTTTGGGTTCGGGTTTGGGTTACGGGTTTTTCTTGGTTAGGGTTGGAGTTGCGATTTGGCTCAGGCCTCGGCTTGGTTATGGATTGTGCTAGGATTTGTGTTGTGGTTTCAGTTAGGGTTTGCGTTGGTGTTTCACTTAGGCTTTGGGTTAAGGTTTGTGTTGGTTACGGTTACAGTTAGGGTTAGTGTTAGGGTTAGGGTTAGGGTTAGGTTTAGGGTTAGGGTTAGGGTTAGGGTTAGGGTTAGGGTTAGGGTTAGGGTTAGGGTTAGGGTTAGGGTTAGGGTTAGGGTTTGGATTGGTTAGGGTTTGGGTTGGTTAGGGTTTGGGTATTTCGGCTTTGTGTTAGTGTTTGGGTTGGTTAGAGTTTGTATTAGGGTTTGGTTTTGGGTTAACGTTTGGGTTAATTTTCGTGTTACGGTAGGGTTTGGATTAGGGTTCTGGTTAGAGTTAGGCTTTAGGTAAGATTTTGTGTTACATTTTGTGTTGTTTAGGTTTTGGGTTAGGGTTAGGGTTAGGGTTAGGGTTAGGGTTAGGGTTAGGGTTAGGGTTAGGGTTAGGGTTAGGGTTAGGGTTAGGGTTAGGGTTAGGGTTAGGGTTAGGGTTAGGGTTAGGGTTAGGGTTAGGGTTTGGGTTAGGGTTAGGGTTAGGGTTAGTGTTAGGGTTAGGGTTAGGGTTTGGATTGGTTAGGGTTTGGGTTGGTTCGGCTTTGTGTTAGTGTTTGGGTTGGTTAGAGTTTGTATTAGGGTTTGGTTTTGGGTTAAAGTTTGGGTTAATTTTCGTGTTACAGTAGGGTTTGGATTAGGGTTTGGTTTTGGGTTAGAGTTTGGGTTAATTTTCGTGTTACGGTAGGGTTTGGATTAGGGTTCTGGTTAGAGTTAGGCTTTAGGTAAGATTTTGTGTTACATTTTGTGTTGTTTAGGTTTTGGGTTAGGGTTTGGGTTACGGGTTTTGCTTGGTTAGGGTTGGAGTTAGGGTTTGGCTCAGGGTTCGGGTTGGTTAGGGATTGTGTTAGGGTTTGTGTTGGGGTTTGACTTAGGGTTTGCGTTAGTGCCAACGTTTCACTTAGGCTTTGGGTTAGGGTTTGTGTCGGTTACGGTTAGGGTTAGGGTTAGGGTTAGGGTTAGGGTTAGGGTTAGGGTTAGGTTTGGGGTTACGGTTAGGGTTAGGGTTAGGGTTTGGGTTGGTTAGGGTTTGAGTTGGTTAAGGTAGGGGTTGATTAGGGTTGGGGTTGGAGTTAGGGTTTGGGTTACAGATAGGGTTAGGGTTAGTTTTAGGGTTGGGGTTAGGTTTAGGGTTAGGGTTAGGGTTAGGGTTAGGGTTAGGGTATGCTTTAGTGTTTGGGTTGTTTAGGGTTTTATTAAGTTTTGGGTTTGGGTTATATTTTGGGTTAATTTTTGTGTAAGGTTACGGTGTGGATTAGGGTTCTGGTTAGAGTTAGGCTTTAGGTTTGAATTTGTGTTGCAGTTTGTGGTGTTTAGTTTTTGGGTTCGGGTTTGGGTTACGGGTTTTTCTTGGTTAGGGTTGGAGTTGCGATTTGGCTCAGGCCTCAGCTTGGTTATGGATTGTGCTAGGATTTGTGTTGTGGTTTCAGTTAGGGTTTGCATTGGTGTTTCACTTAGGCTTTGGGTTAAGGTTTGTGTTGGTTACGGTTACAGTTAGGGTTAGTGTTAGGGTTAGGGTTAGGGTTAGGGTTAGGGTTAGGGTTAGGGTTTGGATTGGTTAGGGTTTGGGTTGGTTAGGGTTTGGGTTGGTTCGGCTTTGTGTTAGTGTTTGGGTTGGTTAGAGTTTGTATTAGGGTTTGGTTTTGGGTTAGAGTTTGGGTTAATTTTCGTGTTACGGTAGGGTTTTATTAGGGTTCTGGTTAGAGTTAGGCTTTAGGTAAGAATTTGTGTTACATTTTGTGTTGTTTAGGTTTTGGGTTAGGGTTTGGGTTACGGGTTTTGCTTGGTTAGGGTTGGAGTTAGGGTTTGGCTCAGGGTTCGGGTTGGTTAGGGATTGTGTTAGGGTTTCTGTTGGGGTTTGACTTAGGGTTTGGGTTAGTGCCAACGTTTCACTTAGGCTTTGGGTTAGGGTTTGTGTCGGTTACGGTTAGTGTTAGGGTTACGGTTAGGCTTAGGGTTAGGTTTAGGATCACGGTTAGGGTTAGGGTTAGGGTTTGGGTTGGTTAGAGTTTGAGTTGGTTAAGGTTGGGGTTGATTAGGGTTGGGGTTGGAGTTAGGGTTTGGGTTACAGATAGGGTTAGGGTTAGTTTGAGGGTTGGGGTTAGGTTTAGGGCTAGGGTTAGGGTTAGGGTTAGGGTATGCTTTAGTGTTTGGGTTGTTTAGGGTTTGTATTAAGTTTTGGGTTTGGGTTATATTTTGGGTTAATTTTTGTGTAAGGTTACGGTGTGGATTAGGGTTCTGGTTAGAGTTAGGCTTTAGGTAAGATTTTGTGTTACATTTTGTGTTGTTTAGGTTTTGGGTTAGGGTTTGGGTTACCGGTTTTGCTTGGTTAGGGTTGGAGTTAGGGTTTGGCTCAGGGTTCGTGTTGGTTAGGGATTGTGTTAGGGTTTGTGTTGGGGTTTGACTTAGGGTTTGGGTTAGTGCCAACGTTTCACTTAGGCTTTGGGTTAGGGTTTGTGTCGGTTACGGTTAGGGTTAGGGTTAGGATTAGGGTTAGGGTTAGGTTTGGGGTTACGGTTAGGGTTAGGGTTAGGGTTTGGGTTGGTTAGGGTTTGAGTTGGTTAAGGCTGGGGTTGGTTAGGGTTGGGGTTGGAGTTAGGGTTTGGGTTACAGATAGGGTTAGGGTTAGTTTTAGGGTTGGGGTTAGGTTTAGGGTTAGGGTTAGGGTTAGGGTTAGGGTATGCTTTAGTGTTTGGGTTGTTTAGGGTTTGTATTAAGTTTTGGGTTTGGGTTATATTTTGGGTTAATTTTTGTGTAAGGTTACGGTGTGGATTAGGGTTCTGGTTAGAGTTAGGCTTTAGGTTTGAATTTGTGTTGCAGTTTGTGGTGTTTAGTTTTTGGGTTAGGGTTTGGGTTACGGGTTTTTCTTGGTTAGGGTTGGAGTTACGATTTGGCTCAGGCCTCGGCTTGGTTATGGATTGTGCTAGGATTTGTGTTGTGGTTTCAGTTAGGGTTTGCGTTAGTGTTTCACTTAGGCTTTGGGTTAAGGTTTGTGTTGGTTACGGTTACAGTTAGGGTTAGGGTTAGTGTTAGGGTTAGGGTTAGGGTTTGGATTGGTTAGGGTTTGGGTTGGTTCGGCTTTGTGTTAGTGTTTGGGTTGGTCAGAGTTTGTATTAGGGTTAGGGTTTGGGTTAAAGTTTGGGTTAATTTTCGTGTTGCAGGAGGGTTTGGATTAGGGTTTGGTTTTGGGTTAGAGTTTGGGTTAATTTTCGTGTTACGGTAGGATTTGGATTAGGGTTCTGGTTAGAGTTAGGCTTTAGGTAAGATTTTGTGTTACATTTTGTGTTGTTTAGGTTTTGGGTTAGGGTTTGGGTTACGGGTTTTGCTTGGTTAGGGTTGGAGTTAGGGTTTGGCTCAGGGTTCGGGTTGGTTAGGGATTGTGTTAGGGTTTGTGTTGGGGTTTGACTTAGGGTTTGGGTTAGTGCCAACGTTTCACTTAGGCTTTGGGTTAGGGTTTGTGTCGGTTACAGTTAGGGTTAGGGTTAGGGTTAGGCTTAGGGTTAGGTTTGGGGTTACGGTTAGGGTTAGGGTTAGGGTTTGGGTTGGTTAGGGTTTGAGTTGGTTAAGGTTGGGGTTGGTTAGGGTTGGGGTTGGAGTTAGGGTTTGGGTTACAGATAGGGTTAGGGTTAGTTTTAGGGTTGGGGTTAGGTTTAGGGTTAGGGTTAGGGTTAGGGTTAGGGTATGCTTTAGTGTTTGGGTTGTTTAGGGTTTGTATTAAGTTTTGGGTTTGGGTTATATTTTGGGTTAATTTTTGTGTAAGGTTACGGTGTGGATTAGGGTTCTGGTTAGAGTTAGGCTTTAGGTTTGAATTTGTGTTGCAGTTTGTGTTGTTTAGTTTTTGGGTTAGGGTTTGGGTTACGGGATTTTCTTGGTTAGGGTTGGAGTTACGATTTGGCTCAGGCCTCGGCTTGGTTATGGATTGTGCTAGGATTTGTGTTGTGGTTTCAGTTAGGGTTTGCGTTAGTGTTTCACTTAGGCTTTGGGTTAAGGTTTGTGTTGGTTACGGTTACAGTTAGGGTTAGGGTTAGTGTTAGGGTTAGGGTTAGGGTATGATTGGTTAGGGTTTGGGTTGGTTCGGCTTTGTGTTAGTGTTTGGGTTGGTTAGAGTTTGTATTAGGGTTTGGTTTTGGGTTAAAGTTTGGGTTAATTTTCGTGTTACAGTAGGGTTTGGATTAGGGTTTGGTTTTGGGTTAGAGTTTGGGTTAATTTTCGTGTTACGGTAGGGTTTGGATTAGGGTACTGGTTAGAGTTAGGCTTTAGGTAAGATTTTGTGTTACATTTTTTGTTGTTTAGGTTTTGGGTTAGGGTTTGGGTTACGGGTTTTGCTTGGTTAGGGTTGGAGTTAGGGTTTGGCTCAGGGTTCGGGTTGGTTAGGGATTGTGTTAGGGTTTGTGTTGGGGTTTGACTTAGGGTTTGGGTTAGTGCCAACGTTTCACTTAGGCTTTGGGTTAGGGTTTGTGTCGGTTACCGTTAGGGTTAGGGTTAGGCTTAGGGTTAGGGTTAGGGTTAGGCTTAGGTTTGGGGTTACGGTTAGGGTTAGGGTTAGGGTTTGGGTTGGTTAGGGTTTGAGTTGGTTAAGGTTGGGGTTGATTAGGGTTGGGGTTGGAGTTAGGGTTTGGGTTACAGATAGGGTTAGGGTTAGTTTTAGGGTTGGGGTTAGGTTTAGGGTTAGGGTTAGGGTTAGGGTTAGGGTATGCTTTAGTGTTTGGGTTGTTTAGGGTTTGTATTAAGTTTTGGGTTTGGGTTATATTTTGGGTTAATTTTTGTGTAAGGTTACGGTGTGGATTAGGGTTCTGGTTAGAGTTAGGCTTTAGGTTTGAATTTGTGTTGCAGTTTGTGGTGTTTAGTTTTTGGGTTAGGGTTTGGGTTACGGGTTTTTCTTGGTTAGGGTTGGAGTTACGATTTGGCTCAGGCCTCGGCTTGGTTATGGATTGTGCTAGGATTTGTGTTGTGCTTTCAGTTAGGGTTTGCGTTAGTGTTTCACTTAGGCTTTGGGTTAAGGTTTGTGTTGGTTACGGTTACAGTTAGGGTTAGGGTTAGTGTTAGGGTTAGGGTTAGGGTTTGGATTGGTTAGGGTTTGGGTTGGTTCGGCTTTGTGTTAGTGTTTGGGTTGGTTAGAGTTTGTATTAGGGTTTGGTTTTGGGTTAAAGTTTGGGTTAATTTTCGTGTTACAGTAGGGTTTGGATTAGGGTTTGGTTTTGGGTTAGAGTTTGGGTTAATTTTCGTGTTACGGTAGGGTTTGGATTAGGGTTCTGGTTAGAGTTAGGCTTTAGGTAAGATTTTGTGTTACATTTTTTGTTGTTTAGGTTTTGGGTTAGGGTTTGGGTTACGGGTTTTGCTTGGTTAGGGTTGGAGTTAGGGTTTGGCTCAGGGTTCGGGTTGGTTAGGGATTGTGTTAGGGTTTGTGTTGGGGTTTGACTTAGGGTTTGCGTTAGTGCCAACGTTTCACTTAGGCTTTGGGTTAGGGTTTGTGTCGGTTACGGTTAGGGTTAGGGTTAGGGTTAGGGTTAGGTTTGGGGTTACGGTTAGGGTTAGGGTTAGGGTTTGGGTTGGTTAGGGTTTGAGTTGGTTAAGGTAGGGGTTGATTAGGGTTGGGGTTGGAGTTAGGGTTTGGGTTACAGATAGGGTTAGGGTTAGTTTGAGGGTTGGGGTTAGGTTTAGGGTTAGGGTTAGGGTTAGGGTATGCTTTAGTGTTTGGGTTGTTTAGGGTTTGTATTAAGTTTTGGGTTTGGGTTATATTTTGGGTTAATTTTTGTGTAAGGTTACGGTGTGGATTAGGGTTCTGGTTAGAGTTAGGCTTTAGGTTTGAATTTGTGTTGCAGTTTGTGTTGTTTAGTTTTTGGGTTAGGGTTTGGGTTACGGGTTTTTCTTGGTTAGGGTTGGAGTTACGATTTGGCTCAGGCCTCGGCTTGGTTATGGATTGTGCTAGGATTTGTGTTGTGGTTTCAGTTAGGGTTTGCGTTAGTGTTTCACTTAGGCTTTGGGTTAAGGTTTGTGTTGGTTACGGTTACAGTTAGGGTTAGGGTTAGTGTTAGGGTTAGGGTTAGGGTTTGGATTGGTTAGGGTTTGGGTTGGTTCGGCTTTGTGTTAGTGTTTGGGTTGGTTAGAGTTTGTATTAGGGTTTGGTTTTGGGTTAAAGTTTGGGTTAATTTTCGTGTTACAGTAGGGTTTGTATTAGGGTTTGGTTTTGGGTTAGAGTTTGGGTTAATTTTCGTGTTACGGTAGGGTTTGGATTAGGGTTCTGGTTAGAGTTAGGCTTTAGGTAAGATTTTGTGTTACATTTTTTGTTGTTTAGGTTTTGGGTTAGGGTTTGGGTTACGGGTTTTGCTTGGTTAGGGTTGGAGTTAGGGTTTGGCTCAGGGTTCGGGTTGGTTAGGGATTGTGTCAGGGTTTGTGTTGGGGTTTGACTTAGGGTTTGCGTTAGTGCCAACGTTTCACTTAGGCTTTGGGTTAGGGTTTGTGTCGGTTACGGTTAGGGTTAGGGTTAGGGTTAGGGTTAGGGTTAGGTTTGGGGTTACGGTTAGGGTTAGGGTTAGGGTTTGGGTTGGTTAGGGTTTGAGTTGGTTAAGGTAGGGGTTGATTAGGGTTGGGGTTGGAGTTAGGGTTTGGGTTACAGATAGGGTTAGGGTTAGTTTGAGGGTTGGGGTTAGGTTTAGGGTTAGGGTTAGGGTTAGGGTTAGGGTATGCTTTAGTGTTTGGGTTGTTTAGGGTTTGTATTAAGTTTTGGGTTTGGGTTATATTTTGGGTTAATTTTTGTGTAAGGTTACGGTTTGGATTAGGGTTCTGGTTAGAGTTAGGCTTTAGGTTTGAATTTGTGTTGCAGTTTGTGTTGTTTAGTTTTTGGGTTAGGGTTTGGGTTACGGGTTTTTCTTGGTTAGGGTTGGAGTTACGATTTGGCTCAGGCCTCGGCTTGGTTATGGATTGTGCTAGGATTTGTGTTGTGGTTTCAGTTAGGGTTTGCGTTAGTGTTTCACTTAGGCTTTGGGTTAAGGTTTGTGTTGGTTACGGTTACAGTTAGGGTTAGGGTTAGTGTTAGGGTTAGGGTTAGGGTTTGGATTGGTTAGGGTTTGGGTTGGTTCGGCTTTGTGTTAGTGTTTGGGTTGGTTAGAGTTTGTATTAGGGTTTGGTTTTGGGTTAAAGTTTGGGTTAATTTTCGTGTTACAGTAGGGTTTGGATTAGGGTTTGGTTTTGGGTTAGAGTTTGGGTTAATTTTCATGTTACGGTAGGGTTTGGATTAGGGTTCTGGTTAGAGTTAGGCTTTAGGTAAGATTTTGTGTTACATTTTGTGTTGTTTAGGTTTTAGGTTAGGGTTTGGGTTACGGGTTTTGCTTGGTTAGGGTTGGAGTTAGGGTTTGGCTCAGGGTTCGGGTTGGTTAGGGATTGTGTTAGGGTTTGTGTTGGGGTTTGACTTAGGGTTTGGGTTAGTGCCAACGTTTCACTTAGGCTTTGGGTTAGGGTTTGTGTCGGTTACGGTTAGTGTTAGGGTTAGGGTTAGGCTTAGGGTTTGGCTTAGGATTACGTTTAGGGTTAGGGTTAGGGTTTGGGTTGGTTAGGGTTTGAGTTGGTGAAGGTTGGGGTTGATTAGGGTTGGGGTTGGAGTTAGGGTTTGGGTTACAGATAGGGTTAGGGTTAGTTTTAGGGTTGGGGTTAGGGTTATGTTTAGGGTTAGGGTTAGGGTTAGGGTATGCTTTAGTGTTTGGGTTGTTTAGGGTTTGTATTAAG
This sequence comes from Anser cygnoides, assembly GCF_040182565.1. Lineage (NCBI taxonomy): Eukaryota > Metazoa > Chordata > Aves > Anseriformes > Anatidae > Anser > Anser cygnoides. Next base: position 6,059,513 of record NC_089911.1, read on the forward strand.
TTTTGGGTTTGGGTTATATTTTGGGTTAATTTTTGTGTAAGGTTACGGTTTGGATTAGGGTTCTGGTTAGAGTTAGGCTTTAGGTTTGAATTTGTGTTGCAGTTTGTGTTGTTTAGTTTTTGGGTTAGGGTTTGGGTTACGGGTTTTTCTTGGTTAGGGTTGGAGTTGCGATTTGGCTCAGGCCTCGGCTTGGTTATGGATTGTGCTAGGATTTGTGTTGTGGTTTCAGTTAGGGTTTGCGTTGGTGTTTCACTTAGGCTTTGGGTTAAGGTTTGTGTTGGTCACGGTTACAGTTAGGGTTAGGGTTAGGCTTAGGGTTAGGGTTAGGTTTAGGGTTAGTGTTAGTGTTAGGGTTTGGATTGGTTAGGGTTGGGTTGGTTAGGGATTGTGTTAGGGTTTGTGTTGGGGTTTGACTTAGGGTTTGGTTTAGTGCCAACGTTTCACTTAGGCTTTGGGTTAGGGTTTGTGTCGGTTGCTGTTAGGGTTAGGGTTAGGCTTAGGGTTAGGGTTAGGCTTAGCGTTAGGTTTAGGGTTACGGTTAGGGTTAGGGTTAGGGTTTGGGTTGGTTAGGGTTTGAGTTGGTTAAGGCTGGGGTTGATTAGGGTTGGGGTTGGAGTTAGGGTTTGGGTTACAGATAGGGTTAGGGTTAGTTTTAGGGTTGGGGTTAGGTTTAGGGTTAGGGTTAGGGTTAGGGTTAGGGTATACTTTAGTGTTTGGGTTGTTTAGGGTTTTATTAAGTTTTGGGTTTGGGTTATATTTTGGGTTAACTTTTGTGTTAGTTTAGGGTTTGGATTAGGGTTCTGGTTAGAGTTAGGCTTTAGGTAAGATTTTGTGTTACATTTTGTGTTGTTTAGGTTTTGGGTTAGGGTTTGGGTTACCGGTTTTGCTTGGTTAGGGTTGGAGTTAGGGTTTGGCTCAGGGTTCGGGTTGGTTAGGGATTGTGTTAGGGTTTGTGTTGGGGTTTGACTTAGGGTTTGGGTTAGTGCCAACGTTTCACTTAGGCTTTGGGTTAGGGTTTGTGTCGGTTACAGTTAGGGTTAGGGTTAGGGTTAGGCTTAGGGTTAGGTTTGGGGTTACGGTTAGGGTTAGGGTTAGGGTTTGGGTTGGTTAGGGTTTGAGTTGGTTAAGGTTGGGGTTGGTTAGGGTTGGGGTTGGAGTTAGGGTTTGGGTTACAGATAGGGTTAGGGTTAGTTTTAGGGTTGGGGTTAGGTTTAGGGTTAGGGTTAGGGTTAGGGTTAGGGTTAGGGTATGCTTTAGTGTTTGGGTTGTTTAGGGTTTGTATTAAGTTTTGGGTTTGGGTTATATTTTGGGTTAATTTTTGTGTAAGGTTACGGTGTGGATTAGGGTTCTGGTTAGAGTTAGGCTTTAGGTTTGAATTTGTGTTGCAGTTTGTGGTGTTTAGTTTTTGGGTTAGGGTTTGGGTTACGGGTTTTTCTTGGTTAGGGTTGGAGTTACGATTTGGCTCAGGCCTCGGCTTGGTTATGGATTGTGCTAGGATTTGTGTTGTGGTTTCAGTTAGGGTTTGCGTTAGTGTTTCACTTAGGCTTTGGGTTAAGGTTTGTGTTGGTTACGGTTACAGTTAGGGTTAGGGTTAGTGTTAGGGTTAGGGTTAGGGTTTGGATTGGTTAGGGTTTGGGTTGGTTCGGCTTTGTGTTAGTGTTTGGGTTGGTTAGAGTTTGTATTAGGGTTTGGTTTTGGGTTAAAGTTTGGGTTAATTTTCGTGTTACAGTAGGGTTTGGATTAGGGTTTGGTTTTGGGTTAGAGTTTGGGTTAATTTTCGTGTTACGGTAGGGTTTGGATTAGGGTTCTGGTTAGAGTTAGGCTTTAGGTAAGATTTTGTGTTACATTTTTTGTTGTTTAGGTTTTGGGTTAGGGTTTGGGTTACAGGTTTTTGCTTGGTTAGGGTTTGGCTCAGGGTTCGGGTTGGTTAGGGATTGTGTTAGGGTTTGTGTTGGGGTTTGACTTAGGGTTTGCGTTAGTGCCAACGTTTCACTTAGGCTTTGGGTTAGGGTTTGTGTCGGTTACGGTTAGGGTTAGGGTTAGGGTTAGGTTTGGGGTTACGGTTAGGGTTAGGGTTAGGGTTTGGGTTGGTTAGGGTTTGAGTTGGTTAAGGTAGGGGTTGATTAGGGTTGGGGTTGGAGTTAGGGTTTGGGTTACAGATAGGGTTAGGGTTAGTTTGAGGGTTGGGGTTAGGTTTAGGGTTAGGGTTAGGGTTAGGGTATGCTTTAGTGTTTGGGTTGTTTAGGGTTTGTATTAAGTTTTGGGTTTGGGTTATATTTTGGGTTAATTTTTGTGTAAGGTTACGGTGTGGATTAGGGTTCTGGTTAGAGTTAGGCTTTAGGTTTGAATTTGTGTTGCAGTTTGTGGTGTTTAGTTTTTGGGTTAGGGTTTGGGTTACGGGTTTTTCTTGGTTAGGGTTGGAGTTACGATTTGGCTCAGGCCTCGGCTTGGTTATGGATTGTGCTAGGATTTGTGTTGTGGTTTCAGTTAGGGTTTGCGTTAGTGTTTCACTTAGGCTTTGGGTTAAGGTTTGTGTTGGTTACGGTTACAGTTAGGGTTAGGGTTAGGGTTAGGGTTAGGGTTAGGGTTTGGATTGGTTAGGGTTTGGGTTGGTTCGGCTTTGTGTTAGTGTTTGGGTTGGTTAGAGTTTGTATTAGGGTTTGGTTTTGGGTTAAAGTTTGGGTTAATTTTCGTGTTACAGTAGGGTTTGGATTAGGGTTTGGTTTTGGGTTAGAGTTTGGGTTAATTTTCGTGTTACGGTAGGGTTTGGATTAGGGTTCTGGTTAGAGTTAGGCTTTAGGTAAGATTTTGTGTTACATTTTTTGTTGTTTAGGTTTTGGGTTAGGGTTTGGGTTACGGGTTTTGCTTGGTTAGGGTTGGAGTTAGGGTTTGGCTCAGGGTTCGGGTTGGTTAGGGATTGTGTTAGGGTTTGTGTTGGGGTTTGACTTAGGGTTTGCGTTAGTGCCAACGTTTCACTTAGGCTTTGGGTTAGGGTTTGTGTCGGTTACGGTTAGGGTTAGGGTTAGGGTTAGGGTTAGGTTTGGGGTTACGGTTAGGGTTAGGGTTAGGGTTTGGGTTGGTTAGGGTTTGGGTTGGTTCGGCTTTGTGTTAGTGTTTGGGTTGGTTAGAGTTTGTATTAGGGTTTGGTTTTGGGTTAAAGTTTGGGTTAATTTTCGTGTTACAGTAGGGTTTGGATTAGGGTTTGGTTTTGGGTTAGAGTTTGGGTTAATTTTCATGTTACGGTAGGGTTTGGATTAGGGTTCTGGTTAGAGTTAGGCTTTAGGTAAGATTTTGTGTTACATTTTGTGTTGTTTAGGTTTTAGGTTAGGGTTTGGGTTACGGGTTTTGCTTGGTTAGGGTTGGAGTTAGGGTTTGGCACAGGGTTCGGGTTGGTTAGGGATTGTGTTAGGATTTGTGTTGGGGTTTGACTTAGGGTTTGGGTTAGTGCCAACGTTTCACTTAGGCTTTGGGTTAGGGTTTGTGCCGGTTAGGGTTAGGGTTAGGGTTAGGGTTAGGGTTAGGGTTAGGTTTGGGGTTACGGTTAGGGTTAGGGTTTGGGTTGGTTAGGGTTTGAGTTGGTTAAGGCTGGGGTTGGTTAGGGTTGGGGTTGGAGTTAGGGTTTGGGTTACAGATAGGGTTAGGGTTAGTTTTAGGGTTGGGGTTAGGTTTAGGGTTAGGGTTAGGGTTAGGGTTAGGGTATGCTTTAGTGTTTGGGTTGTTTAGGGTTTGTATTAAGTTTTGGGTTTGGGTTATATTTTGGGTTAATTTTTGTGTAAGGTTACGGTGTGGATTAGGGTTCTGGTTAGAGTTAGGCTTTAGGTTTGAATTTGTGTTGCAGTTTGTGGTGTTTAGTTTTTGGGTTAGGGTTTGGGTTACGGGTTTTTCTTGGTTAGGGTTGGAGTTACGATTTGGCTCAGGCCTCGGCTTGGTTATGGATTGTGCTAGGATTTGTGTTGTGGTTTCAGTTAGGGTTTGCGTTAGTGTTTCACTTAGGCTTTGGGTTAAGGTTTGTGTTGGTTACGGTTACAGTTAGGGTTAGGGTTAGGGTTAGGGTTAGGGTTAGGGTTTGGATTGGTTAGGGTTTGGGTTGGTTCGGCTTTGTGTTAGTGTTTGGGTTGGTTAGAGTTTGTATTAGGGTTTGGTTTTGGGTTAAAGTTTGGGTTAATTTTCGTGTTACAGTAGGGTTTGGATTAGGGTTTGGTTTTGGGTTAGAGTTTGGGTTAATTTTCGTGTTACGGTAGGGTTTGGATTAGGGTTCTGGTTAGAGTTAGGCTTTAGGTAAGATTTTGTGTTACATTTTTTGTTGTTTAGGTTTTGGGTTAGGGTTTGGGTTACGGGTTTTGCTTGGTTAGGGTTGGAGTTAGGGTTTGGCTCAGGGTTCGGGTTGGTTAGGGATTGTGTTAGGGTTTGTGTTGGGGTTTGACTTAGGGTTTGCGTTAGTGCCAACGTTTCACTTAGGCTTTGGGTTAGGGTTTGTGTCGGTTACGGTTAGGGTTAGGGTTAGGGTTAGGTTTGGGGTTACGGTTAGGGTTAGGGTTAGGGTTTGGGTTGGTTAGGGTTTGGGTTGGTTCGGCTTTGTGTTAGTGTTTGGGTTGGTTAGAGTTTGTATTAGGGTTTGGTTTTGGGTTAAAGTTTGGGTTAATTTTCGTGTTACAGTAGGGTTTGGATTAGGGTTTGGTTTTGGGTTAGAGTTTGGGTTAATTTTCATGTTACGGTAGGGTTTGGATTAGGGTTCTGGTTAGAGTTAGGCTTTAGGTAAGATTTTGTGTTACATTTTGTGTTGTTTAGGTTTTAGGTTAGGGTTTGGGTTACGGGTTTTGCTTGGTTAGGGTTGGAGTTAGGGTTTGGCACAGGGTTCGGGTTGGTTAGGGATTGTGTTAGGATTTGTGTTGGGGTTTGACTTAGGGTTTGGGTTAGTGCCAACGTTTCACTTAGGCTTTGGGTTAGGGTTTGTGCCGGTTACGGTTAGGGTTAGGGTTAGGGTTAGGGTTAGGGTTAGGGTTAGGGTTAGGGTTAGGGTTAGGTTTGGGGTTACGGTTAGGGTTAGGGTTAGGGTTTGGGTTGGTTAGGGTTTGAGTTGGTTAAGGTAGGGGTTGATTAGGGTTGGGGTTGGAGTTAGGGTTTGGGTTACAGATAGGGTTAGGGTTAGTTTGAGGGTTGGGGTTAGGTTTAGGGTTAGGGTTAGGGTATGCTTTAGTGTTTGGGTTGTTTAGGGTTTGTATTAAGTTTTGGGTTTGGGTTATATTTTGGGTTAATTTTTGTGTAAGGTTACGGTGTGGATTAGGGTTCTGGTTAGAGTTAGGCTTTAGGTTTGAATTTGTGTTGCAGTTTGTGTTGTTTAGTTTTTGGGTTAGGGTTTGGGTTACGGGTTTTTCTTGGTTAGGGTTGGAGTTACGATTTGGCTCAGGCCTCGGCTTGGTTATGGATTGTGCTAGGATTTGTGTTGTGGTTTCAGTTAGGGTTTGCGTTAGTGTTTCACTTAGGCTTTGGGTTAAGGTTTGTGTTGGTTACGGTTACAGTTAGGGTTAGGGTTAGTGTTAGGGTTAGGGTTAGGGTTTGGATTGGTTAGGGTTTGGGTTGGTTCGGCTTTGTGTTAGTGTTTGGGTTGGTTAGAGTTTGTATTAGGGTTTGGTTTTGGGTTAAAGTTTGGGTTAATTTTCGTGTTACAGTAGGGTTTGGATTAGGGTTTGGTTTTGGGTTAGAGTTTGGGTTAATTTTCATGTTACGGTAGGGTTTGGATTAGGGTTCTGGTTAGAGTTAGGCTTTAGGTAAGATTTTGTGTTACATTTTGTGTTGTTTAGGTTTTAGGTTAGGGTTTGGGTTACGGGTTTTGCTTGGTTAGGGTTGGAGTTAGGGTTTGGCTCAGGGTTCGGGTTGGTTAGGGATTGTGTTAGGATTTGTGTTGGGGTTTGACTTAGGGTTTGGGTTAGTGCCAACGTTTCACTTAGGCTTTGGGTTAGGGTTTGTGTCGGTTACGGTTAGGGTTAGGGTTAGGGTTAGGGTTAGGGTTAGGTTTGGGGTTACGGTTAGGGTTAGGGTTAGGGTTTGGGTTGGTTAGGGTTTGAGTTGGTTAAGGTTGGGGTTGGTTAGGGTTGGGGTTGGAGTTAGGGTTTGGGTTACAGATAGGGTTAGGGTTAGTTTTAGGGTTGGGGTTAGGTTTAGGGTTAGGGTTAGGGTTAGGGTTAGGGTATGCTTTAGTGTTTGGGTTGTTTAGGGTTTGTATTAAGTTTTGGGTTTGGGTTATATTTTGGGTTAATTTTTGTGTAAGGTTACGGTGTGGATTAGGGTTCTGGTTAGAGTTAGGCTTTAGGTTTGAATTTGTGTTGCAGTTTGTGTTGTTTAGTTTTTGGGTTAGGGTTTGGGTTACGGGTTTTTCTTGGTTAGGGTTGGAGTTACGATTTGGCTCAGGCCTCGGCTTGGTTATGGATTGTGCTAGGATTTGTGTTGTGGTTTCAGTTAGGGTTTGCGTTAGTGTTTCACTTAGGCTTTGGGTTAAGGTTTGTGTTGGTTACGGTTACAGTTAGGGTTAGGGTTAGGGTTAGGGTTAGGGTTAGGGTTAGGGTTAGGGTTTGGATTGGTTAGGGTTTGTGTTGGTTAGGGTTTGGGTTGGTTCGGCTTTGTGTTAGTGTTTGGGTTGGTTAGAGTTTGTATTAGGGTTTGGTTTTGGGTTAACGTTTGGGTTAATTTTCGTGTTACGGTAGGGTTTGGATTAGGGTTCTGGTTAGAGTTAGGCTTTAGGTAAGATTTTGTGTTACATTTTGTGTTGTTTAGGTTTTGGGTTAGGGTTTGGGTTACGGGTTTTGCTTGGTTAGGGTTGGAGTTAGGGTTTGGCTCAGGGTTCGGGTTGGTTAGGGATTGTGTTAGGGTTTGTGTTGGGGTTTGACTTAGGGTTTGGGTTAGTGCCAACGTTTCACTTAGGCTTTGGGTTAGGGTTTGTGTCGGTTACGGTTAGTGTTAGGGTTAGGGTTAGGGTTAGGGTTAGGTTTGGGGTTACGGTTAGGGTTAGGGTTAGGGTTTGGGTTGGTTAGGGTTTGAGTTGGTTAAGGCTGGGGTTGGTTAGGGTTGGGGTTGGAGTTAGGGTTTGGGTTACAGATAGGGTTAGGGTTAGTTTGAGGGTTGGGGTTAGGTTTAGGGTTAGGGTTAGGGTTAGGGTTAGGGTATGCTTTAGTGTTTGGGTTGTTTAGGGTTTGTATTAAGTTTTGGGTTTGGGTTATATTTTGGGTTAATTTTTGTGTAAGGTTACGGTGTGGATTAGGGTTCTGGTTAGAGTTAGGCTTTAGGTTTGAATTTGTGTTGCAGTTTGTGGTGTTTAGTTTTTGGGTTAGGGTTTGGGTTACGGGTTTTTCTTGGTTAGGGTTGGAGTTACGATTTGGCTCAGGCCTCGGCTTGGTTATGGATTGTGCTAGGATTTGTGTTGTGCTTTCAGTTAGGGTTTGCGTTAGTGTTTCACTTAGGCTTTGGGTTAAGGTTTGTGTTGGTTACGGTTACAGTTAGGGTTAGGGTTAGTGTTAGGGTTAGGGTTAGGGTTTGGATTGGTTAGGGTTTGGGTTGGTTCGGCTTTGTGTTAGTGTTTGGGTTGGTTAGAGTTTGTATTAGGGTTTGGTTTTGGGTTAAAGTTTGGGTTAATTTTCGTGTTACAGTAGGGTTTGGATTAGGGTTTGGTTTTGGGTTAGAGTTTGGGTTAATTTTCGTGTTACGGTAGGGTTTGGATTAGGGTTCTGGTTAGAGTTAGGCTTTAGGTAAGATTTTGTGTTACATTTTTTGTTGTTTAGGTTTTGGGTTAGGGTTTGGGTTACGGGTTTTGCTTGGTTAGGGTTGGAGTTAGGGTTTGGCTCAGGGTTCGGGTTGGTTAGGGATTGTGTCAGGGTTTGTGTTGGGGTTTGACTTAGGGTTTGCGTTAGTGCCAACGTTTCACTTAGGCTTTGGGTTAGGGTTTGTGTCGGTTACGGTTAGGGTTAGGGTTAGGGTTAGGGTTAGGGTTAGGGTTAGGTTTGGGGTTACGGTTAGGGTTAGGGTTAGGGTTTGGGTTGGTTAGGGTTTGAGTTGGTTAAGGTAGGGGTTGATTAGGGTTGGGGTTGGAGTTAGGGTTTGGGTTACAGATAGGGTTAGGGTTAGTTTGAGGGTTGGGGTTAGGTTTAGGGTTAGGGTTAGGGTTAGGGTTAGGGTATGCTTTAGTGTTTGGGTTGTTTAGGGTTTGTATTAAGTTTTGGGTTTGGGTTATATTTTGGGTTAATTTTTGTGTAAGGTTACGGTGTGGATTAGGGTTCTGGTTAGAGTTAGGCTTTAGGTTTGAATTTGTGTTGCAGTTTGTGGTGTTTAGTTTTTGGGTTAGGGTTTGGGTTACGGGTTTTTCTTGGTTAGGGTTGGAGTTACGATTTGGCTCAGGCCTCGGCTTGGTTATGGATTGTGCTAGGATTTGTGTTGTGGTTTCAGTTAGGGTTTGCGTTAGTGTTTCACTTAGGCTTTGGGTTAAGGTTTGTGTTGGTTACGGTTACAGTTAGGGTTAGGGTTAGTGTTAGGGTTAGGGTTAGGGTTTGGATTGGTTAGGGTTTGGGTTGGTTCGGCTTTGTGTTAGTGTTTGGGTTGGTTAGAGTTTGTATTAGGGTTTGGTTTTGGGTTAAAGTTTGGGTTAATTTTCGTGTTACAGTAGGGTTTGGATTAGGGTTTGGTTTTGGGTTAGAGTTTGGGTTAATTTTCATGTTACGGTAGGGTTTGGATTAGGGTTCTGGTTAGAGTTAGGCTTTAGGTAAGATTTTGTGTTACATTTTGTGTTGTTTAGGTTTTAGGTTAGGGTTTGGGTTACGGGTTTTGCTTGGTTAGGGTTGGAGTTAGGGTTTGGCTCAGGGTTCGGGTTGGTTAGGGATTGTGTTAGGATTTGTGTTGGGGTTTGACTTAGGGTTTGGGTTAGTGCCAACGTTTCACTTAGGCTTTGGGTTAGGGTTTGTGTCGGTTACGGTTAGGGTTAGGGTTAGGGTTAGGGTTAGGGTTAGGTTTGGGGTTATGGTTAGGGTTAGGGTTAGGGTTTGGGTTGGTTAGGGTTTGAGTTGGTTAAGGTTGGGGTTGGTTAGGGTTGGGGTTGGAGTTAGGGTTTGGGTTACAGATAGGGTTAGGGTTAGTTTGAGGGTTGGGGTTAGGTTTAGGGTTAGGGTTAGGGTATGCTTTAGTGTTTGGGTTGTTTAGGGTTTGTATTAAGTTTTGGGTTTGGGTTATATTTTGGGTTAATTTTTGTGTAAGGTTACGGTGTGGATTAGGGTTCTGGTTAGAGTTAGGCTTTAGGTTTGAATTTGTGTTGCAGTTTGTGGTGTTTAGTTTTTGGGTTAGGGTTTGGGTTACGGGTTTTTCTTGGTTAGGGTTGGAGTTACGATTTGGCTCAGGCCTCGGCTTGGTTATGGATTGTGCTAGGATTTGTGTTGTGGTTTCAGTTAGGGTTTGCGTTAGTGTTTCACTTAGGCTTTGGGTTAAGGTTTGTGTTGGTTACGGTTACAGTTAGGGTTAGGGTTAGTGTTAGGGTTAGGGTTAGGGTTTGGATTGGTTAGGGTTTGGGTTGGTTCGGCTTTGTGTTAGTGTTTGGGTTGGTTAGAGTTTGTATTAGGGTTTGGTTTTGGGTTAAAGTTTGGGTTAATTTTCGTGTTACAGTAGGGTTTGGATTAGGGTTTGGTTTTGGGTTAGAGTTTGGGTTAATTTTCATGTTACGGTAGGGTTTGGATTAGGGTTCTGGTTAGAGTTAGGCTTTAGGTAAGATTTTGTGTTACATTTTGTGTTGTTTAGGTTTTAGGTTAGGGTTTGGGTTACGGGTTTTGCTTGGTTAGGGTTGGAGTTAGGGTTTGGCTCAGGGTTCGGGTTGGTTAGGGATTGTGTTAGGATTTGTGTTGGGGTTTGACTTAGGGTTTGGGTTAGTGCCAACGTTTCACTTAGGCTTTGGGTTAGGGTTTGTGTCGGTTACGGTTAGGGTTAGGGTTAGGGTTAGGGTTAGGGTTAGGTTTGGGGTTATGGTTAGGGTTAGGGTTAGGGTTTGGGTTGGTTAGGGTTTGAGTTGGTTAAGGTTGGGGTTGGTTAGGGTTGGGGTTGGAGTTAGGGTTTGGGTTACAGATAGGGTTAGGGTTAGTTTGAGGGTTGGGGTTAGGTTTAGGGTTAGGGTTAGGGTATGCTTTAGTGTTTGGGTTGTTTAGGGTTTGTATTAAGTTTTGGGTTTGGGTTATATTTTGGGTTAATTTTTGTGTAAGGTTACGGTGTGGATTAGGGTTCTGGTTAGAGTTAGGCTTTAGGTTTGAATTTGTGTTGCAGTTTGTGGTGTTTAGTTTTTGGGTTAGGGTTTGGGTTACGGGTTTTTCTTGGTTAGGGTTGGAGTTGCGATTTGGCTCAGGCCTCGGCTTGGTTATGGATTGTGCTAGGATTTGTGTTGTGGTTTCAGTTAGGGTTTGCGTTGGTGTTTCACTTAGGCTTTGGGTTAAGGTTTGTGTTGGTTACGGTTACAGTTAGGGTTAGTGTTAGGGTTAGGGTTAGGGTTAGGGTTAGGGTTAGGGTTTGGATTGGTTAGGGTTTGGGTTGGTTAGGGTTTGGGTTGGTTCGGCTTTGTGTTAGTGTTTGGGTTGGTTAGAGTTTGTATTAGGGTTTGGTTTTGGGTTAACGTTTGGGTTAATTTTCGTGTTACGGTAGGGTTTGGATTAGGGTTCTGGTTAGAGTTAGGCTTTAGGTAAGATTTTGTGTTACATTTTGTGTTGTTTAGGTTTTGGGTTAGGGTTTGGGTTACAGGTTTTGCTTGGTTAGGGTTGGAGTTAGGGTTTGGCTCAGGGTTCGGGTTGGTTAGGGATTGTGTTAGGGTTTGTGTTGAGGTTTGACTTAGGGTTTGGGTTAGTGCCAACGTTTCACTTAGGCTTTGGGTTAGGGTTTGTGTCGGTTAGGGTTAGGGTTAGGGTTAGGGTTAGGGTTAGGGTTAGGGTTAGGTTTGGGGTTACGGTTAGGGTTAGGGTTAGGGTTTGGGTTGGTTAGGGTTTGAGTTGGTTAAGGCTGGGGTTGGTTAGGGTTGGGGTTGGAGTTAGGGTTTGGGTTACAGATAGGGTTAGGGTTAGTTTTAGGTTTGGGGTTAGGTTTAGGGTTAGGGTTAGGGTTAGGGTATGCTTTAGTGTTTGGGTTGTTTAGGGTTTGTATTAAGTTTTGGGTTTGGGTTATATTTTGGGTTAATTTTTGTGTAAGGTTACGGTGTGGATTAGGGTTCTGGTTAGAGTTAGGCTTTAGGTTTGAATTTGTGTTGCAGTTTGTGGTGTTTAGTTTTTGGGTTAGGGTTTGGGTTACGGGTTTTTCTTGGTTAGGGTTGGAGTTACGATTTGGCTCAGGCCTCGGCTTGGTTATGGATTGTGCTAGGATTTGTGTTGTGGTTTCAGTTAGGGTTTGCGTTAGTGTTTCACTTAGGCTTTGGGTTAAGGTTTGTGTTGGTTACGGTTACAGTTAGGGTTAGGGTTAGTGTTAGGGTTAGGGTTAGGGTTTGGATTGGTTAGGGTTTGGGTTGGTTCGGCTTTGTGTTAGTGTTTGGGTTGGTTAGAGTTTGTATTAGGGTTTGGTTTTGGGTTAAAGTTTGGGTTAATTTTCATGTTACAGTAGGGTTTGGATTAGGGTTTGGTTTTGGGTTAGAGTTTGGGTTAATTTTCGTGTTACGGTAGGGTTTGGATTAGGGTTCTGGTTAGAGTTAGGCTTTAGGTAAGATTTTGTGTTACATTTTTTGTTGTTTAGGTTTTGGGTTAGGGTTTGGGTTACGGGTTTTGCTTGGTTAGGGTTGGAGTTAGGGTTTGGCTCAGGGTTCGGGTTGGTTAGGGATTGTGTTAGGGTTTGTGTTGGGGTTTGACTTAGGGTTTGCGTTAGTGCCAACGTTTCACTTAGGCTTTGGGTTAGGGTTTGTGTCGGTTACGGTTAGGGTTAGGGTTAGGGTTAGGGTTAGGTTTGGGGTTACGGTTAGGGTTAGGGTTAGGGTTTGGGTTGGTTAGGGTTTGAGTTGGTTAAGGTAGGGGTTGATTAGGGTTGGGGTTGGAGTTAGGGTTTGGGTTACAGATAGGGTTAGGGTTAGTTTGAGGGTTGGTGTTAGGTTTAGGGTTAGGGTTAGGGTTAGGGTATGCTTTAGTGTTTGGGTTGTTTAGGGTTTGTATTAAGTTTTGGTTTTTGGTTATATTTTGGGTTAATTTTTGTGTAAGGTTACGGTTTGGATTAGGGTTCTGGTTAGAGTTAGGCTTTAGGTTTGAATTTGTGTTGCAGTTTGTGTTGTTTAGTTTTTGGGTTAGGGTTTGGGTTACGGGTTTTTCTTGGTTAGGGTTGGAGTTACGATTTGGCTCAGGCCTCGGCTTGGTTATGGATTGTGCTAGGATTTGTGTTGTGGTTTCAGTTAGGGTTTGCGTTAGTGTTTCACTTAGGCTTTGGGTTAAGGTTTGTGTTGGTTACGGTTACAGTTAGGGTTAGGGTTAGTGTTAGGGTTAGGGTTAGGGTTTGGATTGGTTAGGGTTTGGGTTGGTTCGGCTTTGTGTTAGTGTTTGGGTTGGTTAGAGTTTGTATTAGGGTTTGGTTTTGGGTTAAAGTTTTGGTTAATTTTCGTGTTACAGTAGGGTTTGGATTAGGGTTTGGTTTTGGGTTAGAGTTTGGGTTAATTTTCGTGTTACGGTAGGGTTTGGATTAGGGTTCTGGTTAGAGTTAGGCTTTAGGTAAGATTTTGTGTTACATTTTGTGTTGTTTAGGTTTTAGGTTAGGGTTTGGGTTACGGGTTTTGCTTGGTTAGGGTTGGAGTTAGGGTTTGGCTCAGGGTTCGGGTTGGTTAGGGATTGTGTTAGGATTTGTGTTGGGGTTTGACTTAGGGTTTGGGTTAGTGCCAACGTTTCACTTAGGCTTTGGGTTAGGGTTTGTGTCGGTTACGGTTAGGGTTAGGGTTAGGTTTGGGGTTACGGTTAGGGTTAGGGTTAGGGTTTGGGTTGGTTAGGGTTTGAGTTGGTTAAGGTAGGGGTTGATTAGGGTTGGGGTTGGAGTTAGGGTTTGGGTTACAGATAGGGTTAGGGTTAGTTTGAGGGTTGGGGTTAGGTTTAGGGTTAGGGTTAGGGTTAGGGTATGCTTTAGTGTTTGGGTTGTTTAGGGTTTGTATTAAGTTTTGGGTTTGGGTTATATTTTGGGTTAATTTTTGTGTAAGGTTACGGTGTGGATTAGGGTTCTGGTTAGAGTTAGGCTTTAGGTTTGAATTTGTGTTGCAGTTTGTGTTGTTTAGTTTTTGGGTTAGGGTTTGGGTTACGGGTTTTTCTTGGTTAGGGTTGGAGTTGCGATTTGGCTCAGGCCTCGGCTTGGTTATGGATTGTGCTAGGATTTGTGTTGTGGTTTCAGTTAGGGTTTGCGTTAGTGTTTCACTTAGGCTTTGGGTTAAGGTTTGTGTTGGTTACGGTTACAGTTAGGGTTAGGGTTAGTGTTAGGGTTAGGGTTAGGGTTTGGATTGGTTAGGGTTTGGGTTGGTTCGGCTTTGTGTTAGTGTTTGGGTTGGTTAGAGTTTGTATTAGGGTTTGGTTTTGGGTTAAAGTTTGGGTTAATTTTCGTGTTACAGTAGGGTTTGGATTAGGGTTTGGTTTTGGGTTAGAGTTTGGGTTAATTTTCATGTTACGGTACGGTTTGGATTAGGGTTCTGGTTAGAGTTAGGCTTTAGGTAAGATTTTGTGTTACATTTTGTGTTGTTTAGGTTTTAGGTTAGGGTTTGGGTTACGGGTTTTGCTTGGTTAGGGTTGGAGTTAGGGTTTGGCTCAGGGTTCGGGTTGGTTAGGGATTGTGTTAGGATTTGTGTTGGGGTTTGACTTAGGGTTTGGGTTAGTGCCAACGTTTCACTTAGGCTTTGGGTTAGGGTTTGTGTCGGTTACGGTTAGTGTTAGGGTTAGGGTTAGGGTTAGGTTTGGGGTTACGGTTAGGGTTAGGGTTAGGGTTTGGGTTGGTTAGGGTTTGAGTTGGTTAAGGCTGGGGTTGGTTAGGGTTGGGGTTGGAGTTAGGGTTTGGGTTACAGATAGGGTTAGGGTTAGTTTTAGGGTTGGGGTTAGGTTTAGGGTTAGGGTTAGGGTTAGGGTATGCTTTAGTGTTTGGGTTGTTTAGGGTTTGTATTAAGTTTTGGGTTTGGGTTATATTTTGGGTTAATTTTTGTGTAAGGTTACGGTGTGGATTAGGGTTCTGGTTAGAGTTAGGCTTTAGGTTTGAATTTGTGTTGCAGTTTGTGTTGTTTAGTTTTTGGGTTAGGGTTTGGGTTACGGGTTTTTCTTGGTTAGGGTTGGAGTTACGATTTGGCTCAGGCCTCGGCTTGGTTATGGATTGTGCTAGGATTTGTGTTGTGGTTTCAGTTAGGGTTTGCGTTAGTGTTTCACTTAGGCTTTGGGTTAAGGTTTGTGTTGGTTACGGTTACAGTTAGGGTTAGGGTTAGTGTTAGGGTTAGGGTTAGGGTTTGGATTGGTTAGGGTTTGGGTTGGTTCGGCTTTGTGTTAGTGTTTGGGTTGGTTAGAGTTTGTATTAGGGTTTGGTTTTGGGTTAGAGTTTGGGTTAATTTTCGTGTTACGGTAGGGTTTGGATTAGGGTTCTGGTTAGAGTTAGGCTTTAGGTAAGATTTTGTGTTACATTTTTTGTTGTTTAGGTTTTGGGTTAGGGTTTGGGTTACGGGTTTTGCTTGGTTAGGGTTGGAGTTAGGGTTTGGCTCAGGGTTCGGGTTGGTTAGGGATTGTGTTAGGGTTTGTGTTGGGGTTTGACTTAGGGTTTGCGTTAGTGCCAACGTTTCACTTAGGCTTTGGGTTAGGGTTTGTGTCGGTTACGGTTAGGGTTAGGGTTAGGGTTAGGGTTAGGTTTGGGGTTACGGTTAGGGTTAGGGTTTGGGTTGGTTAGGGTTTGAGTTGGTTAAGGTAGGGGTTGATTAGGGTTGGGGTTGGAGTTAGGGTTTGGGTTACAGATAGGGTTAGGGTTAGTTTGAGGGTTGGGGTTAGGTTTAGGGTTAGGGTTAGGGTTAGGGTATGCTTTAGTGTTTGGGTTGTTTAGGGTTTGTATTAAGTTTTGGGTTTGGGTTATATTTTGGGTTAATTTTTGTGTAAGGTTACGGTGTGGATTAGGGTTCTGGTTAGAGTTAGGCTTTAGGTTTGAATTTGTGTTGCAGTTTGTGTTGTTTAGTTTTTGGGTTAGGGTTTGGGTTACGGGTTTTTCTTGGTTAGGGTTGGAGTTACGATTTGGCTCAGGCCTCGGCTTGGTTATGGATTGTGCTAGGATTTGTGTTGTGGTTTCAGTTAGGGTTTGCGTTAGTGTTTCACTTAGGCTTTGGGTTAAGGTTTGTGTTGGTTACGGTTACAGTTAGGGTTAGGGTTAGTGTTAGGGTTAGGGTTAGGGTTTGGATTGGTTAGGGTTTGGGTTGGTTCGGCTTTGTGTTAGTGTTTGGGTTGGTTAGAGTTTGTATTAGGGTTTGGTTTTGGGTTAAAGTTTTGGTTAATTTTCGTGTTACAGTAGGGTTTGGATTAGGGTTTGGTTTTGGGTTAGAGTTTGGGTTAATTTTCGTGTTACGGTAGGGTTTGGATTAGGGTTCTGGTTAGAGTTAGGCTTTAGGTAAGATTTTGTGTTACATTTTGTGTTGTTTAGGTTTTAGGTTAGGGTTTGGGTTACGGGTTTTGCTTGGTTAGGGTTGGAGTTAGGGTTTGGCTCAGGGTTCGGGTTGGTTAGGGATTGTGTTAGGATTTGTGTTGGGGTTTGACTTAGGGTTTGGGTTAGTGCCAACGTTTCACTTAGGCTTTGGGTTAGGGTTTGTGTCGGTTACGGTTAGGGTTAGGGTTAGGGTTAGGTTTGGGGTTACGGTTAGGGTTAGGGTTAGGGTTTGGGTTGGTTAGGGTTTGAGTTGGTGAAGGTTGGGGTTGATTAGGGTTGGGGTTGGAGTTAGGGTTTGGGTTACAGATAGGGTTAGGGTTAGTTTTAGGGTTGGGGTTAGGTTTAGGGTTAGGGTTAGGGTTAGGGTTAGGGTATGCTTTAGTGTTTGGGTTGTTTAGGGTTTGTATTAAGTTTTGGGTTTGGGTTATATTTTGGGTTAATTTTTGTGTAAGGTTACGGTGTGGATTAGGGTTCTGGTTAGAGTTAGGCTTTAGGTTTGAATTTGTGTTGCAGTTTGTGGTGTTTAGTTTTTGGGTTAGGGTTTGGGTTACGGGTTTTTCTTGGTTAGGGTTGGAGTTACGATTTGGCTCAGGCCTCGGCTTGGTTATGGATTGTGCTAGGATTTGTGTTGTGGTTTCAGTTAGGGTTTGCGTTAGTGTTTCACTTAGGCTTTGGGTTAAGGTTTGTGTTGGTTACGGTTACAGTTAGGGTTAGTGTTAGGGTTAGGGTTAGGGTTAGGGTTTGGATTGGTTAGGGTTTGTGTTGGTTAGGGTTTGGGTTGGTTCGGCTTTGTGTTAGTGTTTGGGTTGGTTAGAGTTTGTATTAGGGTTTGGTTTTGGGTTAGAGTTTGGGTTAATTTTCGTGTTACGGTAGGGTTTGGATTAGGGTTCTGGTTAGAGTTAGGCTTTAGGTAAGATTTTGTGTTACATTTTGTGTTGTTTAGGTTTTGGGTTAGGGTTTGGGTTACAGGTTTTGCTTGGTTAGGGTTGGAGTTAGGGTTTGGCTCAGGGTTCGGGTTGGTTAGGGATTGTGTTAGGGTTTGTGTTGGGGTTTGACTTAGGGTTTGGGTTAGTGCCAACGTTTCACTTAGGCTTTGGGTTAGGGTTTGTGTCGGTTACGGTTAGTGTTAGGGTTAGGGTTAGGCTTAGGGTTTGGCTTAGGATTACGTTTAGGGTTAGGGTTAGGGTTTGGGTTGGTTAGGGTTTGAGTTGGTGAAGGTTGGGGTTGATTAGGGTTGGGGTTGGAGTTAGGGTTTGGGTTACAGATAGGGTTAGGGTTAGTTTTAGGGTTGGGGTTAGGGTTATGTTTAGGGTTAGGGTTAGGGTTAGGGTATGCTTTAGTGTTTGGGTTGTTTAGGGTTTGTATTAAGTTTTGGGTTTGGGTTATATTTTGGGTTAATTTTTGTGTAAGGTTACGGTTTGGATTAGGGTTCTGGTTAGAGTTAGGCTTTAGGTTTGAATTTGTGTTGCAGTTTGTGTTGTTTAGTTTTTGGGTTAGGGTTTGGGTTACGGGTTTTTCTTGGTTAGGGTTGGAGTTGCGGTTTGGCTCAGGCCTCGGCTTGGTTATGGATTGTGCTAGGATTTGTGTTGTGGTTTCAGTTAGGGTTTGCGTTGGTGTTTCACTTAGGCTTTGGGTTAAGGTTTGTGTTGGTCACGGTTACAGTTAGGGTTAGGGTTAGGCTTAGGGTTAGGGTTAGGTTTAGGGTTAGTGTTAGTGTTAGGGTTTGGATTGGTTAGGGTTTGGGTTGGTTAAGGATTGTGTTAGGGTTTGTGTTGGGGTTTGACTTATGGTTTGGGTTAGTGCCAACGTTTCACTTAGGCTTTGGGTTAGGGTTTGTGTCGGTTGCGGTTAGGGTTAGGGTTAGGCTTAGGGTTAGGGTTAGGCTTAGCGTTAGGTTTAGGGTTACGGTTAGGGTTAGGGTTAGGGTTTGGGTTGGTTAGGGTTTGAGTTGGTTAAGGCTGGGGTTGATTAGGGTTGGGGTTGGAGTTAGGGTTTGGGTTACAGATAGGGCTAGGGTTAGTTTTAGGGTTGGGGTTAGGTTTAGGGTTAGGGTTAGGGTTAGGGTTAGGGTATGCTTTAGTGTTTGGGTTGTTTAGGGTTTGGGTTAGGGTTAGGGTTAGGGTTAGGGTTAGGGTTAGGGTTAGGGTTAGGGTTAGGGTTTGAGTTGGTGAAGGTTGGGGTTGATTAGGGTTGGGGTTGGAGTTAGGGTTTGGGTTACAGATAGGGTTAGGGTTAGTTTTAGGGTTGGGGTTAGGTTTAGGGTTAGGGTTAGGGTTAGGGTTAGGGTATGCTTTAGTGTTTGGGTTGTTTAGGGTTTGTATTAAGTTTTGGGTTTGGGTTATATTTTGGGTTAATTTTTGTGTAAGGTTACGGTGTGGATTAGGGTTCTGGTTAGAGTTAGGCTTTAGGTTTGAATTTGTGTTGCAGTTTGTGGTGTTTAGTTTTTGGGTTAGGGTTTGGGTTACGGGGTTTTCTTGGTTAGGGTTGGAGTTACGATTTGGCTCAGGCCTCGGCTTGGTTATGGATTGTGCTAGGATTTGTGTTGTGGTTTCAGTTAGGGTTTGCGTTAGTGTTTCACTTAGGCTTTGGGTTAAGGTTTGTGTTGGTTACGGTTACAGTTAGGGTTAGGGTTAGTGTTAGGGTTAGGGTTAGGGTTTGGATTGGTTAGGGTTTGGGTTGGTTCGGCTTTGTGTTAGTGTTTGGGTTGGTTAGAGTTTGTATTAGGGTTTGGTTTTGGGTTAGAGTTTGGGTTAATTTTCGTGTTACGGTAGGGTTTGGATTAGGGTTCTGGTTAGAGTTAGGCTTTAGGTAAGATTTTGTGTTACATTTTTTGTTGTTTAGGTTTTGGGTTAGGGTTTGGGTTACGGGTTTTGCTTGGTTAGGGTTGGAGTTAGGGTTTGGCTCAGGGTTCGGGTTGGTTAGGGATTGTGTTAGGGTTTGTGTTGGGGTTTGACTTAGGGTTTGCGTTAGTGCCAACGTTTCACTTAGGCTTTGGGTTAGGGTTTGTGTCGGTTACGGTTAGGGTTAGGGTTAGGGTTAGGGTTAGGTTTGGGGTTACGGTTAGGGTTAGGGTTAGGGTTTGGGTTGGTTAGGGTTTGAGTTGGTTAAGGTAGGGGTTGATTAGGGTTGGGGTTGGAGTTAGGGTTTGGGTTACAGATAGGGTTAGGGTTAGTTTGAGGGTTGGGGTTAGGTTTAGGGTTAGGGTTAGGGTTAGGGTATGCTTTAGTGTTTGGGTTGTTTAGGGTTTGTATTAAGTTTTGGGTTTGGGTTATATTTTGGGTTAATTTTTGTGTAAGGTTACGGTGTGGATTAGGGTTCTGGTTAGAGTTAGGCTTTAGGTTTGAATTTGTGTTGCAGTTTGTGTTGTTTAGTTTTTGGGTTAGGGTTTGGGTTACGGGTTTTTCTTGGTTAGGGTTGGAGTTACGATTTGGCTCAGGCCTCGGCTTGGTTATGGATTGTGCTAGGATTTGTGTTGTGGTTTCAGTTAGGGTTTGCGTTAGTGTTTCACTTAGGCTTTGGGTTAAGGTTTGTGTTGGTTACGGTTACAGTTAGGGTTAGGGTTAGTGTTAGGGTTAGGGTTAGGGTTTGGATTGGTTAGGGTTTGGGTTGGTTCGGCTTTGTGTTAGTGTTTGGGTTGGTTAGAGTTTGTATTAGGGTTTGGTTTTGGGTTAAAGTTTGGGTTAATTTTCGTGTTACAGTAGGGTTTGGATTAGGGTTTGGTTTTGGGTTAGAGTTTGGGTTAATTTTCATGTTACGGTAGGGTTTGGATTAGGGTTCTGGTTAGAGTTAGGCTTTAGGTAAGATTTTGTGTTACATTTTGTGTTGTTTAGGTTTTAGGTTAGGGTTTGGGTTACGGGTTTTGCTTGGTTAGGGTTGGAGTTAGGGTTTGGCTCAGGGTTCGGGTTGGTTAGGGATTGTGTTAGGATTTGTGTTGGGGTTTGACTTAGGGTTTGGGTTAGTGCCAACGTTTCACTTAGGCTTTGGGTTAGGGTTTGTGTCGGTTACGGTTAGGGTTAGGGTTAGGGTTAGGTTTGGGGTTACGGTTAGGGTTAGGGTTAGGGTTTGGGTTGGTTAGGGTTTGAGTTGGTGAAGGTTGGGGTTGATTAGGGTTGGGGTTGGAGTTAGGGTTTGGGTTACAGATAGGGTTAGGGTTAGTTTTAGGGTTGGGGTTAGGGTTAGGGTTAGGGTTAGGGTTAGGGTATGCTTTAGTGTTTGGGTTGTTTAGGGTTTGTATTAAGTTTTGGGTTTGGGTTATATTTTGGGTTAATTTTTGTGTAAGGTTACGGTGTGGATTAGGGTTCTGGTTAGAGTTAGGCTTTAGGTTTGAATTTGTGTTGCAGTTTGTGGTGTTTAGTTTTTGGGTTAGGGTTTGGGTTACGGGTTTTTCTTGGTTAGGGTTGGAGTTACGATTTGGCTCAGGCCTCGGCTTGGTTATGGATTGTGCTAGGATTTGTGTTGTGGTTTCAGTTAGGGTTTGCGTTAGTGTTTCACTTAGGCTTTGGGTTAAGGTTTGTGTTGGTTACGGTTACAGTTAGGGTTAGTGTTAGGGTTAGGGTTAGGGTTAGGGTTTGGATTGGTTAGGGTTTGTGTTGGTTAGGGTTTGGGTTGGTTCGGCTTTGTGTTAGTGTTTGGGTTGGTTAGAGTTTGTATTAGGGTTTGGTTTTGGGTTAGAGTTTGGGTTAATTTTCGTGTTACGGTAGGGTTTGGATTAGGGTTCTGGTTAGAGTTAGGCTTTAGGTAAGATTTTGTGTTACATTTTGTGTTGTTTAGGTTTTGGGTTAGGGTTTGGGTTACAGGTTTTGCTTGGTTAGGGTTGGAGTTAGGGTTTGGCTCAGGGTTCGGGTTGGTTAGGGATTGTGTTAGGGTTTGTGTTGGGGTTTGACTTAGGGTTTGGGTTAGTGCCAACGTTTCACTTAGGCTTTGGGTTAGGGTTTGTGTCGGTTACGGTTAGTGTTAGGGTTAGGGTTAGGCTTAGGGTTTGGCTTAGGATTACGTTTAGGGTTAGGGTTAGGGTTTGGGTTGGTTAGGGTTTGAGTTGGTGAAGGTTGGGGTTGATTAGGGTTGGGGTTGGAGTTAGGGTTTGGGTTACAGATAGGGTTAGGGTTAGTTTTAGGGTTGGGGTTAGGGTTATGTTTAGGGTTAGGGTTAGGGTTAGGGTATGCTTTAGTGTTTGGGTTGTTTAGGGTTTGTATTAAGTTTTGGGTTTGGGTTATATTTTGGGTTAATTTTTGTGTAAGGTTACGGTTTGGATTAGGGTTCTGGTTAGAGTTAGGCTTTAGGTTTGAATTTGTGTTGCAGTTTGTGTTGTTTAGTTTTTGGGTTAGGGTTTGGGTTACGGGTTTTTCTTGGTTAGGGTTGGAGTTGCGGTTTGGCTCAGGCCTCAGCTTGGTTATGGATTGTGCTAGGATTTGTGTTGTGGTTTCAGTTAGGGTTTGCGTTGGTGTTTCACTTAGGCTTTGGGTTAAGGTTTGTGTTGGTCACGGTTACAGTTAGGGTTAGGGTTAGGCTTAGGGTTAGGGTTAGGTTTAGGGTTAGTGTTAGTGTTAGGGTTTGGATTGGTTAGGGTTTGGGTTGGTTAAGGATTGTGTTAGGGTTTGTGTTGGGGTTTGACTTATGGTTTGGGTTAGTGCCAACGTTTCACTTAGGCTTTGGGTTAGGGTTTGTGTCGGTTGCGGTTAGGGTTAGGGTTAGGCTTAGGGTTAGGGTTAGGCTTAGCGTTAGGTTTAGGGTTACGGTTAGGGTTAGGGTTAGGGTTTGGGTTGGTTAGGGTTTGAGTTGGTTAAGGCTGGGGTTGATTAGGGTTGGGGTTGGAGTTAGGGTTTGGGTTACAGATAGGGCTAGGGTTAGTTTTAGGGTTGGGGTTAGGTTTAGGGTTAGGGTTAGGGTTAGGGTTAGGGTTAGGGTATGCTTTAGTGTTTGGGTTGTTTAGGGTTTGGGTTAGGGTTAGGGTTAGGGTTAGGGTTAGGGTTAGGGTTAGGGGTTAGGGTTAGGGTTAGAGTTAGGGTTTGGGTTAGGGTTAGGGTTAGGGTTAGGGTTAGGGTTAGGGTTAGGGTTAGGGTTAGGGTTAGGGTTGGTTAGGGTTTGAGTTGGTGAAGGTTGGGGTTGATTAGGGTTGGGGTTGGAGTTAGGGTTTGGGTTACAGATAGGGTTAGGGTTAGTTTTAGGGTTGGGGTTAGGTTTAGGGTTAGGGTTAGGGTTAGGGTTAGGGTATGCTTTAGTGTTTGGGTTGTTTAGGGTTTGTATTAAGTTTTGGGTTTGGGATATATTTTGGGTTAATTTTTGTGTAAGGTTACGGTGTGGATTAGGGTTCTGGTTAGAGTTAGGCTTTAGGTTTGAATTTGTGTTGCAGTTTGTGGTGTTTAGTTTTTGGGTTAGGGTTTGGGTTACGGGTTTTTCTTGGTTAGGGTTGGAGTTACGATATGGCTCAGGCCTCGGCTTGGTTATGGATTGTGCTAGGATTTGTGTTGTGGTTTCAGTTAGGGTTTGCGTTAGTGTTTCACTTAGGCTTTGGGTTAAGGTTTGTGTTGGTTACGGTTACAGTTAGGGTTAGTGTTAGGCTTAGGGTTAGGGTTAGGTTTAGGGTTAGGGTTAGTGTTAGGGTTTGGATTGGTTAGGGTTTGGGTTGGTTAAGGATTGTGTTAGGGTTTGTGTTGGGGTTTGGCTTAGGGTTTGGGTTAGTGCCAACGTTTCACTTAGGCTTTGGGTTAGGGTTTGTGTCGGTTGTGGTTAGGGTTAGGGTTAGGCTTAGGGTTAGGGTTAGGCTTAGCGTTAGGTTTAGGGTTACGGTTAGGGTT
Source organism: Anser cygnoides (assembly GCF_040182565.1). Lineage (NCBI taxonomy): Eukaryota > Metazoa > Chordata > Aves > Anseriformes > Anatidae > Anser > Anser cygnoides. The sequence goes on from NC_089911.1 coordinate 6,081,916, forward strand.
AGGGTTAGGGTTTGGGTTGGTTAGGGTTTGAGTTGGTTAAGGCTGGGGTTGATTAGGGTTGGGGTTGGAGTTAGGGTTTGGGTTACAGATAGGGTTAGGGTTAGTTTTAGGGTTGGGGTTAGGTTTAGGGTTAGGGTTAGGGTTAGGGTATGCTTTAGTGTTTGGGTTGTTTAGGGTTTTATTAAGTTTTGGGTTTGGGTTATATTTTGGGTTAATTTTTGTGTAAGGTTACGGTGTGGATTAGGGTTCTGGTTAGAGTTAGGCTTTAGGTTTGAATTTGTGTTGCAGTTTGTGGTGTTTAGTTTTTGGGTTCGGGTTTGGGTTACGGGTTTTTCTTGGTTAGGGTTGGAGTTGCGATTTGGCTCAGGCCTCGGCTTGGTTATGGATTGTGCTAGGATTTGTGTTGTGGTTTCAGTTAGGGTTTGCGTTGGTGTTTCACTTAGGCTTTGGGTTAAGGTTTGTGTTGGTTACGGTTACAGTTAGGGTTAGGGTTAGGGTTAGGGTTAGGGTTAGGGTTAGGGTTAGGGTTTGGATTGGTTAGGGTTTGGGTTGGTTAGGGTTTGGGTTGGTTCGGCTTTGTGTTAGTGTTTGGGTTGGTTAGAGTTTGTATTAGGGTTTGGTTTTGGGTTAACGTTTGGGTTAATTTTCGTGTTACGGTAGGGTTTGGATTAGGGTTCTGGTTAGAGTTAGGCTTTAGGTAAGATTTTGTGTTACATTTTGTGTTGTTTAGGTTTTGGGTTAGGGTTTGGGTTACAGGTTTTGCTTGGTTAGGGTTGGAGTTAGGGTTTGGCTCAGGGTTCGGGTTGGTTAGGGATTGTGTTAGGGTTTGTGTTGGGGTTTCACTTAGGGTTTGGGTTAGTGCCAACATTTCACTTAGGCTTTGGGTTAGGGTTTGTGTCGGTTACGGTTAGTGTTAGGGTTAGAGTTAGGCTTAGGGTTTGGCTTAGGATTACGTTTAGGGTTAGGGTTAGGGTTTGGGTTGGTTAGGGTTTGAGTTGGTGAAGGTTGGGGTTGATTAGGGTTGGGGTTGGAGTTAGGGTTTGGGTTACAGATAGGGTTAGGGTTAGTTTTAGGGTTGGGGTTAGGGTTATGTTTAGGGTTAGGGTTAGGGTTAGGGTATGCTTTAGTGTTTGGGTTGTTTAGGGTTTGTATTAAGTTTTGGGTTTGGGTTATATTTTGGGTTAATTTTTGTGTAAGGTTACGGTTTGGATTAGGGTTCTGGTTAGAGTTAGGCTTTAGGTTTGAATTTGTGTTGCAGTTTGTGTTGTTTAGTTTTTGGGTTAGGGTTTGGGTTACGGGTTTTTCTTGGTTAGGGTTGGAGTTACGATTTGGCTCAGGCCTCGGCTTGGTTATGGATTGTGCTAGGATTTGTGTTGTGGTTTCAGTTAGGGTTTGCGTTGGTGTTTCACTTAGGCTTTGGGTTAAGGTTTGTGTTGGTTACGGTTACAGTTAGGGTTAGGGTTAGGGTTAGGGTTAGGGTTAGGGTTAGGGTTTGGATTGGTTAGGGTTTGGGTTGGTTAGGGTTTGGGTTGGTTCGGCTTTGTGTTAGTGTTTGGGTTGGTTAGAGTTTGTATTAGGGTTTGGTTTTGGGTTAACGTTTGGGTTAATTTTCGTGTTACGGTAGGGTTTGGATTAGGGTTCTGGTTAGAGTTAGGCTTTAGGTAAGATTTTGTGTTACATTTTGTGTTGTTTAGGTTTTGGGTTAGGGTTTGGGTTACAGGTTTTGCTTGGTTAGGGTTGGAGTTAGGGTTTGGCTCAGGGTTCGGGTTGGTTAGGGATTGTGTTAGGGTTTGTGTTGGGGTTTCACTTAGGGTTTGGGTTAGTGCCAACATTTCACTTAGGCTTTGGGTTAGGGTTTGTGTCGGTTACGGTTAGTGTTAGGGTTAGAGTTAGGCTTAGGGTTTGGCTTAGGATTACGTTTAGGGTTAGGGTTAGGGTTTGGGTTGGTTAGGGTTTGAGTTGGTGAAGGTTGGGGTTGATTAGGGTTGGGGTTGGAGTTAGGGTTTGGGTTACAGATAGGGTTAGGGTTAGTTTTAGGGTTGGGGTTAGGGTTATGTTTAGGGTTAGGGTTAGGGTTAGGGTATGCTTTAGTGTTTGCGTTGTTTAGGGTTTGTATTAAGTTTTGGGTTTGGGTTATATTTTGGGTTAATTTTTGTGTAAGGTTACGGTTTGGATTAGGGTTCTGGTTAGAGTTAGGCTTTAGGTTTGAATTTGTGTTGCAGTTTGTGTTGTTTAGTTTTTGGGTTAGGGTTTGGGTTACGGGTTTTTCTTGGTTAGGGTTGGAGTTACGATTTGGCTCAGGCCTCGGCTTGGTTATGGATTGTGCTAGGATTTGTGTTGTGGTTTCAGTTAGGGTTTGCGTTGGTGTTTCACTTAGGCTTTGGGTTAAGGTTTGTGTTGGTCACGGTTACAGTTAGGGTTAGGGTTAGGGTTAGGGTTAGGGTTAGGGTTAGGGTTAGGGTTAGTGTTAGGGTTTGGATTGGTTAGGGTTTGGGTTGGTTAGGGATTGTGTTAGGGTTTGTGTTGGGGTTTGACTTAGGGTTTGGGTTAGTGCCAACGTTTCACTTAGGCTTTGGGTTAGGGTTTGTGTCGGTTGCGGTTAGGGTTAGGGTTAGGCTTAGGGTTAGGGTTAGGCTTAGCGTTAGGTTTAGGGTTACGGTTAGGGTTAGGGTTAGGGTTTGGGTTGGTTAGGGTTTGAGTTGGTTAAGGCTGGGGTTGATTAGGGTTGGGGTTGGAGTTAGGGTTTGGGTTACAGATAGGGTTAGGGTTAGTTTTAGGGTTGGGGTTAGGTTTAGGGTTAGGGTTAGGGTTAGGGTTAGGGTATGCTTTAGTGTTTGGGTTGTTTAGGGTTTTATTAAGTTTTGGGTTTGGGTTATATTTTGGGTTAACTTTTGTGTTAGTTTAGGGTTTGGATTAGGGTTCTGGTTAGAGTTAGGCTTTAGGTAAGATTTTGTGTTACATTTTGTGTTGTTTAGGTTTTGGGTTAGGGTTTGGGTTACGGGTTTTGCTTGGTTAGGGTTGGAGTTAGGGTTTGGCTCAGGGTTCGGGTTGGTTAGGGATTGTGTTAGGGTTTGTGTTGGGGTTTGACTTAGGGTTTGGGTTAGTGCCAACGTTTCACTTAGGCTTTGGGTTAGGGTTTGTGTCGGTTACGGTTAGGTTTAGGTTTACGGTTAGTTTTAGGTTTAGGGTTAGGTTTAGGGTTAGGGTTGAGTTTGGGGTTGGGGATAAGGTTAGGGTTGGGGTAAGGGTTAGGGCTAAGAGTAGCGGTAGGGGTAGGGGTAGGTTTATGGTTAGGGTTAGGGGTAGGGGTACGGGTAGGGTTATGGTTAGGTTTAAGGAAAGGTTTAGGGTTGGGGTTGGGGATGGGTTTAGGGTTAGGGTTTGGATTGGTTAGGGTTTGTGTTGGTTAGGTTTTGGTTTGGGCTTGGGTTGGTTAGGCTTTGTATTATGGTTTGGTTTAGTTAGAGTTTCGGTTAATTTTTGTGTTACTTTAGGGTTTATATTAGGGTTCTGTTTAGAGTTAGGCTTTTGTTTAGGTTTTGGGTTAGTGTTTTGGTTGGTTAAGTTTGGGGTTAGTGCTAAGTTTAGGGTCAGGGTTAGGGTTTGGATTGGTTAGGGTTTGAGTTGGTTAAGGTTGGGGTTGATTAGGGTTGGGGTTGGAGCTAGGGTTTGGGTTACAGATAGGGTTGGGGTTTGTTTTAGGGCTGGGGTTAGGTTTAGGGTTAGGGTTAGGGTTAGGGTTAGGGTTAGGGTTTGGATTGGTTAGGGTTTGGGTTTGTTATGGTTTGTATTAGGGTTTGCTTTGGTTACGATTGGGGTTGGTTAGGGTTTCGGTTATGATTTGGTTTCGGGTTTGGGTTAGGGTTTGCATTGGTTAGGGTTATGCATTAGGTAGGTTATATTTTGGCTTAAGGTTACGTTTAGGGTCCGGGTTGGGGTTTGATTTGGTGTTTGGGTTGTTTAGAGCTTGTATTATGGTTTGGTTTTGGGTTAGAGTTTGGGTTAATTTTCGTGTTACGGTAGGGTTTGGATTAGGGTTCTGGTTAGAGTTAGGCATTAGGTAAGATTTTGTGTTACATTTTGTGTTGTTTAGGTTTTGGGTTAGGGTTTGGGTTATGGGTTTTGCTTGGTTAGGGTTGGAGTTAGGGTTTGGCTCAGGGTTTGGGTTGGTTAGGGATTGTGTTAGGGTTTGTTTTGGGGTTTGACTTAGGGTTTGGGTTAGTGTCAGTGTTTTGCTTAGGCTTTGGGTTAGGGTTTGTGTAGGTTACCGTTAGGTTTAGGTTTACGGTTAGTTTTAGGGTTAGTGTTAGGGTTTGGTTTCATGTTTGTGTTGGTTACATTTTGGGTTAGGGTTAGGGTTTGATTTATGTTTTGGATTGGTTAGGGTTTGGGTTAGGGTTTGGGTTAGGGTATTGGTTTGTTAGGTTTGGGGTTAGGGTGAGGGTTATTGTCAGGGTTAGGGTTTTTTTAGTGTTTGGGTTGGTTAGTGGTTGTATTATTGTTTGGTTTAGGGTTAGAATTTGGGTTAATTTTTTTGTTAGGTTAGGGTTTTAATTAGGGCTCTGGTTAGAGTTAGGCTTTAGGTTAGGGTTTGGTTTAGGGTATGGGTTGGTTAGGCTTGGGGTTTGGGTTAGGCTTTGGATTGTTTAGGGTTTGGTTTGGTTAGGGTTTTGGGGTAGTTTTGTGTTAGTTTTTGGGTTTGGTGTGAGTTAGGGTTTCTGTTGGGTGTTGGACTGGTTAGGGTTTGGGTTTTTTAGTGTTTTGGTTAGGGTTTGGTTTAGAGTTTGGGTTGGTTAGTGTTTGGGTTAGGGTTAGGGTTAGGTTTTTCGTTGGTTAGGTTTTGGGTTTGGGTTTGAGTTATGGTTTGCATTGGCAAGGGTTCGGATTAGGCTTTCGGTATGTTTTTCCGTTAGGCTTTTTTTTTTTTTTTGGTTAGGGTTCTGGTTAGGGATTGAATTTAGGTTTGAGTTACGTTTTGGGTTAGTGTTTGCATTTCGCTTTAGGCTTTGGTTAGGGTTTGTGTCATTTAGGGTTTGTGTCAGGGTTTGGGTTAGGGTTCTGGTTAGGGGTAGTGTCAGGGTTTGTTTTGGGTTTAGGGTTAGGGTTTAGTGTTTGGGATGGTTAGGGTTTGGGTCAGGGTTAGGGTTTGGGTTAAGGTTTGGATTGGTTAGGCTTTCGATTGGTTAGGGTTTGGGTTTGTTAGGGTAAGGGTTAGGGTTAGGGTTAGGGTTAGGGTTAGGGTTAGGGTTTGGACTTAGGGTTTGGACTGGTTAGGGTTTGGGTTCGGGTTTGGGTTGTTTAGCGTTTGGGTTATTTAGGGTTTGGGTTAGGGTTTGTCATGGTTTGGGTTTGTATTAGGATTTGAATTAGGGTTTGAGTTATGGTTTGGCTTGGCAATGTTTAGCGTTAGGTTTTGGTTAGGGTTTTGGTATGTTTTTAGGTTAGGGTTGGTTAGGGTTTGAGTTAGGGTTTGGACTAGTGTTGGTTAGGGTTTGTGCTGGGGTTTGAGTTCGGTTTTGGGTTATCTTTTGCATTTTGCTTAGGGTTTGGTTTAGAGTTGTGTTACGGCTAGGGTTTGGGTCAGGGTTCTGGTTAGGCGTAGTGTTTGTATTTAGGGTTTGGGTTGGTTAGGGTTGGGATTAGGGCTTGGGTTGGTTAGGTTTTGTGTTACGGTTAGGGTTTGGTTTAGGGTTCTGGTTAGGGGTAGTGTTTGGGTTTGGTTTGGGTTAGGGTTTGTGCTAGGGTTTGTGTTGGTTAGTGTTTGGGTTCGGGTATTGTTTGGTTAGGGTTTGAGTTTGAGTTTGGGTTAGGGTTCAGGTTGGTTAGGGTTTGTGTTAGAGTTTGTGTTGGGGTTTGGTTAGTGTTTGCATTTCGCTTAGGCTTTGTGTTAGGGTTTGTTTCGGTTAGGGTCTGGGTTAGGGCTTGTGTTAGGTTTGTGTTAGGGTTCGGGTTGGTTGGGCTTTGGGTTAGGGTTTGCTTTGGGGTTTGATTTAGGATTTGGGTTGGCAAGGGTTCGGGTTAGGTTTTGGGTATGGGTTAGGGTATGTTTTTCGGTTAGTGTTTGGACTGGTTAGGGTTTGGGTTAAGGTTTGGGTTGGTTAGGGTTTGGGTTAGGGTTAGTGTTTGGGTTAATTATTTTGTTAGGTTAGGGTTTGAATTAGGGTTCTGGTTAGAGTTAGGCTTTAGGTTAGGGTTTGTGTTAGGTTTTGGTTTGGTTAGTGTTCTGGTTAGGGTTTGATTTTGGTTTAGTGTTAGGGTTTGGGTAAGGGTTATGGTTTTATCTCAGGGTTTGGATTAGGCTTTGTGTTGGTTAGGGTTTGGGTTTGGGTTGTTTAGATTTTGGGTTAGAATTTGGGTTCGGGTTTGAATTGGTTGGGGTTTTAGTTAGGGTTTGGGTTAGGATTCGGGTTGGTTAGGGTTTGTATTAGGGTTTGGTTTGGGGTTTGAGTTAGGGTTTGGGTTAGGGTTCGGGTTGGTTAGGGTTTGTATTAGGGTTTGGTTTGGGGTTTGAGTTAGGGTTTGGGTTAGTGTTTGCATTTTGCTTAGGCTTTGTGTTAGGGTTTGTTTCAGTTAGGGTTTTTGTTAGGGTTTGGGTTAGGTTTTGTGTTAGAGTTTGGTTAGAGTTTGGGTTTGGGTAAGGATTAGGGTTAGGTTTTCGGTTTGGTAAGGGGTACGGTTTCGCTTTGGGTTGGATTAGGGTTTGTGTTGGTTATGGTTTGGGTTAGCGTTTGAACTTGGGTTTAGGTGTTTTAGTGTTTGGCTTGTTTAGAGTTTGGGTTAGGGTTTGATTTACTGTTAGGGTTTGATTTACGGTTTTAGTTTGGTTTACAGTTTGGGTTAGGTTTTGCTTTTGGGTTACTGTTTGGGTTGTATGCAGGATGGTACGTAAAATTCTAAATTAACAACATGCATACCAGAGTAAGTGAAGAATGTAGAGCAGATGTCTAAGCAGCAGACTTCAGATATTTTCTTTGGTTCATTACAAGTTATTTGTTGCCTTTTTTTTTTCTAATTAGAGTATATTTTGTTTTTTTTAATTGAATTCTTCAGCTGCTTGTTCTCTCTGTTACTGTTAACCCAGAATGACTCTGCTTTTTTTCCATGGAATTATTCCCTGTTTACACTTTGTGAGAACAGTATTAGTTTCATGGTAACTAGGTAACACTGAAGAATAGAAGAGAAACAGTGTTGTAAAATTCTACTTCTGGATGTAATTTTTTTTCTGGATATATTATTTATTTTGTAGAGGTATCTCTCACCAAACTGTAATTTTTTAAGTAAGAAGTGGAATAACGGGTATATTCTGAAAGAGGGAGAAAGGATCCTATCTCCTAATTGGATAGAAGCTATTAGAATGCACTGGTTTCACACTGATGGCTAACTAAACTCTACCACACTGCTCTCACACTCCCCCTCTTCAAAGGAACTGGGGGAGAAAATATGATTTAAAAAAAAAAAAGGCTCACAGGTTGAGATAAGGATAATATAATTAAAGGAAAACAAACAAAGGCCACACAGAAGCAAAGGGAGAAAACAATTATTCTCTACTTCCCATCAACAAGCAATGTTCGGTCGTGTCTTGGGAAGCAGGGTCTCAATATGCACAGGAGGACAGCCACACCCCCTCTCCCCCCCCATCTTCCCCTTCCTCAACTTTTATTGCTGAGCGTGACATCATATGGTATGGAATATCCCTTTGGTCCATTTAGGTCAGCTACGCTGGTGATGTCCCCTCCCCACCTCTTGCCCACCTCCCAGCCTACTTGCTTTGGGGGGCATTGGAGAGAGTCTTGATGCTGTGCCAACGCTGCTCAGCAATAGACAAAATATTGGTGTGATATCACTGCTGTTCTAGCTAAAAGTACAAAGCACATTACTAAATGGGCTGCTGTGGGGAAAGTTAACTCTATCCCAGTCAGACCCAGTACGATGAAATATCCAAAACCAGAGACTAAAAGGAAAATGTGAGCTTTCCTAGGTGCAGTGGGATTCTGCAGGCCATGGACTGCAGCTTTTGGAGAACTAGACAAACCCCTCGTTATACCTTCCGTCAAGAAGAGAAAGAACCCATACAGTAGGATGAGGAGAAGGTAGGCGCATTTGAAACCCTTAAATGAGCTTTAATGACAGCCCCAGCTTTGGGATTTCCAGACTACAGTAAGCCATTCAATCTCTACGTACATGAGTGAAAAGGAGTAGCATCCAGAGTGTTAGCCCAGAAGCTAGGAGAATGGCCCAGACCTGTTGCTTATTACTCCACTCAACTAGATCCAATCATACAAGGGTCAGGAAAAAGCAGAAAGGATTTATTGTATATCCCTCTTAAAGAACCCGAACTAGAGTTACACGTGGATGGTTCCTCCTTCTATATTAAAGGACAGAAAGCAACAGATTATGTGGTAACCACACACCAAGAAGTCCTCTTAGCAGCACCCCTGAATCTGAAATTAAGTGCACAAGCTTCTGAGCTAGTTACCCGGACAGAGACGTGTACTAGTTCAAGGGAAGATAGTGAACATCTGTATTGACTCACGATATGCATTTGGAGTTTGAAAACTGTGGAAGAAGAAGGGGTTTATAAACTCAAGTGGGGCACAAATATTCAATGCTGACAAAATAAGTGATCTCTTACAGGTGCTAACATGACCAAAAAGCATTGCAGTCATGCACCAGTCTGCTCATGATAAACTAAATATCCCCCACACCAAAGGGAATGCCATGGCCAAAGCCAAAGCTTCAGCCTGACAACTCTGGTCAGCAAAAAGCAATTGCATCTACCCTTGTTAATGATCAAACAAACAAAAGTATAGAGAATCACAGAATGTCTGAGGTTGGAAGGGACCTCTGAAGATCATCTAGTCCCTGCCGAGCGGGATCACCTAGAGCACATTGGGCAGGATGGCATCCAGGCAGGTTTTGAATATTTCTAAAAGGAGACTCCACAACCTCTCTGGGCAACCTGTTCCAGTGCTCTGTCACCCTCACAGTAAAGAAGTGCCCTCTCATATTCAGCTGGAACCTCCTGTGCTTCAGTTTGTGCCCGTTGCCTCTCGTCCTGTCGCTGGGCACAACTGAAAAGAGACCGTCTCCATCCTCTTGACACCCTCCCCTCAGTTATTTATATACATTAATGAGGTCTCCCCTTAGTCTTCTCTTTCCCAGGCTAAACAGGCCCAGTTCTTTCAGCCTGTCCTCATATGACAGGTGCTCCAGTCCCCTAATCATCTTCATAGCCCTCCTCTGAACTCGCTCCAGTAGTTCTATGTCCCTCTTGTACTGGGGAGCCCAGAACTGGACACAATACTCCAGGTGTGGCCTCACCAGGGCTGAGTAGAGGGGCAAGATCACCTCCCTTGACCTGCTGGCAACACTCTTCCAAATGCAACCTAGGATACCGTTGACCTTCTTGGCCTCAAGTGCAGATTGCTGACTCATGGTCAGCCTGCTGTCCACCAGGACTCCCAGGTCTCTCTCTGCAGAGCTGCTCTCCAGCAGGTCAGCCCCCAGCCTGTACCGGTGCTTGGGGTTATTCCTCCCTAGGTGCAGGACTCTGCACTTCCTCTTGTTGAACTTCATGACGTTCCTCTCGGCCCAACCCTCCACTCTGTCCAGGTCCCTCTGAATGGCAGCACAGCCCTCGGAGTTATCAGCCACTTCTCCGAGCTTTGTGTCATCAGCAAACTTGCTGAGGGTGCACTCCATTCCATCGTCCAGGTCGTTGATGAATAAGTTGAACAAGACTGGATCCAGTACTGACCCCTGGGGGACACCGCTAGCTACAGGCCTCCAACTAGATTCCGCATCACTAAGCACAACCCTCTGAGCTCTGCCATCCAGCCAATTGCCAATCCACCTCACCGTCCATTCATCTAGGCCGCACTTCCTGAGCTTGTCTATGAGTATGTCATGGGAGACAGCGTCAAAAGCCTTGCTGAAGTCAAGGTATACCACATCCACCGCTCTCCCCTCATCTACCCAGCCAGTCATCTCATCATAGAAAGATAGCAGACTGGACAAACATGACTTCCCCTTGGTGAACCCACGCTGACTATTCCTGATCACCTTCTTATCCTCCACATGCTTGGAGACGACCTCCAGGATGAGCTGTTCGATCACCTTTCCAGGGATGGAGGTGAGGCTGACTGGCCTGTAGTTGCCTGGGTCCTCCTTCTTGCCCTTTTTGAAGACTGGCGTGATATTGGCTCTCTTCCAGTCCTCAGGCACCTCTCCTGTTCTCCATGACCTTTCAAAGATGATGGAGAGTGGCCTGGCAGTCACATCGGCCAGCTCCCTCAGCACCCGTGGGTGCATTCCATCGGGGCCCACGGATTTGTGGATGTTAAGTTTCCTTAGCTGATCTCTGACCCGATCCTCTTCAACCAAGGGAAAGTCCTCCTTTCTCCAGACTTCCTCTCTTGTCTCCAGGGTCTGAGATTCCTGAGGGCTGATCTTAGCAGTAAAGACTGAAGCAAAAAAGGCATTCAGCAACTCTGCCTTCTCCGTATCCTCTGTCACCGGGGCACTCGCCCCATTCAGCAGCGGGCCGACATTTTCCCCAGTCTTCCTTTTTCTACTGATGTATTCGAAGAAGCCCTTCTTGTTCTCCTTGACATCCCTTGCCAGATTTAATTCTAAATGGGCCTTGGCCTTCCTCGTCGCATCCCTGCATATTCTGACAGTGTCCCTATATTCCTCCCAAGTTGCCTGTCCCTTTTTCCACATGCTGTAAACTTCCTTCTTCTGCCTGAGCTTTGCCAGGAGCTCCCTGCTCATCCATGCAGGTCTCCTGCCCCCTTCGCTTGCCTTCTTGCTCATAGGGATGCACTGATCTTGAGCTTGGAGGAAGTGATACTTGAATACTGACCAGCTTTCTTGGACCCCCCCTTCCTTCCAGGGCCCTAACACATGGGATTCTTCCAAGTAGGTCCCTGAAGAGGCCAAAGTTTGCTCTCCTGAAGTCCAGGGTTGAGATCCTACTTTTTGCCTTGCTTCCTCCTCGCAAGATCCTGAACTCCACCATATCATGGTCACTGCAGCCAAGGCTGCCCCCGACCCTCACATCTCCAACTAGTCCTTACTCATTTGTTAGTGCAAGGTCCAGCAGCACACCTCTCTTTGTTGGCTTCTCCACCACCTGTGTCAAGAAGTTGTCACCAATGCACTGCAGGAACTTCCTGGACTGTGTGCCTAGCTGTGTGGTCTTCCCAGCAGATATCAGGGTGATTGAAGTCCCCCATGAGAACCAGGGCTTGTGACTGAGGCTACTTGGAGCTGTCTGAAGAAGGCTTCATCTACTGCCTCTTCCTGATCAGGTGGCCTGTAGCAAACACCCACAACAGTGTCAGCCATGGTAGCCTGCCCTTTAATCCTTACCCATAAGCTCTCAACTTGCTCTTCGTTGACCCCTAGGGAGAGCTCCAAACATTCCAGTTGCTCTCTCACATAAAGAGCAACTCCACCACCTCACCTTCCTGTCCGGTCTTTTCTAAAAAGCATGTGGCCTTCCATGACAGCATTCTAGTCATGTGAGCTATCCCAGCATGTCTCTGTGATTGCAATGAGATCATAGCCTTGCGACCGCAAGCAGATCTACAGTTCTTCCTGTTTGTTTTCCATACTACATGCATTAATATACAAGCACTTCACGGAGCTGAAAT